>NC_133385.1:35837449-35877834 GCF_049309525.1 Garra rufa | reverse complement strand
TTAAAAGTTTGAGGTCAGTAAAATTTTATTATTTCTTTTTCTTTTTTCTTTTTTGAAAGAAATTAATACTTTTTTCACCAAGGATGTGTTAAATTAATAAAAAGTGATAGCAAAGACTTATATTGTTAGAAAAGATTGATATTTTAAATAAATGCTGTTTTTTTAACCTTTTATTTATCAAGAATTCCGAAAAAAGAATCACAGGTTTAAAAAAAGTGTATATAGACACTTAAATGCATGTTATTTGTTTAAAATGTTTCAATTTATATGGAATGTAATTATCTGAACTCTAGATTTAAATCGTGTCATTTGGTTAAAGTTGACTGCAGAATGTACTGACATGCATTTAAAGCTAAAATATACTTTGATGTAATTTTTGTTGAAAGTTGTGCTCTGTTTCATGTATTTACATATATGTGCAATTACGCATCTTTCAGGGCATCTTTCAGGGCCCAGATCCCAGGGCCAAAACAAACTGTCTAAGCTCACCAATTCTCATTTTTTTTTACATACACTGCTGCTCAAAAGTTTGGGATCAGTAAGATATTTAAAACATTTTTAAAACAATTCTTAATGCTCATCAAGGCTTTTATTTGATCAAAAATACAGAGAAAAAAATAATATTGTGGAATATTATTTCAATTTAAAATAACTGTGTTCTATGTGAATATATTTTAAAATGTAATTTGTTTCTGTGATACAAAACTGTGGTCCAGGGTCACATTTTATTTATTAACCTTTATACATTTTGAAACCTAAACAGCAGTGAAAAGCTAAATGCAAGTGAACTGTTTCAGACATTTAAAAACCTATTCAAAAAGCCTACTGACTTTGTGACAATGAAACAAGAAGTACTAAAATGCTAACTTGTTTAAATGCTAACCCCATTAGATTATCAAGTGTTTTGCTTAGCAACATGCCAACGCCAAACTCTCTTGAACTTAAATGAGTCAAGTCTCCAGTGTTATTTGAGCTAGGAGGTCTATTTGTATGACACAGAGTTTCTTCCTGTTTAGATTTATAAAATCCCTCTCATGAGGGTCTATTTCAGTTAGGATGCTGCATTAGAAGGTTTGTATATAGTTAACAGCAAAGCAGCTCAGTCAGATCTTTTCCATCTTGCAGATGAGAACAAACCCTCAGCATTCATAAATCATAAATATGAAGGTGTACCTTTTTCACCCTCTCATCTCAGAAAACTGTTTAAGTCTCACCACATTTACGCTTCAACACTGTGATTTTTTTTTTTTTGTGAACAGACAAAAGGCCAACAAAAAGATGTAAAGAGCCTTCCTTATCCTAAAACTTAAGCATGAATTTAATCCTTTTATGCCACAGTAGCTCAATCCTCCGCTGCTATTGGCTGAGAGCTGCGGAGAGGTGCATGTCCGCCCCGAGGCGGCTGGAGCGGTGCCTGTTTGTTAAACTAATAATTGCCGTGTCATTACACTATAATTAGACACAATGATCATTGGGCTGCCTGTGCGTATACCAGACACACGAATTAACATGAATTAAATACCTCATCATTGCAATTATTAATGTTGAACAAGAGCGCTCAGCTCCTGCATGAAGATGCCTGAAGGTGTAAACCACCATGACCATGTTTTCATATATTAACACTGGTTTCTCTCTTTATTAGATTGTGTGCTCTTGAAAACGTTGAATTAATAAGGATCAATGAAAAGCAGTGATATATCCACATAGCATTACTGTTTGTCAGTGCTGTAGGAAAGAATGTTCATACAAGAAAAATAGAAATAGAAAATTACATTTAGAATAAGGTTGGCTTAACCATGCAAACTGCTACGATTTTCAAACTGCAAAAATTACCACACATTTTCCAGCCCGGTCTCATTGTTTGTACGTAGGTAGAATGTAATGTTTAAAAGAATAAAACATACATTTTTGTACGTTTTTATTGATGCTGAAACATACAGTGCCCTCCACTAATATTGGCACCTTTGGTAAAAATGAGCAAAAGTGGATGTGAAAGTAAATCTGCATTATTTATCCTTTTGATCTTTCATTCAAAAAATTCACAAAATTCTAACGTCTCATTGAAGTAAATCAATAGAACCTAGGGGTGAAATCTCATTATGAAATAAATGTTTTTCTCTAGTTCATGCTGGCCACTGTTATTGGCACCCAATTATTGCAACGTCATTTTCCCAAGATAACAGTTCTGAGTTTTCTCCAACAATGTCAAATGAGTTTGGAGAACACCTGACAAGAGATCAGAGACCATTGCTTCAAACAGAATCTCTCTAGATTCTCCAGAATCTCTCTCTTCCCAGCTTCATGTTGGTGCTTCTTCTCTTCAGTTTCTATACAGGGTTCAGGTCAGGGAACTGGGACGGCCATAGAAGCTTCATTCTGTGCTCAGTAAAACAACTTTTGGATCATCATCCTGCTGGTGCAAGATGCAGCCATGGCCCATTATAAGATTTCCAACAAAGGCAGTCAGGTTTTGATTTTTTTTCTGCTGGTATTTGATAGAATCCATGAAGCCATGTGTCTAAACAAGATGTCCAGGACCTCCGGCAGAAAAATAGGTCCACAACATTAAAGACCCAGCAGTATTTTTAACCGTGGGCATGGGGTACTTTTTAATCCCTGTCTGCACCAAAACCATCTGGAGGGTTAGCTGCCAAAAAGCTCATTTTTAGTTTCATCTGACCAGAGAAACCAGTCCTGTTTGACGTCCCAATCATGTCTGACAAGTGAATATGCTGGAGTTTGTTTTTGGGTGAGCCAGGAGGATTTTTTCTTGAAACTCTCTGGAACAACATTGTGATGTTGGGGCTGTTTGATCATTTTATTTTAGGCTTTCTGACTCCAAGACTCAACAATTCTCTGCAATTCTCCAACTGTGATCCTTGGAGAGTCTTTGGCCACTCAAACTCTCCTCCTTATCGTGCATTAGGGTGATATAGACACACATCTTCTTCTAGGCAGATTTGTTGATCTTTAGTTGATTGGATCTTCTTAATTATTGCCCTGATGGTGGGAATGGGGATTTTCAATGCTTTAGCTCTTTTCTTACAGCCACTTTCTATTTTTTGAAGCTCAACAAACTTGTTCTGCACATCAGAACTACATTCTTTGGTTTTACTTCTTGTGATGGATGATTAAGGGAATTTGGCTTTTGTGTTCCTCATATTTATAATCATGTGGAACAGAAAGTCATGACTGTACAATTTTATACTCATAGCCACCCTGGTGTGCTAAATTTTTTTTAATATTAATGGGAATATACTTTAGAGATATTTTATTTAGACAAATTTTTAGGGGTGCCAATAATTGTGGCCAACATGAACTAGAGAAAAACATGTATTTCATAATGAGATATCCCCCCCATTTTCCATCGTTTTACTTCAATGAAAGGTTAGAATTTTGTGAATTTTTCAAATGAAAGATCTTTTTTCAAGATTATTTTCACAGTCACTTTTGCTCATATTTACTAAGGGTGCCAATATTAGTGGAGGGCACTGTACAATTTAGACATATTTTGCTGTTTAAAGTGTAAAAATGGCTACGCATTTTTAGCTAAAATTTTTAAAAAATATTTACAGATCTTTTAAATCATTAAGATATTTGTATCAATGCATTTTAATCATTTTATTGATAAGCAAATTAGATTATACTACTAAAACTACCCATTTTATAGCAAATAAAATAAATAAAAAAGACAAAAATAAAAAGATACAAAACGTAATTGACCGAAATATGCAGGAAAAATGACCATTTTAGTAAAAATATAGCATTAATAAGATATTTTTTATAGTCACTGATCCCACTTCTTCCTCTAAACCTAACCATAACTATATCTGTACAGTACAAAGAAAATCATGATAGACAGATCATGAGGAGTCAAAAGGAGTACCAAAAGTAAACCAAATGCTGGTGGAATGCAATAGTTTTGTATGAGCTGCAGTTATTAATAACTGAAAATATTATTCACATTATTAATACATATATATTACACCTCACCAGAAACACAGCATGTCGCAATCTGTGACAATGCAAGCAAGAGCCGAAGAATGTTTTTTGCCATAAACCTGTCGTAAAGCTTTTTGAAGTACAGGTATCGCTGCTTATGATCACTACTCAGGATGGAGATGAAGATTGCTGAATAAAGGCTTGAGTTTGGTTCTGTTCCTCGTAGTCGTATAGATTCCAAAGATTTGGATTACAGTGCACAAATAAAATTGATTATTTATTATGTTGCGGTTTTGGTGTATTTTATGGTTCTATTGTCAGATCATGTCGAAGAAAGCACGTTTCGTGTCTTGTGTCCCAAAAAGTAAATATTGCATGATGTTATTCATTTTAAGTTTTTTTTTTGCTTGTTTAGCATCGAAGCAACACAGAATGAAATGTCAGTTCATATTAACTATATGAGTAAGCTTAATTTTATTAATAATAATGGTATTGATAAGACTGAATATAATAAAAAAGTTAACTTCAATATTTATAAGGATTTATAACTCATAATTAGGATTTGTAAGTCTGTAAAGTTGTTAATTCGTAAATAATTTGTTAAATAACTTTAGATGTCGTCAATACGTCAGTATTGCACATTAAAATGCTGTAAATGTACCCGTATTATAGCTTTAGTGCCTGTGAAAATGTAAGTAAATGTACGTTTTGTAGAATTCTCATGATATTTTTTTATCAAACTGTGAAAAATATGAAAAAAATTCTAATGGTGTGTGCACCTTAAAAGAGAATGTAATTATTTGAATGAGTAAATTACATAGAAAGTCAATAGAAAGATGAAAATTTGCGCTGAATGGTATGAACTGGGCGACACGATTGCCACAAGCATGTGATATTTGCGTTAATCGCATCTTCTGCACAAGTTGAAAAGTTTTAACATGAGTGGGAAATTTACATGAAGCGTTGTCGCCATTCCAGTCAGTGAAGAGCTTATTGTCACGTTCAGTTCAACACATCCAGTTGTATCAGAAAATGGAGAAAAACATTATTATGTTTCTTTTTCATACAAGTGAAGCGAAAAACATTAAGCGAGTAGATGTAGAGCGAGTAGACTCGATTAGGGATAATCAAATTTAGGGGTCCTTGGCATTAAAAAGTTTGACACCTATATTAGCGTATTGTGGGTGGTCACCAAGGCACTAGAGGTATTCTGAATGTTTTTTAGTATGTTGCTATGTTGTTTCTAGCATAGTATTAGTGGTTGCTTACTAAGTCAAAAGAGCCCACCCAAAAGTCTCTGTGATATTCTGGTCCCTAGATATGACCCGGGTCCCTCATCCACCATAGGAATGCTTGCACTGCTAACAAACTTGATATTACAAAAACGACTCTTAGAGAGCGTACTTACCCCCTGGAAATCCAATGAGGTCATTGAAGACAACAGTGATTGAAGACAACATGGATCAAACATTGTCCTCATGCAAATGAAATACTGTACAATGGACTCTAAGCAAGCTTCCTTTACATTCTAGTCAAGAGAGCTAATGAGATCTAATCTAAGAACTACTCTAAAGAGAATACCTACTCAACTAATCCATTCTACCTTCATCAACACATCACAAGGGTAAAGTTGACCAGCCCAAGAGGAGCGGAGCATTGTTGTGAAGCTCAGGCTAAGGGAAGGACCAAATCTAGGTACATAGATTAACATCCACAGAGGGGATTATGGACACCTACTCTCATTTCAAAGCCTTGCGTTTTTGAAGTTTTGGGGGTGGTTGGCTCTAAGCTGAGAAATTGTGAGTCTAAAGGCTAAACTCTCATTTGATTCCTCAGGGATCTCTTCTCAGCTTAATCCCCAGATCCTGGTCTCATCTTCCCTTGTTATTCGATCACCCTAAGATCAGTGTCCAACCTGGCTACGGACACCCCCTTCTCACCCCCCCCCCCCCCCTTCATTAATTTCTCTTAAGAAGATTAGCAAGCCCTTGGATGTTATTGTTTGCAAATCTGGTTTCCCTGGTGTCATATTCTAGTAAACAGCGGCATTGCGATAGATGCATCTAGGCGTCTCTACTCATACAAGCATATCATTCATCTAAACATCCCCAAACTTGCTGTCTTTTTCACTTCCTTTTCATGGCTGTCAACACTGACTTGTCAAAATTAACAATGCAAGCTACTTATAAAAAGCGGCTAACCGTATTGAAGCTATTTGAAAAAAATAAAAAAATAAATAAATTATTTCCAAAAGACTGGTTCAGTTAAATGAACTCTGCTCATTTTCAACACTGTCACATAACATTTCATAAATATTATGTTTTGGCAATTTGGTGGCAAATTTGTATGAATTCGTACAATCTCATTCACAAGTTTTCATACATCCTACTTAAGCCTCATGGAGGGTTAGGTTTAGTTTTTTTACTTTTATCACAAAATGTATATTTTTGAGTCAAGTCTGAAGTCTTTAACCTGGAGTCTGAGTCAAGTCTAAAGTTTTTAACTTGGAGTCAGAGTCAAGTCTGAAGTCTTTAACCTGGAGTCTGAGTCAAGTCTGAAGTTTTTAACCTGGAGTCTGAGTCAAGTCTGAAGTCTTTAATTTGGAGTCAGAGTCAAGTCTGAAGTCTTTAACCTGGAGTCCGAGTCAAGTCTGAAGTTTTTAACCTAGAGTCCGAGTCAAGTCTGAAGTCTTTAATTTGGAGTCAGAGTCAAGTCTGAAGTCTTTAACCTGGAGTCTGAGTCAAGTCTGAAGTTTTTAACTTGGAGTCTGAGTCAAGTCTGAAGTCTTTAATTTGGAGTCAGAGTCAAGTCTGAAGTCTTTAACCTGGAATCTGAGTCAAGTCTGAAGTCTTTAACCTGGAATCTGAGTCAAGTCTGAAGTCCTTAACTTGGAGTCCGAGTCAAATCTGACGTCTTTAACTTGGAGCTCCAGTCAAGTCTGAAGTCTTTAACTTGGAGCCCCATTCAAGTCTGAAGTCTTTAACCTGGAGTCCGAGTCAAGTCTGAAGTCTTTAACTTGGAGCTCCAGTCAAGTCTGAAGTCTTTAACCTGGAGTCTGAGTCAAGTCTGAAGTCTTTCACCTGGAGCCCCATTCAAGTCTGAAGTCTTTAACTTGGAGTCCGAGTCAAGTCTTAAGTCTTTAACCTGGAGCTCCAGTCAAATCTGACGTCTTTAACTTGGAGCTTCAGTCAAGTCTGAAGTCTTTAACTTGGAGCTCCATTCAAGTCTGAAGTCTTTAACTTGGAGTCCGAGTCAAGTCTTAAGTCTTTAACCTGGAGTCTGAGTCAAGTCTGAAGTCTTTCGCCTGAAGTCCGAGTCGAGTATGAAGTCTTTCACCTGGAGTCCGAGACGAGTCTGAAATTTTTCACTTGGAGTCCGAGTCAAGTCTGAAGTCTTAAACCTGGAGTCCGAGACGAGTCTGAAATTTTTCACCTGGAGTCCGAGTCAAGTCTGAAGTCTTTAACTTGGAATCTGAGTCAAGTCTGAAGTCTTTAACCTGGAATCTGAGTCAAGTCTGAAGTCCTTAACTTGGAGTCCGAGTCAAATCTGACGTCTTTAACTTGGAGCTCCAGTCAAGTCTGAAGTCTTTAACTTGGAGCCCCATTCAAGTCTGAAGTCTTTAACCTGGAGTCCGAGTCAAGTCTGAAGTCTTTCACCTGGAGCCCCATTCAAGTCTGAAGTCTTTAACTTGGAGTCCGAGTCAAGTCTTAAGTCTTTAACCTGGAGCTCCAGTCAAATCTGACGTCTTTAACTTGGAGCTTCAGTCAAGTCTGAAGTCTTTAACTTGGAGCCCCATTCAAGTCTGAAGTCTTTAACTTGGAGTCCGAGTCAAGTCTTAAGTCTTTAACCTGGAGTCTGAGTCAAGTCTGAAGTCTTTCGCCTGAAGTCCGAGTCGAGTATGAAGTCTTTCACCTGGAGTCCGAGACGAGTCTGAAATTTTTCACCTGGAGTCCGAGTCAAGTCTGAAGTCTTAAACCTGGAGTCCGAGACGAGTCTGAAATTTTTCACCTGGAGTCCGAGTCAAGTCTGAAGTCTTTAACTTGGAGTCCGAGTCAAGTCTTAAGTCTTTAACCTGGAGTCTGAGTCAAGTCTGAAGTCTTTCGTCTGAAGTCCGAGTCGAGTATGAAGTCTTTCACCTGGAGTCCGAGACGAGTCTGAAATTTTTCACCTGGAGTCCGAGTCAAGTCTGAAGTCTTAAACCTGGAGTCAGAGTCAAGTCTGAAGTCTTTCGCCTGAAGTCCGAGTCGAGTATGAAGTCTTTCACCTGGAGTCCGAGATGAGTCTAAAATTTTTCACCTGGAGTCCGAGTCAAGTCTGAAGTCTTAAACCTGGAGTCAGAGTCAAGTCTGAAGTCTTTAACTTGAAACCGCAGTCAAGTCTGAAGTCTTTAACTTGGAGTCCGAGTCGAGTCTGAAGTCTTTGTCACTGGAGTCAGAGTCAAGTCTGAAGTTTTTAACTTGGAGTCTGAGTCAAGTCCAAAGTTTTTAACTTGGAGTCAGAGTCAAGTCTTGAGTCTTTAACCTGGAGTCAGAGTCAAGTCTGAAGTCTTTAACCTGGAGTCCGAGTCAAGTCTGAAGTTTATAACCTAGAGTCCGAGTCAAGTCTGAAGTCTTTAATTTGGAGTCAGAGTCAAGTCTGAAGTCTTTAACCTGGAGTCTGAGTCAAGTCTGAAGTTTTTAACTTGGAGTCTGAGTCAAGTCTGAAGTCTTTAATTTGGAGTCAGAGTCAAGTCTGAAGTCTTTAACCTGGAATCTGAGTCAAGTCTGAAGTCCTTAACTTGGAGTCCGAGTCAAATCTGACGTCTTTAACTTGGAGCTCCAGTCAAGTCTGAAGTCTTTAACTTGGAGCCCCATTCAAGTCTGAAGTCTTTAACCTGGAGTCCGAGTCAAGTCTGAAGTCTTTAACTTGGAGCTCCAGTCAAGTCTGAAGTCTTAACCTGGAGTCTGAGTCAAGTCTGAAGTCTTTCACCTGGAGCCCCATTCAAGTCTGAAGTCTTTAACTTGGAGTCCGAGTCAAGTCTTAAGTCTTTAACCTGGAGCTCCAGTCAAATCTGACGTCTTTAACTTGGAGCTTCAGTCAAGTCTGAAGTCTTTAACTTGGAGTCCGAGTCAAGTCTTAAGTCTTTAACCTGGAGTCTGAGTCAAGTCTGAAGTCTTTCGCCTGAAGTCCGAGTCGAGTATGAAGTCTTTCACCTGGAGTCCGAGACGAGTCTGAAATTTTTCACCTGGAGTCCGAGTCAAGTCTGAAGTCTTAAACCTGGAGTCCGAGACGAGTCTGAAATTTTTCACCTGGAGTCCGAGTCAAGTCTGAAGTCTTTAACTTGGAGTCCGAGTCAAGTCTTAAGTCTTTAACCTGGAGTCTGAGTCAAGTCTGAAGTCTTTCGTCTGAAGTCCGAGTCGAGTATGAAGTCTTTCACCTGGAGTCCGAGACGAGTCTGAAATTTTTCACCTGGAGTCCGAGTCAAGTCTGAAGTCTTAAACCTGGAGTCAGAGTCAAGTCTGAAGTCTTTCGCCTGAAGTCCGAGTCGAGTATGAAGTCTTTCACCTGGAGTCCGAGATGAGTCTAAAATTTTTCACCTGGAGTCCGAGTCAAGTCTGAAGTCTTAAACCTGGAGTCAGAGTCAAGTCTGAAGTCTTTAACTTGAAACCGCAGTCAAGTCTTTAACTTGGAGTCCGAGTCGAGTCTGAAGTCTTTGTCACTGGAGTCAGAGTCAAGTCTGAAGTTTTTAACTTGGAGTCTGAGTCAAGTCTAAAGTTTTTAACTTGGAGTCAGAGTCAAGTCTTGAGTCTTTAACCTGGAGTCAGAGTCAAGTCTGAAGTCTTTAACCTGGAGTCCGAGTCAAGTCTAAAGTCTTTAACCTGGAGTTTGAGTCAAGTCTTAAGTCTTTAACCTGGAGTCTGAGTCAAGTCTGAAGTCTTTGTCACTAGAGTCAGAGTCAAGTCTGAAGTCTTTAACCTGGAGCCCGAGTCAAGTCTGAAGTCTTTAACTTAAAACCCCAGTCAAGTCTGAAGTCTTTAACTTAAAACCCCAGTCAAGTCTGAAGTCTTTAACCTGGAGTCTGAGTCAAGTCTGAAGTCTTTCGCCTGAAGTCCGAGTCGAGTATGAAGTCTTTCACCTGGAGTCCGAGACGAGTCTGAAATTTTTCACCTGGAGTCCGAGTCAAGTCTGAAGTCTTAAACCTGGAGTCCGAGACGAGTCTGAAATTTTTCACCTGGAGTCCGAGTCAAGTCTGAAGTCTTTAACTTGGAGTCCGAGTCAAGTCTTAAGTCTTTAACCTGGAGTCTGAGTCAAGTCTGAAGTCTTTCGTCTGAAGTCCGAGTCGAGTATGAAGTCTTTCACCTGGAGTCCGAGACGAGTCTGAAATTTTTCACCTGGAGTCCGAGTCAAGTCTGAAGTCTTAAACCTGGAGTCAGAGTCAAGTCTGAAGTCTTTCGCCTGAAGTCCGAGTCGAGTATGAAGTCTTTCACCTGGAGTCTGAGATGAGTCTAAAATTTTTCACCTGGAGTCCGAGTCAAGTCTGAAGTCTTAAACCTGGAGTCAGAGTCAAGTCTGAAGTCTTTAACTTGAAACCGCAGTCAAGTCTTTAACTTGGAGTCCGAGTCGAGTCTGAAGTCTTTGTCACTGGAGTCAGAGTCAAGTCTGAAGTTTTTAACTTGGAGTCTGAGTCAAGTCTAAAGTTTTTAACTTGGAGTCAGAGTCAAGTCTTGAGTCTTTAACCTGGAGTCAGAGTCAAGTCTGAAGTCTTTAACCTGGAGTCCGAGTCAAGTCTAAAGTCTTTAACCTGGAGTTTGAGTCAAGTCTTAAGTCTTTAACCTGGAGTCTGAGTCAAGTCTGAAGTCTTTGTCACTAGAGTCAGAGTCAAGTCTGAAGTCTTTAACCTGGAGCCCGAGTCAAGTCTGAAGTCTTTAACTTAAAACCCCAGTCAAGTCTGAAGTCTTTAACTTAAAACCCCAGTCAAGTCTGAAGTCTTTAACCTGGAGTCTGAGTCAAGTCTGAAGTCTTTCGCCTGAAGTCCGAGTCGAGTATGAAGTCTTTCACCTGGAGTCCGAGACGAGTCTGAAATTTTTCACCTGGAGTCCGAGTCAAGTCTGAAGTCTTAAACCTGGAGTCCGAGACGAGTCTGAAATTTTTCACCTGGAGTCCGAGTCAAGTCTGAAGTCTTTAACTTGGAGTCCGAGTCAAGTCTTAAGTCTTTAACCTGGAGTCTGAGTCAAGTCTGAAGTCTTTCGTCTGAAGTCCGAGTCGAGTATGAAGTCTTTCACCTGGAGTCCGAGACGAGTCTGAAATTTTTCACCTGGAGTCCGAGTCAAGTCTGAAGTCTTAAACCTGGAGTCAGAGTCAAGTCTGAAGTCTTTCGCCTGAAGTCCGAGTCGAGTATGAAGTCTTTCACCTGGAGTCTGAGATGAGTCTAAAATTTTTCACCTGGAGTCCGAGTCAAGTCTGAAGTCTTAAACCTGGAGTCAGAGTCAAGTCTGAAGTCTTTAACTTGAAACCGCAGTCAAGTCTTTAACTTGGAGTCCGAGTCGAGTCTGAAGTCTTTGTCACTGGAGTCAGAGTCAAGTCTGAAGTTTTTAACTTGGAGTCTGAGTCAAGTCTAAAGTTTTTAACTTGGAGTCAGAGTCAAGTCTTGAGTCTTTAACCTGGAGTCAGAGTCAAGTCTGAAGTCTTTAACCTGGAGTCCGAGTCAAGTCTAAAGTCTTTAACCTGGAGTTTGAGTCAAGTCTTAAGTCTTTAACCTGGAGTCTGAGTCAAGTCTGAAGTCTTTGTCACTAGAGTCAGAGTCAAGTCTGAAGTCTTTAACCTGGAGCCCGAGTCAAGTCTGAAGTCTTTAACTTAAAACCCCAGTCAAGTCTGAAGTCTTTAACTTAAAACCCCAGTCAAGTCTGAAGTCTTTAACCTGGAGTCTGAGTCAAGTCTGAAGTATTTGTCACTAGAGTCAGAGTCAAGTCTGAAGTCTTTAACCTGGAGCCCGAGTCAAGTCTGAAGTCTTTAACCTAAGTCCGAGTCGAGTCTCAAGTCTCAAGTCATTTAATAATCCTCATGAATTGAAATCTTCCTATTTACGAAGCTGTTTTAAAGGCTACAGACAAAATATATGATCTATGATCCTTTTTTTTTTTTTTAAGAGGTGTTAAGTTGTATGGTTAATGTACATCCAGCTTGTTACTTATATGTTTTAATCCACTACCATTTTCAAAACAGTTTTGTAATCAAATTCTATAAGAGGAGTCCTTTCTACCATGACACATAAGGAAATATGTGACACAGATATTACAAAACCATACAAATAAACTATTTATTTATTTAAGTCAGGGGTATTCAATTAAAGATCCAAGAGGCAGAGCCTCTATATTTTTTCCAAGCAGAGGTCCGGACCAAAAAAATAATAATTTTTACATGTATTGTGTTTACATTTAGATACATGCGAGGCCATGTGACAAAAATACTGTTTCTGTTCAGGGTTTTCCTACTTTTCTCTTTTTTTTTACTTAATCTACCAAAAATGTCTGCAATAATCAAAATGTTCTCATCTTGAGCAGAAAAAGAAAGATAAAATTTATGTTTAAGTTATATCCCAGCCATCTAACAACAATATTCCTAATTATGTTGGCTTGGCAAGCCAACATATTGTTATTCTATTTAACAATTGATGATCTTCTTGAAACAACACTTGAGCATAATTGCAGACAACAGACAGATTAGGGTAAAACTAAGAATTACAAAAAAGGGATAAACTAATGATTAGGTTTGCATGAGTTCTTTCTAGTGGCATGAAGCAGAGGCGAAGAGGACAGGGATGAAGGGGTATAGGTAGAGTACTTACGGTGACAAAGTCCTGTGAAAAGATGTAGAAGACAAATCTAATGAGACTGTAGACATCACGGACACATAAATCAAACATGGTCAAAGGATGTACCGCACAAAGTCACACATTGCAATTTCAATGGAGCGCGGATTCATGTGGGACTCAAGGTAACCGTTTGATTGGGAACGAGGAGGCACTAATTAATTTGAGAAGCTGTTATCTTGCTCTGTATCTGTGTCTATGAGAGGGGTTTGAACCATTTGGCTGTGATGCTTCAAACACAAAGAGCTTCATTTCCCCCAGAGACGCCAATGCCAAGTTCAGTCCACAAACCCTTTTCAATCCTGCCAAGCAATTCCAGCCATGCCATTAATTCCACAAAGCCAAATGTAATTGATTGATAAGGGTCTGAGATTAACCTTTCCTATGAGTTTTTGTCTCTCAATCGTGATGGCCACATAAGATGCTGTCTATCCCATCAACACTATCGCTTTTATCTGATCCTGGTTAAGAGCATTGGCCATTACTGTTGACCTGGGGGGACTGGATGAGCAAAGAGGTCCACTGAAAATGTCCATCTTTGACTGCCACATCTGAAGTCCGATCTGATGAGAATGTCCCATCTTATCTTCAAAGACAATGAAGATGCATTTGAACCGGTTCCTTGTTTGAAAAATGTATTGTGGGGTACAGAAGAAAACCTTGCGTGCTCTTTGGAAATGTCCTGTTGTTGTCTAAGTTAGCATCACTTACACAAAAGAACATTTCGCTGTTATCAGCACTAGCATGCTAGTGGACACATGATTTAAAGTGTTCTCTTTGGCGGTCGCAGGTCCACAAACTTGCACTAGACTGAAACAGAATCCCACTGGACCACATTCACCCTATATGGTAGATGTGACTAAAGATTATGAAATCCGTTTGACTTTGAAAACTAGTGGAAAGGACAATAAACAATGCTTGAAGTTTTGAAGAAAAAAAGTCACATTAAGTATGTTTTAAAAACACTATTTCATGTAGGTTTTATGAAAAGGGTAACTTGCATGAATGTTTTACTGATTAACTACTAATTTAAGGTTAAGTTTACTTTAAAAAAAAATTAAATAAATCCTGTTAATTTACTCACCCCTATGTCACCCAAGATGTTCATGTCTGTCTTTCTTCAGTCGAAAAGAAATTAAGATTTTTGAGGAAAACATTACAGGATTTTGATGTGTTTCTTTCTTCAGTCGTAAAGAAATTAGGGTTTTTGGAGGAAAAATGTAGGAATGTTCTTCATTAGTGGACTTTTATGGTGCCCACAAGTTTTAACTTCCAAAATGCAGTTTCAATGCTGCTTCAAAGGGCTCTAAATCTGTCTTATCTAGCAAATTTGTCTTATCTAGCAAAACGATTGGTTAATTTCTAAAAAAAAAAAAAAAATGTACAATTTATAAACTTTTTAACCTCAAACACTCGTCTTGTCTAGCTCTGTGTTTTCCGGTTTGTGATAGTTAGGTTATGTCGAAAAACTCCCATCTCATTTTCTCCTCCAACTGTTTTGCCTTTATTTTTTATTTTTTTGTAAAGAGTAGGAGTTGAAATGAGATGGGAGTTTTTCGACATACCCTAACTGTATTGACCCAGAAGGCACAGAGTTTACACAGAGCTAGACAAGACGAGCATTTGAAGTTAAGAAGTATATCAATTGTAAATACTTTTAGAAAATAATCAATTGTGTCTCTATATAAGACCCTTCTTCCTCGGCTGGGATCGTTTAGAGGCCTTTGAAGCTGCATTTAAACTGCATTTTGGAAGTTCAAACTCGTGGGGACCATTGAAGTCCACAAATGTGAAAAATCCTGAAATGTTTGCCTCAAAAAAACATAATTTCTTTATGACTGAAGAAAAAAAAGACATGAACATCTTGAATGTAAACACATAATGGTGCTTTAAGTCTTAGTTAGAGGTTTTAGAGTAACTGTTTCAAAGTAATTCCCAGACATTATGGACACAAACTGGTTAAACTAGAGGAAAAATAAGTAGCTATTAGCATTAGCACTAACTACAGAGGTGGTAAGTGTTCTTGCCAGTTGCTCTACAGCAACGTTGCAAGCACTTAGCAGCGCCAGCCGTTCCCTGTCATCCTCGCTCACCGCGTAAATTCACTAAACTTCATGGAAATTTAATAAGAGCTGCTGCTTTGTGCCTCACTCCCGTAGAGCCGCGACCTGCTGCTGCCAGGCACATATGTGATGATTTACAACCAGACACACGTCTGCCACCTTCCTTTCTTTTTCCTCTTCTCCGTTTTCTGTGTCCAGTCATCTCCCTTGTTTCGGAAGTGTGCGTAAGTGGCAAAATACACAGCCTTGGGGCCGAAGGCTTCAGAAGTTAAGCTAATACAGGCTGCACTCGCATCCAGTGGACAAACAATATCTGGAAGTCGTCAGCGTGTTTTATTTTCTTTTCTTTTCACCTTTAAAGAAGACCCGCTCTGTTCCTCTAACACTATCAGGCAACAAAAACGCTCCTGGTCAAACAACAATCAGTTCCTGTCCGAGTCTTTTCATCCTGCCCTAAATCTTCAAAAGAGACACTCTCTGGTTCTGTGCAGTAACGTAATCCTCATCCTAATTAGCTTGACCCTTACAACTCAGGAAACACAACCGCTGCAACCCTGCAGTCACTACACAAATTACTGGTAATCAGGAAAATGGTAGCACTGGCACCTTGCACAGAATATTAAGTTGTAGTTACAGAAACATTTGGATTATTGGTTGTGTTCGGGTTCAGTGCTTAAGGTACTACTCACAATAATTTGTAGTATACATGCATCCACACACGTACACACCATTTTTGACAAATGTGACTTTGTGCAATTTTGTACAAAATTAAATAATTTAAAAGCAAACTTCCTGATTCAACATTAAAGCACATAGTGTGATAATCAGTGCACAATTTTATATTTTTTTTATCTCATATTGTGAAAATGATTAATTAAAAAAGCATTTTTTTTACTCAAAAAACAAGGTACCTATTTTCAGATAAATAAGGCCTACGATTAATCAGATGCAAATAGAATTTATAAGCAATTTATGAGTCCGGTCATTTTTGACCCAGGAACACCACAAGTGTGACTTTTAACAATTTTGTACAAAATTAAAGAATTTAAAAGCAAACTTTCTGATTAAACTTTAAAGCACACTAGTGTGATAAACAGTGCAAATTTTTATAAATATTTTTTTTATCTCAAATTGTGAAAATTATTCTTTTTTTTTCAAAAAACAAGGCACCTACTCTCAGATAAATGAGGCCTACAATTAATCAGTTGCAAATAGAAACATAAAACCAGTCCTAAATGATAGAAAACAAGTTGACAAAAAGATTGAATCCAATATTAGGTGATAATATAGCATAATGAGAGATTTATAAGCAATTGTTTGGAGTCCAGTCATTTTTGACCTGGAACACCACATGTGTGACTTTTTGCAATTTTGTACAAAATAAAAGATTTTAAAAGCAAACTTCCTGATTAAACATTAAAGCACACTAGTGTGATAAACAGTGCAATTTTTCATGAAATTATTCATAAAAAATATTTTTTCACTTAAAGAACAAGGCACCTACTTTCAGATAAATGAGGCCTACAATTAATCAGATGCAAACAAAAACACAAAACCAGTCCTAAATGATAGAAAACAAGTTGACAAAAAGATTGAATCCAGTATTTGTTGAAAATCTAGCATAATGAGAGATTTATAAGCAGTTGTTTGGAGTCCGGTCATTTTTGACCGGGAACATCAAAGGTGTGACAGGAATCCGAACATCTCACCTTTTTGGAGATGAGCGTAGGGTCCTGTTGCAGAAGCAGGTACAGGGTAGTAGCGTTTCCCAGCGCCGCACACCGCAGCCACTCCCTCTCAATGGGGTCCATCTGTACCCGATGAAACAGTGACTATAAACAAGACATGGAAGACAAAGACTGAGAAGGGAGCATGCAAGAATAAAGGGTTAACCTATGAGAACTATAAGTAGTATGTACTTTGTTTTTATCTCTAAGGAGGCAAATATAATATATTATGCAGTAAGCAGTACACTAGTATTCCTGCACTGTGAAATAAATACTGCCTTCAGCTCCTTCTTGTTTTGACCTCTCTTCATTTCTAATCTGAGGTCGGTTCCAGGCAGCCTCCCTCTAAACAGAACCAGACAGAGTTTCTTGTCACACTGATCAATGACCTGTGACCAAGTCTGGGGCCCTGCAGACGCCCGTGGCCAGCACAAGGGCCCCGTTGTTCAGTCTGACAGAACGCGTCAGGGATCCAATACCCAGATAACACGATCCAAGGGAAGACCGTGGATCCCAACGCCGCTAATCCTCATGTTTAGCACCTGTTTATGATATGACAAATTGAAACCCCCGCCATGAAGGTCCTGACATTATTGCATTTCTGTTCAAAACATTGATTCAACATGGCAACTGAGGGGCTGCCGATTAGGACCAGGAGCCGGGCGTGGATATTGACATATGTATCTGATAAAGGCTGAAGGAATATAGATCTGAACCCTAAAATAAGCAAATGCTTCACGGGGGCGATATTAGAAACAAACAAAGACAGAAAGGCAAGCTAAGAGAGGAAAAGGAGGCTGGGATCCTGCGGCCTTGCCCTGCTTTGGCCTCTGACCCCGCGTTAAAGGCAGAGCGTGCAGAAAGACGGAGGAAAGCGTCTGCAGATCAAAAGGAGCTGACAGATGAAGGCGAGGGGTCTGCGTGACCTTGACTCTTAAACTTCAGCTGTGTCTCCAGACGAGAAAACTCTGACGTGATTCCATTCATCTGTCTGCTGGTAACACCCAATGTCAGATAACATAAGCTGCTAATTAAAGGCGGCTCATTAGAAAGCAACCAGATACAGCAACACTTATATGCCAAAGTTTTGACAGCATTGTTGGGCATCATAGGAGCATTCAAAAATGCTCAAAATGTTTACTTATTTGATCATGAAAATGATGTAATAATTCCAGGAAATTCAATCCATGAGAGAACAAAGATGGCCCCTGCAAATACGTCACAAGCACACTCAGATCCACATCCCATGATGCCTTGTGCTGAGGAAATTCCTGCTGTGAGAGGGCAGACCCCAATAACAAGATCTATAAAAATAACTGTGACATCCTGTTGCTATGGTCAACAAACAGCGAGATGATTGATGAAGACAAACTGCTGCAGTGATGGACATTGCGAGATATCTCGTCTTGCTTCAACCCTTATGGACACATGAAAGCATCTGAACTCTCACTCTCAGACGGATCAGATGTCAGTGCTCCGTTTTCCCACTCCAGGTGTTTTTTTAGTTGTTTTCCTCAGCAACTTGTTCGGGTTTACATGCCTCAAGTCTCTCAGAGACCATTATTATTGCAAAACCATGTGAACATCTTTAAAACAGCCTTTGATATGCTTATCCGATCTAGAACACTATGAGAGGAATTCACTAAGAACTGCAGCCAACGATAGGGCATTTCTTTTTTATTATCAACAAAGACTTAAAAAAGTCCCTCCACATTATGAGTCCACCCTGTTGTCATCATATTTTATGCCAGTTAAAGTAATAAGCCATTCCAGTAACACTTAACTATTTTAAGGTGTCCTTGTTAAACGTTACATGTACTTACTATTATTATAACAATTAATAATGCATAATTACATTCAAGTAACTCTAAGTCAAACCCTAACCATATAGTAACTACATGTAGTTAACTATTATTACTCAGTACTTAAATGTATAATTACATTGTAACAAGGACACCTTAAAATAAAGTGGAACCAAAATATTTTCATCCTTTCAGAATGTGAATTCTGTCCTTTTTTTAACTCAAACACTACATTTTGTTATATTTGTCAGTAGGAAACAATCTTAAAACATCACCCCTGTTACTATGAGTTTGTATAGTAAACATTTGATAATTGAAGAAGATGATTTGACTCGATTTTGGTGAAAATCGGATGAATGGTCTAGGAAGAGTTCGAAAAGTAGGTTTTCAACATAAATCAATATGGCAGACAGGAAGTTTGGCCAACTATGGTATAATCGGTATCTATGTTGTTAGGCATGACCAAAGGAATATTTTGAGACCAGTTTCATTACAATAGTCTAATGCAATCTACAGTTATTAGCATTATTGAAAATTTCATAATTAATAATTGATAATTAATGAATGGTTTATTACTCTTGACCAATAGGTGACGCTGTTACCAAACTGATGTGGTGTAATCAGTGTGAGGTGACAATGCCACATACAAAATTTGGTGCAAATATCTCAAAGCTTTGCAGAGATACAGCTTCAAAATGCACGTTGGCATCTTTTCAGGTACGTTGATACGTTAAATAAAAACGGCTTAGTATATCGACACAAAATCCAAAACCTTTTGTCTGCATGGTCTGAAGATGAGTCAAATTTGGGGAAAATTGCACCAATAGTCTAGGAGGAGTATGAAAAAGTAGGTTTTCTACAATAATCAAAATGGCGGACAGGAAGTTCGGCTACTTTTGGCATTATTGGTATCAATGTTCTCGGCTTGACGAATATTTTGAGATCACTTCATCATTACAATAAGCCATTTTCTTTTAGAAGTTATTAGCATTTTTCAAAATGTCCTTATAACTTTTGACCACAAGGTGGAAATTGGATATGGTTTGACTCGGCATGCTCCTCCGAATCTAACGAGACCAGCTTTTTTGGCCAAACCATTGAGAAGTTATTAACAAAAATATCCAATTTTCATATCTCCTGACCACTAGGTGGCACTGTGCCGAAACACTGCAGGTAGTCTCAAGTCATGCTGGTTATAACACACACCAAACAGTTGCAGAGATATAGCCTCACATCAATTTTTGCGTGTTTTCGTAGAATTCGATTGCGTTATTCGAGAACGGTTTGACTAATCAACTTGAATTCCATAACGTTTTGCCAGCAAGGTAAATTTTATGGGTTTGGCTTTCGATCCAAATCCAGCTATTTTTAGCTGTAGAAAACAGCTTGTTTTGCTTCTTGGTATTGCAAATTGATGTGCCTTACCATATTATTTGAATGCATTATCTTAATTATGAACACACTGTTTGTAGTGCAAACAGTTTTACCATTTACTGCACATTGTTATTCTTCTCCTTATTTCCCTATAGTGGCTAATGAATTGGAAGTCTCGCCCATAGGCTTACTTCCATGTTGAAGAATAACGTGGATATTACTAATTTTAGAAAACAATAATAGTGTCAACAAAACCCTGGATTATTTAACATGTGCGTGTCTTGCATGTTTTGACATTAAGACCTGAGGAAAGGCCTTAAGACATTTGGCAAACTATGCATGCTCTGCATGAAATGCAAATTATTTTGTTCACATACATGTAGGGTGTTTAAAAAATGCAATATTTTTGCTAACAGTAACAATATGCTAAATCACGAGTGAGTTGGAGGTGAGTCAGGTCTACTCTTGAACATGGGAAGTGCCGTGTTGGTGCTCCAAACCCAACGGTCTGGTGAACTCATCTCAGCGTGGTCTCACTGAAGGTGCCTGTTCAGACATTGAATGCTAACGTGGAAATGGCTGATCTGGGGCTCTCACTCTGTTAGCATTGTCAGAATGAGACAGCTAGGTCAGTGTCCCGCTCACTGGGAGAGCAGATACCACATCAGCAAGTTTTGTGCCCTTTGTGTGGACACCGGGGATGGAAGAGAAACATGCTGTAGCTTATATGCTTCGCACAGTCAGTGATGTGAGTCAGCTACTGATTCATTAGCTTAGTTTAGCTGAACTAAAAGAAGCATAGCGTGAGTGTAAATGTACTACTGAAAAAAATAAATTGGTGACATTTTGTGATGCCTATAACAATCTGTTCTTTCAAACGGAGAGTGCTGATAGAGTTTTCTTTATGAACGAAGTAGGTAAGGTTGAGGTCAGGACTCGAGCCCTGCTGAGAATTTATCACCCCAACATAAAATTAACAAGAGAAAGGAGCTGTAATTGGCAGGCCAGTTGGTACCCAGCCAATAAAGTTTACAGCAAAGTTAAAATGAAAGTTTACAAGAGACAAACTCCCCTCGTTTATTCTGAAATTAATGTCTCTAGTTGTTTATGGCTCCGTTGCCTTCTGACATCCATTTTGAAAGAAATGCTCCCAGCAGCAAGTTTATGATGTAGTTTATTACGTGGCCTCAAATCTCATGGGCATAAATCGTAAATGCTCTGTATTTGATTCTCTGTATTGCCTGATTATGGAAGCCTGAAGATAGAGATTTGCCTGTTAACTCAAGCCGTAAGTATACTTCAGTTTTGACGCAAACACTGCGGTCTCTAGTAGTTTGTTGTTGTTGTTCCATCTTTTCCGTTGCTTTTTTGACTGTGAAACAAGCCCTGCCAGTGTTGCCCCCTTGTGGATCAACTAATTGTGCAATTTAAAAAAAAGGCTGTGCGAATACGGTAAAAATGCTGATGACAAAATGTATAAATGCCAAAATATAATTTGGGTTTTAAACAAATATTCTACCTTGATGTCATGTCGAACAAAAATATAAAATACTTTTACTATATTCTAAGGTTTGTTTCATGATTAATGAATGTGAATCTTCACATACATTCAAAGTCACTTCATGAGCTGGATCCTAATTCAATTCTATAACGACTGTTTGTGTTGACTTTTAGTTCTTATTTCTGTAAGTTTCATGTGTCAGGGAGTGGAAGAGAAATGTCAGGACCAGTCGTTTAGTTTGTCACCCCTTTTCCATTCTTAATCGGTGAGTGTGACAGGTCCATGACAGAGAGAGAGATTTCAACAGAAACAGTCTGTAAGAGTGGCACTCATACTGAAATCAAGTAGGTTGGAGTCGGCTAGTGGGACGCAGCCTTTACGTTGTAGAAATGCTGTCAGAGTGAAAATTCAATGCAAACCTGTCACTGTAGCTAAACTTCTCAACACAGATATACACAAAACAGACCTGAATCAAGTCTCCTGAATTCACTTTTGGTGCATTCAAGCCAGGTAAACACACATAAATGGATTCAAAAAGTCGTAATTATGAGTGGGAAAGTCTTCTTTAAGCCCAAGTTAGTGAGTGCTAACTCTGCATAAAGCTGGGCACACACTGTGCGATTTAGAATAGCCCTTTTTGATTGTTGCTTGTCAAGACTGTACGAACATGATCCTTATTTCACACTGTAGGATCTCAGCTGTCATTAATGTCAGATTTTACGACAGTCAAGACGTGTTAAAAACGGACCCACACAGTTTCTAGAAAAATTAGATGTTTTCTAGAAATTCTCTAAATGTCGCGTTCTCTAATTGTTCAAATGGAAACAAAGCTGTTGTAATGTCAAACCCCGTCAT
This sequence comes from Garra rufa, assembly GCF_049309525.1. Lineage (NCBI taxonomy): Eukaryota > Metazoa > Chordata > Actinopteri > Cypriniformes > Cyprinidae > Garra > Garra rufa. The sequence continues at coordinate 35,855,722 of NC_133385.1, read as the reverse complement.
TAAAGACAAAAATAACGTCATGTTTACAACTGTGACAATGAGCACTTATCACAATCAACTAAACAATGGATTTCCAGAAGTATGCCAAGTTTGCAGCGGCAATAGGTAGGTTTCCATTCAAAGCTGTAAATTTAACTTAACTTGCGAATTAAACCAATAAGCATTGTTTTCATCCAACGAGTCAAAGAGAACAAAATGTTCACTTCCTGATAAACTGGCACATATCATTAAGAAAAGTAGGAGATGCCACTGAATGTAATAATTTTCATATATAATAAATTACTAGCATCGAAGGTGGATGTCTGCTGTTTGAGAATGTAGTCGTGTGAACAGTTCTGGGAGGTGATTACACAGAAATACCTTGAAGACTTTGCTTGGGCATTTCAGAATGACCATAACAACATTTCAGATGCTGTGCAACAAGATCTGCCAGTTATGCTGTCCCATAGTGCAAAGTCACATTACTTTTTTAATAAGCATGGAGGAAGTTATTCAGCAAATGAAATTTCATCTCCCATTTTTCGCATTAACTCTTTTTTCACACAAGTCAAAAACTCTCAAGTGAGCGTAAAAACTGTTTTGTGAATTAAAGGGTTAGTTCACCCAAAAATGAGAATTCTTTCATGTTGTTCTAACCCCGTAAGACCATCTTTCATCTTCGGAAGACAATTTAAGATATTTTTGATGAAATCTGAGAGGTCTCTGGCCCTCACATAGACAGCAAGGGTACTACCACATTCAAGGCCCAGAAAAGTACAAAGATGATCGACGAAGAAAACAAAAATACAGACTTTAGCACATTTTCAACTCTACTGCATCACTTGTGGACATGCGTTCACTTTCATAGAGCGTGCATCTTTCTCCACGTGTAAACAAGGCACGGGGCATGTGTTCAATGTCACAACGCTGCATCTGGATCAGCGCGGCGGAATCTCACACATGCGTTGTGGTACTCTTGTGAATGCGCGTTCGCAAGTGATGCAGTAAATACGAAAATGTGAAATAAAGTCATTATTTTTGTTTTCTTTGCACAAAAAAAGTATTATTGCAGCTTCGTAAAAATTACAGTTGAACCACTGATGTCACATGAACTACTCTGTCAATCATCTTGGTACTTTTCTGGGCCTTGAACATGGAAGGACCCTTGCTGTCTATGGAGGGTCAGAGAGCTCTCGGATTTCATAAAAAATATTTATTTTATTAATAAAATAATATCTTATTTTCTGTCTTGTGTAAGTAGTAGCACAACAAAAAGAGCAAATCAAATGGTTACCGTTACAATTAATAAAAATAAATACAATTCAATTGTTACCATTGTTGTATTTAGTGTGCTGAAATCTGTGTGTGATTCAAGTGTGGTTGATTGCAAGGTATTGCCACAAATATTATAGAATTATATCAGCTTCACAAGGTGTTTATGAAAAACAATAAAATCACAAAAGATCATTGATCAATATAAAAAGTATGCTAGTTAATGATTTAATAAAACATTAGATTACCTTTTTAAAGCAATTTATTTATTGCTTCTCTTTCTTTGAAACCAAATAACTGCGATTTCATGTTGCATTGTTGCATCAATAAAAAGAGAATAAAAAAATGAAGTTCCAAGTGCCCAACCAAAGGGATCACTAACCACTATAATGGTGAGATCAAACAAAACACATTTTTTAAAAATTAACAAATTTATGAAGTCAGCTTACGTGATGTTCTCTCACATTTTTTAGTTGTATTGACAATTCAACATTCAAGATGACTTTGGGAAATGACTGAATGCAACTAGAAAAACGTGACTTCCAAAGTGGAGGAAATGAGTAAAAAGTCTATTAGGCTAATAATTGCCCCGCCTCAATTTTTTTTTCTTTGCCTTGAAATTAGCTGTTACTTAATAATACCTAGTAAGTATAACAACTAAGTAAAGATAATTCATTATACCTAAGTAAGGTAAATTGTTGGATTTTACAGTGTAAACCTTTACAAGATTTTTCTGAAATGTGGCGTTTCTTTCGCTCGTTTCTAATGCAATACTTCAAAATACGCATAAAAACAGGGTGATGGAAACATAGTTATTGTTGCAGTAAACTTGCAAAATGTTTATGAATGAATAAATTATTATTTACATTTTCCTGAACATGATGCAGCACCACCCCGATCTCATGTTAATTCATACAGATATTACAAGATGGCTAATTCGTCCAAATTTGTACAACCATACTCATACAATTTTTGCTAAATTGTACGTAATTTATGAGTTCCCCAATTCGTATGAATTTGTAGAAATACCTACCCATAACCCTGCCCCTAAACCTATGCGTCACTGGGATCTTAGTCTCAGCCTCAGACGTCACGCCCACGGAACATTGGCTAAACGTCTGATGCATACGGTACACTTAACTGGAAACACTTCAGGAATGTCGAAGTCATCATCTGATTAGTTGAATTTGACTGGATTTCCGGGAGACGCGAGTGTCGCGTTTATTTTCGGTCCGCCGGGAAACAAAGCGCAGATTGTTTTACTCGGTGTTTTGCTAAGAGGTGCTTATGCAGACGCCATTGTTGTTATACACTTTTGCAACTTTGCAAACAAATTACTGACTTACTGCTTGTTCTCCCTCTTCTTCTTTAACTTTCAGTGCTGGTTATTTCAATGACTGACTTGCTGCACGCCAGTCTGTTGTTGTGGGGACATTTCCACGCCCTGAAATGTGACGTCAGTCTGAAGGTCTGGCTATGCGAGACTACTGGGATCTTGACAAATTGTACAAGTGAGGTCTTAAGAGTTCTTATGAATTAGCCACCTCATAAAATATGTACAAATTGGTCGTGAGATAGCGTTGTGCAGAACAATGAGTGACAATGAGTGGTTGTTGGTCATATGGCCTCTTGGACGGATCTTGGCGAATAAAAGCTGTGATGGAGTCCAGACCTTCTGCTTTAAGTGTGGCACAATAAAACTAATCGCATGTTTAAAGGATTAGATCACTTCCAGAACAAAAGTTTACAGATAATGTGCAAAATGCAGAGATGAGACTAAATGAGCATTTGAGGTTTAAAAGTATATAATACAATTGCCATTGTGTGACTCAGGTGCAGAGGAAGACTCTAATTGAGTGATTGAGGTGTTTCTGTTGTTGGATATAATAATGAACATAGCAGTAGTAATTTACTCCCAACATCTGAGCCGCTTAATATTCAGAGGACAACGTTACTTTTGTTTTTTAAAAGGAAAGCGTCGATGCCGATCTACATATGCGTCTATGTTCGTGTGAATCATTCGTGATGCAGCTTCACCAACAGCAGAAGTGAGTATAAGGGTTTTTTTATGCATCTTTGCAGATGGCCTTTCTTAATAATGTGCTTGTTGGCAAGTTTTGCAGATAAACGTGGCTAAATGCAGATAAACGCGGCTAAATGCGACTAAATGCAGCAGAGAGGGGCGGGGCGAGCAGAGCTCATTTGCATTTAAAGGGCCCATGCGATAAAATGAGCAGATATTTTGCAGAGCTGATTTTGACAAGGTAAAAGGGTGTTTTTTTACACTACTATTGAGAATTTTTAACCAAAGTATATTAGAGACTTTTCATTAAGACCCTAAAGAATCATATGAACTTGTGGAAATGGGCATCCGATGACCCCTTTAAAATCTGTTAGTATTGTGTAATTATACTATGATTCAGTTTACACTTTACTATAGAATATACAACAATTAAATCTACACCTTTGTGCAAATAAAAATCGAAATCACGGCTTCTCAACTCATAAATACGTACTTCCCAGAAAGACGTGAATGTCACAATCAGCCAATGATCACAAACTTTCTAAAAGTGGCAAATTTGAGATTTTAATATGTGACCCTGGACCACAAAACCAGTCATAAGGTTAAATTTTACAAAACTGAGACGTATACATCATATGGAAGCTCAATAAATAAGCTTTCTGTTGATATATGGTTTGTTAGGATAGGACAATATTTGGCCGAGATACATCTATTTTAAAATCTGGAATCTGAGGATGCAAAAAAATCTAAATACTGAGAAAACCACCTTTAAAGTTGTCCAAATTAAGTTCTTAACAATGCATATTACTAATCAAAAATTACATTTTGATATATTTATAGTAGGAATTTTACAAAAAAATCTTCATGGAACATGATCTTTACTTAATTTCCTAATGATTTTTGGCATAAAAGAAAAATCAATAATTTTGACCCATACAATGTATTTTTGGCTATTGCTACAAATATACCCCAGCGACTTAAGACTGGTTTTGTGGTCCAGGGTCACATATGTGCAAACGTACATGTGAGATTTGAGAGCAATGTCTTTAGCAAATTAGCCATGTCATCAACAAAATATGACTATTATTTGTGTGTTTCTCACACAAGACTATCATATGGCCTCAGAAAATGTAGAATATAGCACACAAGTCATATGAGCTACTTTTATTATGTTTTTATGGTGCTTTTGTGTTTGGTTTTTAAAGCTTGACACATCCAGGTCACTGTACGCTTGTGCTGAAGTGTAAACACTCCAATTCTTTCTCTAACCAACACATAATAACATCACAAAAGTGGAAAAAAAACAGTGCAGCAATTAATCAGACATATCTGTGAGAGTGGCATGCTTACTAAAATGAAATAGCATCTTTCTGAAGTGCTGTGAAGACACTTTAGAAATAAGCTACTGTATATGGGCATGTTGAGGGTTTCTCAGCTGGCCGTGTTGTGTTGTCTCTCGCTGGGTGTGTATTAATGAGCTTTTCCCTTCATCAATGACACTCAGGGTCGCGCGGCTGACGGCAAAGTTCACAGCCCTGTTTACAGCTCAGGTGAGAGATGCTCGGGGAAGAGGTGTCACCTCCACGATAATTAAAAAACGCAAGCGTTCACTGAGGGGGCTGTCCTTCAACCGCCTGCATGCTGTTCTGGGAGAAGACTGTTTGTATGCTCTGCAAGGAAATGCTTTGAGAAAAAAAGCCTGAAATAGAGCTCAATCCTCTTCCCAAAACACTGTGTGGTATGGTTTATTGATTTATGGTACTGGTGCTTCCTGCTGCGTTATATACAATGAAGTGTGATGTAATACAATGTAACAAAACCACATTTGATGATTTTTATATACATTTATACAACAGTTCCTTTTGGTCTTTGAATCTGACTGGCTGATAAGAGTGATAACAGACTTCAACAACTGTTTCACCATTTATATCACTCTGCTTGTGGTATTTCTCACAGCGAGTGTCATGGCAGACACTCAAATTCACTATCATTTTTTTTATTCTGTTTTTGTGTCATGGAATGTAGTTTTAAGAGTTTTTTTTAAGGCAAGAATGTACTTGTTTAGATGTCAAATGTGCAGTTTGTTAATAAAGATAACGTCTATTTGAAATTTGCTTCAACGTTTTCAGAGATGTGAGCTCTAGGGTATCAGTGGCCATTCAGCGTTTATGAACCCAAGAGAGCAGCCTCAGCTCTGATGTCTCTATAGTGGTTAAACATGAGATAAAATTTGTTTTGGGTAAATCTAACGGGCGGTTTTTGGCCTCATTAATCTGTTATTTGTTCCAAAGCAAATCGTTTTGGCTGAGGGCAAAATCTCAGCACTGCCTTTTTACTTTTGACTAAATACAAGCAACTTTTATGATGGTTGTTGTTGTATATATTATTATTTAATAAATAGTAGTATTTAATAATAGTATTTAGTATTGTGTTCATTATGGTGATTTCAGGTACATTGTTCCACCATTAGTTGGCGACAAGAGACTTTTTTACGAGTCAGCGGTAAAGACTTTTATAATAAAAAAGCTATTTTTACTCTCAACAAGTTCACTAAGCAGCGCTGTCTCAGAAATCACCCTTAACAGATGAACGGATCTGCTTTCTGCTAAACTAATATTATATATGGGGCTAAGTAAGTAAATAAATTCTTTGATTGATTGATTGATTGATTGATTGATTGCCCCTGACTTATAACAACAATTTTACATAAGTCCTACTGTCAGAGTAGTAAAACGTTAAAATACCACCCAAATAATTAAATATCATTGTTTGATTAATTGATTGATTGATGATTGATTGATTGATTGATTGACATGCCATAACTGAAGATGCAGTGACGCTCCGAGTGTCTGATAAGAGTGCTAACAGAACTTTAACAGCTGTTTCACCATTTGTATCACAGCGAGTGTCATGGAAGACACCCAAATCCACTATCATATAATAAATACATAATACTGTTTTTGTGTCACAAATGTAGTTTTAAGAGTTTTTTTAGGCAAGAATGTACTTGTTTGGATGTAAAATGTGCAGTTTGTTAATAGAGATAACATATTTTTGAAATTTGTTTCAATGTTTTCAGAGATGTGAGCTCTATATCAGTGGCCGTTCAACGTTCATGAACCTACGAGAGCAGCCTAACCTTGGCCAGATCTTTTGGAATATACCACTGGCTCTGATGTCTCTGATGTCATGTTTAAACATGAGATAAAATTTGTTTTGGGTAAATCTAACGGGCAGTTTTTGGCCTCATTAATCTGTTATCTGTTCCAGAGCAAATCGTTTTGGCTGAGGCAAAATCTCAGCACTGCCTTTGTACTTTTGACAAATCCAAGCAACTTTTATGATGGTTGTTGTTGTTGTTGTTGTATATTAAATATTATTATTCAATAAATAATATTTTATAATAGTAGTATTTAATATTAGTATTTAGTATTGAGAAACGGTGTGTTCGTTATGGTGATTTTAGGTACATTGTTCCACCATTAGTTGGCGACAAAAGACTGTTTTTACGCGTCAGCAGTAAAGACTTTTATAATGAAAGCTATTTTTACTTTCAACAAGTTCACTAAGTAGCGCTGTCATCAGAAATCACCCTTAACAGATGAAAGGATCTGCTTTCTGCTAAACTAATATTAAATATGGGGCTAAGTAACTAAATAAATTCTTTATTGATTGATTGATTGATTGATTGATTAATTGCTCCTGACTTATAACAACAATTTTACATAAGTCCTACTGTCAGAGTAGTAAAACGTTAAAATACCACCCAAATAATTAAATATCATTGTTTGATTAATTGATTGATTGATGATTGATTGATTGATTGATTGGCATGCCATAAATGAAGATGCAGTGACGCTCCGAGTGTAGGGTGTCTAATAAGAGTGCTAACAGAACTTCAACAACTGTTTCACCATTTGTATCACAGCGAGTGTCATGGAAGACACCCAAATCCACTATCATATAATAAATAAATAATACTGTTTTTGTGTCACAAATGTAGTTTAAAAAGTTTTTTAGGCAAGAATGTACTTGTTTGGATGTAAATTGTGCAGTTTTTTAATAAATATAACATCTATTTGAAATTTGCTTCAACGTTTTCAGAGATGTGAGCTCTAGGGTATCAGTGGTCGTTCAGCGTTCATGAACCTACGAGAGCAGCCTAACCTTGGCCAGATCTTTTGGAATTTACAGCTGACTGTCTCTATAGTGGTTAAACATGAGATATAATTTGTTTTGGGTAAATCTAATGGGCAGTTTTTGGTCTCATTCATGGGCGACATTTGACTCTTGAGTCGAGGGGGGCAATGCTTAATGCTTTCGGCTGTAAGCATTAATGCTGCGTTCACACCGCCCCAAATGTCATGCGTCAGTTGCGGCAAGATTACATGTAAAGTCAATGGTTGAGTCCGTCAGAGGTCCGTCAGAGGCTCTGCGTTGCGTTGTGTCCGTTGGATCCGTCAACTTTTCAAGCGTCACCTGCGTTTCAAGCGTCAACGCAGCAAACGCAAGCAACGCAGAAGTTCAGCTAGCTGAACTTTTGACGGACTTGACGCACTTGACGCAGTGCGCCAACCAATCAGAGCGTCTCACTGTAGCGACGTCACCACACGTATTTTGAATGAAGCGGGAGCAGAAAAAACAATATACAATTCTCTGCGATTGCAGACGGCTACAAGCTTATTCTAGCCGTCTGCAATCGCAGAAAATTGTATGATCCGTCCTCGTTGTTGTATAAAGACAGGAATGTAAAGGAACTTGCTTGGATGAAGACCACTGAAGAGATCGGGATGTCAAATCTTTTCTCAACGTAATTATTTCCCATTTTGTTAGCTAGCGAAACATGGTCACGAGAGGATTCCAAAATGTCCAGTCCCAATAGTTTGCCATGGTTTATTCAGGGGAAGTGTGCAAAAAACTAGATGCGTTGGGAGCGTTGCCTGACGTGTGCGGTGTGAACGCACCAAAAAGCAAGCGTTGCCAGCTTCAACGTACATGCGTCAAACTAGATGCGTTAGGTGCGTTGCCTGACGCAGACAAAGTGTGCGGTGTGAACGCACCATAAAACAATGCCCTACTGTATTGCAAAGCATCAAAGTAGTCTATTGGAGCACTGCATTTCAGCTCCAGCCAACAGGCCCCAACTTTTTTACACTCCAAGTGCTGGGCTTCGGGGTAATTTTCACATCATAGTTTAGAGGCGGGCCGGACATCGGGCCTGTTTCAGGCTTCTCCTTATTTTTATATTTTAGACATTCATCAAATATGGTGAAAAAAAATGCAGTGCTGATGGAAACAACACGAGACTTCACTTCCGCTTTCACCTTCGAGACTCTCGGACAGGGTTTAGTGTCTGGAGGTATCGCACACCGGACGCGCACATTCTATACCCGTCAGCTCATTTTTCAGTGAAGTTCTGAACTGCAAGTGACGGTTGTGACCTTGTAAATCCAGTAGGTGGCAGTCAAAGACAGTGAATGTAATTACGACAGGCAAATGTTACATAGGACTTTAGATTTTGCGTATGAAAAAATGTATTGAGAAAATAAAATATGAATGAATTATATAGGTTTAAATTTTTTTCAAGCTGTAAACCTAATGTAAGTAGTATTTTGCAGCAGTGGTATCTTGTTTTTTTTAATCTAATAAGACGATTTGAGACAAATATGATGTTATTTAATATAAAACTATGCAGATGGAGCTCTGTGGCGTGGCAGAAATTTGAACAGCTTCCTGAGTCGTAGCTGGGCGCCGCGGACAGACGCCGAATGGCGCCGCCGGTGTGCATATGCTCATAGAAAACTATGTGTTCGAATTTTAAAGACGTGGCGCGACGCAATGCGGCGCTGCGCTTCGCGTTCGGTGTGTGACCCCCTTTACCTTTGTAATAAAAATGACGGATCATTTTAAATTCCTTCCACTGGAAAAAATGTAAGTGATCGCGCTGTCGCTTCCATGTCCTGCAAAGAGGCTTTAGCTTCCACTCTCTGCACAAACTATTGGATATGTGCCTAATAGCGCACATTTATCTAGGTTTAACATTTAAACTAACATTGTTTTATACTTAAAATGTTTTATATCTATAGATTTTATTTTAGGCAAGTCATGATGATTTGAGAAAGCATTTGCTTAAATTGATCAAACAGACTATGATCAGTCTTCTGCTGAGCGCTGTTCATTGAAAAAAAACTAAAACTTATATTTAAGGAACAAAAAAAATGTTCCAAATGTTTTTCTAAATTAACTTAATAAAAAACGAAACTAAATATAATCGCTTTGCCATTACATACAAAACTGAACTATTTTAATAGCTGAACCAGTAGTATAAGTTGTTTTGGGAGATGGGGGAAAAGACGGGCTTGGGTCGGACCCAGGCTGAGAATTCTGATAAGTTGTCGGACAAGGTCACTAATCTTAGTTCATAGAGATCTCACAAAGATCCGTTGCAGTCAATAAAGCTACACGATGCTACAACACCACAAAACTACACAATGAATATTGTATTTACATTGTGTCTGCACTTACTAACGACACTTAATAAAAAAAATAAAAAAAACAATCCGGCACTTTCAGTGGTGAGTGAATTCTGACAAATTGTTTCTAATTGTTCGAAAATCTCAGCGCTGCCTTTGTACTTTTGACTAAATCCAAGCAACTTTTTTGATGGCTGTTGTTGTATATTAAATATCATTATTCAATAAATAATATTTTATAAAAATAATAGTAGTATTTAATAATAGCATTTAGTATTGAGAAATGGTGTGTGTATGTTCGTGATGGTGATATTAGGTACATTGTTCTGCCGTTAGTTGGCTACAAGAGACTGTATTTACAAATCAGCAGTAAAGAGTTTTATATTGAAAGAGACTGAAACACTGTTGTAAACAAGGAAGTAATGTTGAGGCTATATGGGGCTAAGTAAATAAATAAATAATTTCTTTATTGATTGATTGATTGATTGATTGATTGATGAATTGCCCCTGACTTTTTTTTTAATTATTTTACATAATCCTACTGACAGAGTAGTAAAACTTTAAAAATAGCATCCAAATAATTAAATACCATTGCTTGATTGATTAATTGATTGATTGATTGATTGATTTACATACCATAACTGAAGATGCGGTGATGCTCCGAGTGTCTTCCTCAGGTCCTTCCTGTTCATCACTCTGTATAACACATGAAAAAAAATAAATAAATAAATAAATCAAATATATTTATTATGTGAAAAAAAAACATAACATTCATAATAAGCATCTAGTGAAATTAAATTGTAAAAACTCATTCTGGAATATTATATTAACATATGACAACCCTCATTTTCAATACAATACAATACAATACAACAATACAATAGCAAAAATATTCTGATTTATTAAGGTGGAAAATAGTCATGAAACATAAAATTATGACTGATTTTGGTATAAGAACCTTGACTAACATTAGGGAAAATGACAGATAGTGCTGAGCTTGTACAGCTTGTATGATGCCACTCAAGTGCTCATCTCTCTGTGTCTCATTATGTGGAGCCTCCTGATGTTATGATCCAGACACTATGGGAAATGTGAGTTAAATGGCAGATGAGCAATCGCTGGAGAATATATAGCAGAGACAAGGGATTTCACTTTCTCAAACTCACATAGTAGTTATTTATTCAGAGCTAAGTATTACTATAACTATGATTCTAACATTTATTAAGTTGGCTTGAGAAAGAATTTAGATTTAGGGAATTTAAACTTAATATTCTTCTTCTTCTGAGACTAACATTTCTGACTGTATCTCATACTAGAGCTTTAACTCCACAAACTCCAAACTCAGGCCAGATCTTCAGACTGATCTGACTCCAGTTGCTTTATCTTTTCTAACTGATCGGACTTACGGTTTTCCTAAAAATGACTATTAAACCTGGGAAAAATCCCATAGACTTACATTGACGGAATGTTTAAATGAGCCAACACTATTCAAACTCCAACTGACAAAACTCCCACAATCAAAATCAAAGCAAACTTACCTTCTATGTACTATTTATAATACATTTAAACTCATTCAAACTAATTTGTTAATTATGCTTTTTAAGTTTTTACAAATTAGTTTTTACTAATTTGTAAAAACTTGCTAGCAACATGCTACTCATGCTAGAAACATGTTAGTAACATGCTAATAAATTGCTAATCATGCTAACATGCAAGTAACATGCTAATTATGCTAACAACATGCTAGTAATTGACTAATGCTAATAACATGCTAGTAACATGCTAATTGTGATAAATAATGGTAACAACATGCTAGCAACATGCTGATCATGATAGAATCATGCTAGCAACATGAAAGTAACTTGTAAATGATGCTAAAAACATGCTAGCAACATGCTAATAACATGTTAATCGTGATAAAATCATGCTAGCAACATGCTAATAACATGTTAATCATGGTAAAATCATGCTAACAACATGCTAGTAACATGCTAGTCATGCTAGCAACATGCTAGCAACTTGCAAATGATGTTAAAAACATGTTAGCAACATGCTAATAACATGTTAATCATGATAAAATCATGCTAGCAACATGGAAGCAACATGATAGTAACTTGCAAATGATGCTAAAACATGCTAGCAACATGCTAATAACATGTTAATTGTGATAAAATCATGCTAGCAACATGCTAGTAACATGCTAATCATGCTAGCAACATGATATTAACTTGCAAATTATGCTAAAACATGCTAGCAACATGCTAATAACATGTTAATCGTGATAAAATCATGCTAGCAACAAGCTAGTAACATGCTATTCGGGATAAAAGCATGTTATCAACATGCTAGTAACATGCTAATCATGCTAGAATCATGCTACAACATGTTAGTAACTTGTTAATCATTCTAGCAACATGCTAGTGACATGCTAATCATGCTAGCAACACGATAGTCATGCTAGAAACATGCTAGTAACTTTCTTTCTATCTATCTATCTATCTATCTATCTATCTATCTATCTATCTATCTATCTATCTATCTATCTATCTATCTATCTATCTATCTATCTATCTATCTATCTATCTATCTATCTATCTATAAATATCTACCAAACTTTAAGCTTTTGAAACTACTTTAAACTTCAAACTATTTCAGACTGAAAACCATCATACTTAAAACTTTAAAACTTTTTAAACTTTCTGGTCCGGCTTTCTCAAGCCAACTTAAAGTTTGTCTTGACAAACTTTTTTTTTGAGTTATTGTTGTTTGTTAGTGAAATACCACTTGCTATTGGCAATACTTAAGGTTAATGTGAACAAAAAATATAATCAACCGAGCTATTGAAAATTGATTTGTGATTAAGCACCTATATCTTCTTCTTCTTCTTCTTCTTCTTCTTCTTCTTCTTTATTTGCTTAACTATCAATTTATGGATTAAACCAATTCATATGACAACAAATATATGTTAAATACTTTTTAGTGTATATTAAATACTGTATAATTTATTTGATATACATCCACACCTATTTCTAGTAGGTTGTAAGAGAATGAGATCAACAGAATATGAAGGGGGAAAACATGAATAAATAATGTACATCTACCCCTGAACAAAATGGCCATATTTTAGCACAAAGTCGTCTTTCTCTCCTTCCCCACACAAACAGCTAGTCTATCTCTCTTTCTCCTGTCAAACAGCGGTGAAATGTGGGGCTTTGACAGCTAGAAAGGCCTGCAGTTTCACACCGCTCTACTGTCAGAGAGTCCTCTCTGAATCTGAAACACACTCCACTTCACATGGAGGAAAAAAAAAATGGTGAAAAGTGAAAGCTTTTAAAATTTACAGTTTTTCCCTTTTTACCAAAGGTTTGTCTCAATTAAGTTTATATGAGGTCTGCACATTTAAAATGGATATTCTGACTCTAAGATCTGATCTTCGATTAGATCTCATGAGAAAATTCAGCTTTTTCGTGAGCAATTTTGTATAATTTAATTGCAATTTGTATTAAAAGAACCACAAACTTGAACTACTTCAGTCTGTGTACATTGAATTCATTTCAGTCCCTCCAGAAAAACGCGGCGTTTTTTTCTGATTGTTGCGGGCAAAAATCCTTGATTATGCGGCACGTTTTCTTAAAAAATGCGATTGAATATGCGGGATATTTATGCAATTTTATGCGATGAAATTGCGGGAACTTGCAAAAACTGCGGTTTGGTGAAAAAGAGAGAAAAAAGTGATTCCCCCAACACCCTTACTGCCAGATGTAGCACCGTAAGGAGTGAATTTCGTTATTCTGGACTCAATTAGCCTATAATTATAACATCGACTACTCCACCCTGGGAATCTCTCCCAGGGAAATAATGGTCAAAGACACCCAGGTCTGTTCCCACAAGAATAGAGCAGAGACGTGAATATAGAAAAAAAGATACAATATTTTATTATTACTGGGATAAAAGCTAAACACACAGACACAATTTAGGACACAAGGGGTTAATATGGCTTTCAAATCAAAACAAAAAAATAAACAAATTAGACAAATCAAAAGTAACACATCAGATGGCAAGGAGAAATAACCAACCTACCCCAATTCCACTTCACTACGCACTTCAAACGTACACTAATGTACTCATTTCACCACAAACACACGTGTATTCAGATGACACGTGTAAAAATCAGAAGAACAAAATCACTCAGTGAACCCATTAACATGGATCTAGAGTGGTCAGCACTCCTTAGCCCGTCCAACAAAATTAACAAAATCAACATCAAATTGACACAAATCAATAAACACACACACACAAAAAAGAATACAATCAAATAGTCATAAGTCAAAATCAACTAAACACGAAAACCAAAAAAAACAAAATCAAATGACCATAAATCAAATCAAATCAATAAACACAAAAAAAAAGAAAAATTGATCAACAAAAATAGAAAAGCAACAAAATAACAGATGCAATCACATTACACCTGGGGGGTGTTCCATAAAACAAATTTACCAAATAAGCCAGGCTTATTTTAGTTAGTCTGACTTATTGTCACTTGATTTGTCTTAAAATAAGTCAGACTAACTGAAATAAGCCTGACTTATTTGGTAAACTTGTTTTATGGAACACCCCCAAGGTCCATCAACAATATACACACAACAAAATTTACTCCATAAGATCACGCAAACTCACAACCCTTAGTACCAATTTCTCACGCACACACACTCGTACATATACACACTCGCACACGCTTCCAACAATAAACAAACAGACCACACTCAGACCACTCACATCAACTTATAATTTCATCCACACAACAATCTAATTGTACCATACGAACCCCACAAACAGTCCTCCAGTTGAAACAGTGCGGGGATGGCCAAAAGGCCACACGGATTAATATTCGGGTCCACAATCTCCCGATGTCCAGTTCACTTGATGTGGACTGGTCAGGCAGGCGAAAATGAAGTGAGGCAAGACAGAACGTCGCGGCAACGCGCGACCACAATAGTACTCGAAAGAACGAAGACAAAGACCCAAACGGAAATGGGATTATGAAATCATGCAAGCCCGCATATTTTGCGCGCGGAAATCTGCAATTTATGCGGCGAAAGTGCGGTGTATTTGAAAAAATGCGTCCCCCGCATAAATATGCGGACTTTGGCTGATTATGCATGGAATCATGCGATCGCATAATCGCGTTTTTCTGGAGGGACTGTCATTTAATACACAAGTTTTACAATTTGAGTTCAATTACTGAAATAAATTAACTTTTCCACGACAATCTAATTTATTGTGATGCAAATGTATGTGACACAGGGCCACAAAACCATTTTTTTTTTTAAATGTGAAACATCATCTGAAAGCTGAATAAATACCCTTTCCATTTATTAGGATAGGACAATATTTGGCCGAGATACAACTATTTGAAAATCCGAGGGTGAAATCAAAATATTGAGAAAATCGGCTTTAAAGTTGTCCAAATGAAGTTCTTAGCAATGCACATCACTAATCAAAAATTACGTTTTGATATATTTATGGTAGGAAATTTGCAAAATATCTTCATGGAACATGATCTTTACTTAATATCCGAATGATTTTTGGCATAAAAGAAAAATCTATAATTTTGACCCATACAATGTATTTTTGGCTGTTGCTACAAATATATGCTACTTAAGAAGAAGTTTTATGTCATTTAAACGTAAGTGTTTTGCAGGAATAGTTCACTCAAAAATGAAAATATGAAAATTGTGTTATAAGTTAATCTCCCTCATGTCATTCGAAGCCTGTATTTCATTTAGAGAAGCTTAACAAAGATATTAAGGGGGAAAAAACAGCTCCTCTTGTGGCAACACTGAGAATGCAACACATATTTGCGCTAAAGCTGTTTTAACATTTCAACTCTTTTTTTCACAAACTTGTGGATACTGTTTTAGGCAGACTTAAGACAGTTTAGTGTCAATTGCAATGTAAGTGTCAATATACAAAACATAAAACAAGTACAATTATTCTGATTTTGTCTTTTGAACTGTTTATGTGCATATAATAAAAGGTGTCTTACTCTTTACAGTGTTTCTAGCATGTGATTAATATGACTTCAGGCATGGACAAAAAGAAAAGTAATTCTGTGATTAAAAGCCCAGAGCTAAACATGGGAATAGTACATTTTTATTCATAATCCACAAGATTTAGCAGGTCATTTGCATATCTAAATGATTTACATATGGTACGGAGACCCTCCAGTCATAAATAATTTAATATCACAACATTTCCTGAAGGAGCAGCTCATCAGGGCCACATTTAACTTTAATTACTCTTTTAAACTCACAGTTATGATTCAATAACTCGCTCGCAAAACTAAATGTACCTCAACAGATTACTGAGACGGAAATAATAACAGTGGACAAACACAGACAGAGAAGTGGGGAGGGAGAAAAAGAGGAAGGATAGAAGAGAAACCAATGAAGGAATGACACATATGCATATGAAGGTGTGTTTTGATAAATACGTGAAGCTACACTCTTAAAAATAAAGGTGCTTCACGATGCCATAGAAAAAACTTTTTTGTCTAAATGGTTCCATAAAGAACCTTTAACATCTGAAGAGCCTTTCTGTTTCACAAAAGGTCCTTTGCGGTGAAAGAAGGTTCTTCAGATTATAAAAAGGTAAGAAAGAGATGGTTCTTTAAGCAACCTTTGACTGAATGGTTCTTTGTGGAACCAAAAAATGGTTCTTCTATGGCATCGCTGTAAAGAACCTTTTAAATCACCTTTATTTTTAAGAGCGTAGGTAAATGTAATAATAGAAGATAAAATAATAATTTGATACAATATAAAATAAATAAAGCTAATTTAACCAGCTGGCACAATATGATAAAGTGATAAGAACCACAAGCAACACAACATTTTAAGATTAAATTAGTTTCTCGTTCTGCCGCCCTACACTGGTCCATATGAATCCAATGATTTAATCCATTTTTTTAAGTAATATCCTTCTGTGTAAGTAAATAGATAAATAGTATTGCAGTATATGGCCAACTATCCATTTTGTGAACTCTGGTACTATCAGCTAAGCTGTTCTGTTGAAAAAGACGTGCAGGAATAAGCCATAACTACTTAGAAAATTAAATACTTTAAGCTTGAAAAATTCTACCCTGAACAAAACCATTACGAGCGTCACGTAACAACAAAACGACACCCCAAAGCATCTGAGAGCGATAATCAGGTCCCCAAAATGCAATGTGATTCATCTTATACTAATTAAAAACCTTGCACAGCAACATTAACATATTAATTGAGGTTCAAGTATAGGGCTGTTATGATGAGGAAATTCAAATGAGTCTTTCAGGAACAGAATAGAAATTGCAGTAACAGAGGGGTGAAGATAACACACACACACACACACACACACACACACACACACACTGCTCTTGTACAAATGGCCTTATCTCCAACAGAGGCTCATATGTGTGTGATCTGACATGCCACCCACTTCCATTATCAGACGGCATTTAGAAATGAAAAACCCATTTACTCCCATTTACATCCCGTCTGCCTGTGGGAGAAAGATCTCTTGCCCCACAATGTTCCCCGGCATTGTCAAAGTGACAGGACGGCGCGCAAGGTCAGCCGAAAACCTCTCAATGAGCTTGTTGGAAGAAGCGAGCAGCAACGGCTTACTGGCTAGTCATTTAAGAAGGGCCATTTTCTCATTTGGTAACGTGTTATCTCTTACATATATATGTGCATTGAAGGTGGCGTGGCAAAACACTGATGTTTCATTTAAGAGAAAATGACTAGGCTCCACCTGACACCAACAGTTTCGTGGAGTCGCCGGTTTAGGTCATTGATCTGGAATATAAAAACCATCATAACTTCTTTTTACCAGGAGTGGCAGTGAGGTCAGGCTTGGATAAGCGTGAAATCACAGGATAAAGGAAGAATATCTGTTGTTTCTGCCTGGATTAGTACCACGGCTGCCCTAATATTTTCTTTCAGCGGGATGTTAGTGGAGATGTTACTACAATACAAGATGTTTTCCTTGTAAACCCTGCTATACGCTGTACGATTTTTTGAATCCTTCGAGATAACGCAATGACAGATTGTGCGATGTGATCTCAAAGAGACAGATAGTGAGTTTGACAGACTGTAAAGAGGCAGTAAAGAGGGTCCAAACACATGCGGACCCTAATGACTTTCTTCTTTCAGACGAATGCAATCAGAGTTATATTAAAAAATATCCTGGCACTCCCAAGCTTTAGAACAGCATAGACTGGTGTTTCTCTCCATCAGTCCAAAACAAGTCCAATAAAGTGCATCCATCCATAATAAAAAGTGCCTCACATGGCTCCGGGAGGGTCAATAAAAGCCTCATGTAGCGAACCGATGTGTTTTTGTATAAAAATATCCATATTTAAAACGTAAGAATCACTTTAATCTAGCTTGTGCTAACAGTTGTACATGAAACTTGCTGCTTTGGAAAGGGGCGTGGCAGGACTGAAACTGTGTCGAATCTGTTCACCAGTCGCAACGCAGTGGGACT
>NC_133385.1:35770116-35836949 GCF_049309525.1 Garra rufa | reverse complement strand
AAAATAGCTAATAACTACTTTTGTACTTAATGCACTTTAATTTTAATAATGACTTTATTAATAACTTTAATTTAATAACTAAAGATATACTTAAGTATATTTGATTGTGCTAAAGTGGAACTATTGCAAGTACACTTTAGGCACACTCGTAACGTGGGGTTTGGGATTTGGTTTTGTTTTGGGTTTTCATGTTCTTGTTTTCATGTTTTTTTTTTTTTTTTGTTTTTTTTGAAGTTTTGCCATGGTCCTTGTCTAGTCTCGCTTCCCTTGCAACTATGTATTCATGTCATTGGTTCCTTAGCTCTATGTGTCATGTTTTCATTGGTTCATATCTTGGTTCTATGTTCTGCTTGTTCATTGGTTGCTATGGTCTTGCTTCTTGTTTCTCATTAGTTGTTTGTGTCATGTGACCCTCATTTGTTTAGTATAAGTAGCCCTCATGTTCTATTGTTCCTTATCGTGTATTAACGTTGTAACCAGCTGTCGGTGAGTTGTGGCTTTGTCTAGTCTGTATCAAGTCAAGTTAAGTCAAGTCAAGTCAAGTCTGTTTATATCAAGTCAAGTTTATGTCAAGTCTGTATCAAGTCAAGTTTATGTCAAGTCAGAATCAAGTTAAGTCAAGTCAAGTCAAGTCTGTTTATATCAAGTCAAGTTTATGTCAAGTCTGTATCAAGTCAAGTTTATGTCAAGTCAGAATCAAGTTAAGTCAAGTCAAGTCAAGTCTGTTTATATCAAGTCAAGTTTATGTCAAGTCTGTATCAAGTCAAGTCTCGTCATTGTTTGGATTATTGTTTGGATATTGTATTTAACGTCACTGTAAATAAAGCTGCACTTGGGTTCATCATCACATCTCGCTGTTTAGTGGATGAATTATTACAACTTTAAATATTTTGCATTTAAAGGTTGATATTATTTAAAGATCTTACAGTGACATTAAAACATATGTTAGGCTTAATATTAAGAAACGTGCATTGGGCACAAGTAGTACTCTAAATAAATATTAATTGCAATTTTTATAACAGTAAGTCTAGGGTGATATGTCAGTATAAAGTTTAATAGACTTGAACTATACTTAGTATAAAATAAATGTATCGTAAATGTATAACTTTTTTCTTAGGGTGGTACCAGCACTGTCTCTGTACTCTTGTATTTGTTTCCTTTTCTTCTCAATGACATGCAGAAAATTGTGCAATGCTTCTTTTATGTACCGCTCCATTTCTGTCTTTCCATAAGCGCCACCTACTGTCAAAGAGCGAATTTGTATTTTCATTCATATGATGTTACTTTGCATTGGTCTAAGCATTCATGTTAGGGTTAGGGTTATTAAAAATAGATATTAAAAATAAAACAGACAATAAAAGTTACTTTTAATAGTAACATACAATATGTTATCCCATAAATTCTCTTCAAAAAACTGAACTTAAATTGAATCTGGATTACTCAATAAGAGTGTGTGACACCATGGAAGGCAACAAACAAACCATGCTTAAACCTGTAACCGTCTGTGTATGTCGCCCCAAATCAAAAGGTCTAAAACCGTGCTAAGATCTGACACAGGAGGGCGGACCGGGCTGACCTCATCAGCGGGGTGACCATACTCACTGTACAGTTAAGACATTCACTGAGCCAGGACAAGCAGGAGCCTCTAAGAGGATTACAAAAGACAAGCTGAGAAAACATGATGAGCCAAAGCCAGAGATGCACTTGAGTATGTAATGATGAGCATATGCTGTTTGATCAAATGAAACCCGCAGATACTAAAGAGAAATGGATTTTTACATTTGCTTAATATGAGCTTGTCTATTAAAATCTTGCAAACACAATTGAATACTGTGGGTGGCTGCCAGGGAGTTGCAAGGGTTGTTGGTAAGTTATTCAGAGTACTTATTAGTGCTGCTGTTTGGCTGGCAGAGGGAATCGGTTTAATGCCGGGTTCACACTTGCAGGATTTTAGTTTTGTGAAAATTGCTGACAAATACCTGACAAATCAGAGGCAAATCAGTGCATAGAGTGTGTTAACAAAGATGCGATCTGAGAGACAAGCTGACGCGTTGCTGATATTTGGCATGCTTAATATCAGGGCCTGTTGGTGACTCACAGTCCTGCAGTGTGAAATGTGTTTTGAGTTGGAATGACATTACTGATGATCTACAGCCAATGAGAGAGGATATACAGGACGAGGGGAAATTCAGTAGGAGGAGTCATAGACCTACAGCCAATAAGAAAGGAGATACAGGGCGATGGAATGTTCAGTGGGAGGAGTCATAGACCTACAGCCAATCAGAGAAGAGATACAGGGCAAGGGAAAGTTCAGTAGGAGGAGTCACAGACCTTACAGACCTACAGCCAATGAGAGAGGAGATACAGGGCAAGGGAAAGTTCAGTAGGAGGAGTCACAGACCTTACAGACCTACAGCCAATGAGAGAGGAGATACAGGGCAAGGGAAAGTTCAGTAGGAGGAGTCACAGACCTTACAGACCTACAGCCAATCAGAGAAGAGATACAGGGCAAGGGAAAGTTCAGTAGGAGGAGTCACAGACCTTACAGACCTACAGCCAATGAGAGAGGAGATACAGGGCAAGAGAAAGTTCCATGGGAGGAGTCACAGACCTACAACCAGTGAGAGAAGAGATACAGGGCAAGGGAAAGTTCAGTAGGAGGAGTCACAGACCTTACAGACCTACAGCCAATGAGAGAGGAGATACAGGGCAAGGGAAAGTTCAGTAGGAGGAGTCACAGACCTTACAGACCTACAGCCAATGAGAGAGGAGATACAGGGCAAGAGAAAGTTCCGTGGGACGAGTCACAGACCTACAACCAATGAGAGAAGAGATACAGGGCAAGGGAAAGTTCCGTGGGAGGAGTCACAGACCTTACAGACCTACAGCCAATGAGAGAGGAGATACAGGGCAAGGGAAAGTTCCGTGGGAGGAGTCACAGACCTACAACCAATGAGAGAGGAGATACAGGGCAAGGGAAAGTTCCGTGGGAGGAGTCACACACCTACAACCAATGAGAGAGGAGATACAGGGCAGGGGAAGTTCAGTGGGAGGAGTCACTGACCTAACAGACCTACAACCAATGAGAGAGGAGATACAGGGCAGGGGAAGTTCAGTGGGAGGAGTCATAGACCCACAACCAATGAGAGAGGAGATACAGGGCAGGGAAAGTTCAGTGGGAGGAGTCACTGACCTAACAGACCTACAACCAATGAGAGAGGAGATACAGGGCAGGGGAAGTTCAGTGGGAGGAGTCATAGACCCACAACCAATGAGAGAGGAGATACAGGGCAGGGAAAGTTCCGTGGGAGGAGTCACATACCTAACAGACCTACGACCAATGAGAGAGGAGATACAGGGCTTGTCTCTCGTGTGATCTTATGTTATTTCTCTATCAATACTCACATGTGTTTGGTTGTGAAATGCAGTTTGTAGACAAGACAGAGTTGTCTGCGATTCTTCCTGAAAAGTTGTGTAATGTGTGACCCCCTGTAGTCAATCATCCAACTAGATGTTACCCCAGACATTTGTGTGAACCCAACATTAGATAAAAAAGGCATCGTGTGTGTTTGTGTGTTTATAGCGCTAACTTTGCATGAGATGGCCCCTTCGCTGATCAGAGATACGGTGTCACTCTTTAAGGACAGCAGGTCGCTGCTGCTGAGTTCAGTGCCATCGCAGGGACTCGCGTTGCGACTGGAATCACTGTGCATCATGTCTTCATGCTTCACAGATAAATGTATGTCCTCCGCCTGGTCTGATGAGACCTGAAATACACAAATACACATTCAAAATGTCAGCCAAATCACAGAACTTACATACCAAATTAATATGTCAAATTCAATCTGAATTAATTTCAAAGACCATGGTCCATGACTAGTCTTGCGTAGCCAGGCCTTCAGATTGACGGCAGAAGGTCTGGGAACCTTGGCCACTTTAAATGGCCAAGGCCCACCCAAAAGGCCATATGACTGAGAGGTAAAGCACATTTTGTTTTGTGCTGTGCCATGTTTAGGGGCGTGGAAATGTTTCCATGATGAAAGACCGTTGTGTAAAATTCTTGGATGTATTTTAAAGATTCTATGCTGTGAACTTCAGCGAAATAATCAAAGTTGAAAACACGACATGTACTTCTGCAAGGCAACAAAAATGTTTTGCAAATGGACGCAAACATTTTCAGCCAAACGGAAACATTTTTCAGGAGAATCCAAAAGCTTTGAAATATATAAATATGCAAAATGATGGCCACTTTTTTGAATGATCAGTTCAGGTGCTAACAGTTCAAATGAATATTTTCAAAAATCAATTCAAACAAGAATAGTGCAAAACCAGTGTGATTCCCCCATCACATCAACATGAAACAAACCTCGGCGATAAATTTCAATAGGACGTGAAGTCTTTCAGCTCTCCATGACATCTCTTATAATTCCCTTATGTGAAGCTATTTATCATATAAAACAATTCTTTTGCAGACATGATGCCAGTTACATTCGTTTGTGCCATGGAAGAGAATGAAAAGACTCGGCTTACTTGTTGCATGTAATTAAATCCCAACAAAAAGACACAGGAAACAGTTTAATATCTCATAGAGACTGTAATTACCCGGTGAGAGTCCCGCGGGACCTCATTACTGAAACACTCTCATCACACAAACCGCTTATAAAAACACTCTCCTCCAGCAGTAAAGCACACACACACTCCAGCCATTCAATAAAAGAGACACATCAATCAGTTTAGTGCAGGTAATTACTCTTGAGAAACAGCACTGCTGCATCTTTACATAATTATGACACCAATTTACACTATAAAACGGCTTAACCCTCTTACTGACAGCAATCAGAATAAAGTTGATTGATAGTCACAAATAAAGTAACTGTGAGAGGACTCAAAAACAGACAAAAAAGACAAGTGAATCTCATAAAGAAATGTCAGATCTACGAACCCCACAAAAACCAACAAAATCTCTTTTTTTGCATATCAAATATTTAATATGAAATATGTTTGTGAAATTATTTTCATGACAATATAAATATTTACTTGCAAAATTGCTATTTTACAGTCAGGACAATATCTGGACACAATCATTGATTGACTGGATTAAAATCAACATAAATTCAGTTCAGTAAAATCAAATTTTTAAAATATATATTACATTACTGTTAAAAAAATAAATCATATTTCAAAAGATATTTCAAATAAATGCTGTTCTGGTATTGTTAAAAAATAAGCAAATCAGCTCATTGGAATGATTTCTGAAAGATCATGTAACACAAAAACAGCTTTCCCATCACAGGAATAAATTACAATTTGAATTATATTAAAACAGAAAAAAAATATTTTCAATTGTAATATTTCACAATTTTTTTTTTCTGTATTTCAAATAACACAGCCTTTGTGAGCATAAGAGTCTTCTTTCAAAAACAAAAACAAACAAGCAAACAATATATCTTGATTCACTGATTCATTCATTCATACATTCCCTCAGGGAATAAATACACAGGAGACAGGAACGATATAGTGGAAACAAACGAAAATGAATTAAATGAAACAATTTGTCTTATAATCTTATCATTTTGGGCTGAAATTATGAAATTCACCTAATTAAAAGTTTCAGTATCTTTGTGGATCTACAAATCGTCCAACTGTTTCCCAAACGCTCCCCCGTTGTCCACTAGACTAGATGGACAAACAGATCCCACCCCAGACATTCCAGACATCGTTTTCAATTGAAAAGGAAAACGTTTAACGCATTTTTGCCGTTCATTAACACCACAACGTTGTTTTGGAGGCCTGAAAATGCACATTTTTAAAAAGGGTTTCAAGTGCAAGTTTTTGAAAACAATACTGTGAAAAGTACAAAAATGTGAATTTGCAAAAACATTGACGTCATGTGGATGTGTATTATGTGTTCAGTCTATAGGAATATGCACAGGGACTTAGCATTTCCTTACAAAATGAGATCGCCACCTACTGGCCTGGCATGAATAATAGTCTTTTTGCTCATTTTCATAAATCCAAGTGAACAGAAATCTTTTTGTAAGTGAAACTTTTCAAAAGTCAAAGGAAAAACGTTTCCGTTTAGTACATTAGTACCCTCAACTTATTGTTTCATTTAATATTTGCACGAAGGGAATGGTATATACATAGTGTGTGTGAAATGAAAGTGTACAGGGAGTTACAGCCTTGATTAATGTGTCCCTGATTACAGGGACAAAAGGGTAATAGTATATTTTCACCAGAACTCCATTTGTCTCTAAAACATGCAAATGTGTTGCCTGTACACCTCTCTTTATCTTCATATTATTTTAGTTCATCCAAGCAGCACGTGCACCGCTGAGATAAATTACATCTAACATTAGCGGAAAACATTACTCTCTCGTCTTCTTTATTGCTGTCCTTTAACAGACCTGTCAAAAAGCCTCTAAAAACTCTGCGGACATGTTCAGTCTGAGGCCTAATTAACTTTGTACACGTATTCATGTACTGGCGAGAAAGAAACTAAAGCGTCACTTTGCTGGTTTTGATCAGTATCAGGGAGTGAGCAGTAGTGCGAACGACAACTGGAACATTGTCATAACGACTTTCTCTGATGATCATGTAGCGCTGCACTTCTAAAGACTCTTCACACGTTTTAAGATGCAAGAGTCAACTGAATTGCTCGAATGAGAACAGGGGAGAGATAAACTTGGGGGGAGGATGTTGAATGTAAAATAACAAGAGAATCTCGTGTCAACAGCGCTGCATACATCTGCGACAAATCAAAGAGAATAGACAACGCTGTGATTCCCGCGCACCTTGACAGGCCGAGCGGAGAGCCAAAGAGAAGGCGCTTGTGACAGGCGACGACTCCGGGTGAGCCTCCGAGTTACTAGACTCAACTTTTTAAAATTGCGACGCTAAATATGCGTTGACATCGCAGCGTGAGTCTGGCACATTGAGAGCAGTTTTACCTCGAGCTCCGCTGAAATGTTGCCTGCGTTTTAGAAACTACCACCTGCGTTTCACATCACACCTGAAAGGCTGTCACAATGGCACGTCACGTCCTGTAGACGCCCGCATCCGCTAGTAGTCTACTGCTAAATACCCTACAGAGACACACAATCACTCTTAAACCTTTAAAGGTAACATGCTGCACTTTTACAGCATTTATTCTCTTCCCAGAAGTCCAATTACAAAGTCTCTTGAACCAGTGAGGTTGTAATTTTATTTTCATGACCATGATTCACCCTCTCTCTGACCTTTAAGTCCAAAGTATTCTTTGTTTTTGTACACTCTTAAAAATAAAGGTGCTTCACGATGCCCTAGAACCTTTTTGTGTAAATGGTTCCATGAAGTACTAATAACATTTGAAGAACCTTTCTGTTTCACAAAAGGTTCTTTGTGGCAAAATAATGTAAACGCCTGTTGTTTTTGCAGTCTCCGCTTTTTTTTGTTGTTGTTGCTGTTGTTCCATCTCTTTAGTATCGTTTTCAAATGTGAAACTAAGACCCGGGACATTGCTGCCACCTTGTGGAACAACTGATTACTGCAAAACATATTCAATGTGCGACCTGCATGTGTGTTATATATTATACTGACTCGTATACTTACATTATCCCAGATGTTTCGAAGAATTTTTAAATCTAGAGAAAAAAGCAATTTTACCTAGTCACTTTTCACATGCCACTGATGTCATACACCCTCGATTTTCCAGTTTTATTTTGCAGAAAGCGTGGAAACCCCAAAGACACTTGTTATGTTATGTTATTACACAGGTGACGAACACACAACACACTTAAATGTATCTATATAATAAAACAGCAATGCCTTTTCCTATATACATATGCATGACTGAACGAAGCGGAAACGGTCGACTGTGGCATAATAAAAGCTCAGCTGCTTTCGACCGTGTGTCACACTCGTCCTTCATTAGCAATCGCTCCAGCATCCTCGTTTCACTTCCATGACTTTCAGCCCCACCCTGCTTCATAGAGTAGTCAATGTGCAGCTTGTATAGCAGTATAGATTTACTGTCCTCTGAAAATAACTCAACATACAGCCATTATTGTCAAAAAGCTGGCAACAAAAGTGAGTACACCCTAAGTGATAACAGAAGTATGTTGTTGAACCATGCAAAGCCACATGTCCTATTCATCATTTTTATGTTTTTGTCTGCTTGACAGGACCATACAAAGTTGTGTATCTTATATTAGAGCAGTTAAAATTAGGTGCTTTAAGTACAATTCTCTCATACTGACCACTGGATGTTCAACATGGCATCTCATGGCAAAGAACTCTCTGAGGATTTGAGAATTAGCATTGTTGCTCTCCACAAAGATGGCCAAGGCTATTAGAGGTTCAGTAACACCCTGAAACAGAGTTACACTACAGTGGTCAGGGTCATACAGAGGCTTTCCAAGATGGGTTCCATTCAGAACAGGCTTTGCGAGGGTCGATCAACAAACTCGTTCTGTGCGTCAGGTGCAGAACCTGGTATCAAAAAAACAGAGCCATGAGTGCTGAAAGCATTGATTTAAAGGTTGCAGAAGTAGAAGGTCAGCTTGTCAGTGCTCAGGCCATACGTCGCACACTGCAACAAGTCGGTTTGCATAGGCGTCATCCCAGAAGGAAGCCTCATCTGAAGCTGGTTCACAAGAAAGCCCGCAAACAGTTTGCTGAAGACAACCAAAAGCATGAATTACTAGAACTATGTCCTGTGGTCTGATGAGACCATAAGATAAACTTGTTTGGCTCAGATGGTGTCCAGCATGTGTGGCGATGCCCTGGTGAGGAGTACCAAGAAAATTGTGTCTTGCCTACAGTCAAGCATAGTGGTGGTAGCATCATACATAATACATTTCATATAATAAATAAATTACTATTATTACAATAAGTATATTACTGTAAGTTAGTGCCACTGCATACAGTGTCTAGTGAGTGGCAACTATACAGAGATCTTAAAAATTGAAAGAGCTAATAACATTTAACAGACAGCGTGAGAGATGTTATTTCTACAACTCTTACCATGTAATGCTTCAAGAAGGGCTGACACAATGAACTGCCTTCTCAGTTAAGCATAGACAAGCCTCTTATCCTTTAATTAGCCCTCACACACACACACACACACACACACACACACACACACACAGCAAAAGAGTGTTGGGGGTTATGCATTACAAGTAATCAGATTACTTTTTTTTTCAAAGTAACTAGTAAAGTAACTTTTTTTCAAATATGTAATGCAAATATGCTAGTTAATTTGTTTTCCCATTTATTCACTGACATCTTTTCTTTACCCATGCTGAGAGAAATCAGGAGTAGTGCAGAGATAGAGGCACTTCCTTCAGCCAGGTTTATTCATTTAACTTTTGGTGTGAAAGGGCCTTTACAATTGCCAAAAAAATATAACTTTTGGGTTTTTATGTTATTGAAAATAAATAAGCAAGCCCAGCTCATAACGCAAATAGTAATGTAATGCATTACTTTCCATAAAAGAAACTTAGCAATGTAAATAGTTAATGTAATTGTAATTAGTTATTAGTTATTGCTCAAAGCAGCCAAGAAACTCAGTGCATTAGATGTGTTTACTGGCATTTTACAATAGTTTAAAGTCTGACTCATTCATTCAGAATTTAGAATCAGTTTTATGATGATTGTTATGAATACATATTATATTATACTATGACTTTGATAAGTATCGTTTGTGAAAAGATAAAAAGTGTTATACACAACAATAAAAGCCTTTATAATGTTTAAGAATGCATTTCTAAAGTACTAAAGTACTGAAAAGTACATAGAGTGAATTCAATCACAGTCTATCAAAAACGAGAGCTCGAGTTAAAACGTTGCATCCCTTCTGAGCACTTGGCAACGCAAATTGTTTATCAGACACTAATGCAGGCGTTTAATCCAATTTGCATTCATATTAGTTACCGGGTATCTCCATCCGAGGGGAATTACTTCTTTAGTGGCCCTCCGAGAGTCCAAAATAACTTCATGCATAATATTGGTATCTTTATATTTCTCATTTGAGAAGCCAATTGCTTTCAAATACACTCTGCTCTCACAAGTGATTGGTGAAGTCATTTGGAGAGGCTTCAGTTGAACAAGCATACACACACACGCGGGTTATGGAGCCCGTCATAGACTAGCAGTCACCAAATTAATCCACCGACTGCATTGCATCTTCGTGCCTGTTGGATCTGTCTGGGTCTGGGTGTAAATGTGGGGGTTTAAATTGCTCTCTGTGCATTTATTGAGTAGGCCAGCTGTGTGACCCTAAATAAAATAAAATAAAATAATAAAATAAAATAAAATAATGAGCTAAAATAAAATAAAATGAGCTAAAATAAAGAGGTAAAATTAAATTAAATTAAATAAAGATCTAAAATGAAATAAATTAAAATAAAATAAAATAAGGTACAATAAAGAGGTAAAATAAAATAAAGAAGTAAAAAAAGAATAGAATAAAATAAAATGATGAGATTAAATAAATAAATAAAATAAAAAGGTAAAATAAAGTAAAGTGAGGTAAAATAAAAAAGTAATGTGGGGTAAAATAGATGAATAAAATAGAATAAAATAAAATGAAGAGATAAAATAAAGTAAAGTAAAGTGAGGTCAAATAAAATAAAGTAAGGTAAAATAAATAAAATAAATAAATAAATAAATAAATAAATAAAACAGAATAAAATAAAATTAAGAGATAGAATACAATAAAGAGGTAAAATAAATTAAAGTAAATTGAGGTAAAATAAAATAAAGTAAAATGAGGTAAATAAAATAAAGTAAAGTGAGGTAAATAAAATAAAATATAATAAAATAAAGTTTGATAAAATAAAATAAAATAAATTTAAATAAAATAAAATGAGGTAAAATAAAGAGGTCAAATATAATAAAATAAAGTTAGGTAAAATAGATAAATAAAATAGAATAAAATAAAATGAAGAGATAACATAAAATAAAGAGGTAAAATAAAATATAAAATAAAATACAATAAAATATTAAATAAAATAAAGGAAATTTTAAATTAAATTAAAAAATAAAATAAAATAAAATAAAATAAAATAAAGTGAGAGAAAATAAAACAAAATAAAATAAAGTGGGGGGGAAATATAACAAATAAATAAATACTGATTAAAAAGGATTTACTGTTTTCTCCAAGAAATTACTAGTAAATTTTAAAAAAATAATTAAAATAATTATAAAATAAAAAATTAATTAATATTTATTATTATAATTATAATATTGTTATTATTATTAAACATTTATTTTAGCATCATTCAGATTCTATTATAGTATTTATTTATTTTATTTTTAAGTGAAATGTTGACTTGTCAACTAGCTAACATAAAACATATACCTTTATAACTCTGGCAAGCAACGAATTAAATGTGAATTTTCGAAGTAAAAAGACTGAAATTGTATTTTCTTGTAAAACATACTCCAATAATTTTAAAATGATTTGTATAGCGTATAGCTGACTTACCAAACACCACTAATGAATGGTCTGCGACTCACAAATTGCTTATTTGGAACACATTTTCTAACAAAGGCAGATTTTTCCCACATATCTCTTTACCTCGATGGCTTCTGAATGAAGGTTTTAAACAATAGAACGGAGATGACTTCACCCAGACAATAGTGTGACTGGGATATAAAGTACAATGTTTACAGACAAAATCCATACTTTAGAGACACTGAGAAATGTGGGGTTGCCAGAGGTAAACACAAAAATGAGCTGAAGACAATGAGACGCTTTTGACAGTAAACTGTAGGTTGCATACAAAGAGACAGGGGTCAAGTTGAAATTGTCCATCACCCAGACAAGCAGAACTCATTTGGATGCAAACGAGTGCCTACAATATTCAAATATTCAATATATATTCAGAGCTTGGGCGAACGCTGGACTCACGGAGCCTTCCTCTACAGAAACGCTTCGTAGTCGTGTTTAGCCCAGTGTGAGTTCAAAGTGCAAATACTGTATGTGTTTGATTTCAAATTTCAGTTTATTAGCTAAAATAAAGAAAAGCGATGTCAAACTCAGGAAGGCACACAGACTTACTGAGAGCTGTGAAAGTATACAACTGTGCCAAAATATTAGTCTGTGGCAGAGCAATTATTTAGCAGTTTTCCCTTGCATATGTGTGACAAACAGTGCAGGCTATTATATGACATGAGCAAGTTTCTCAGAGAAACTGCACCTGTCACAAAAACGTCAAGACATTGTGATTTTCTTCCTCATATTTTCATTTCAGTGACTTAATGCGAGGAATATTCCACATGGAGTTCAGGAGGAATTAATTTCTGATGTTAAATGCATCCACTTAAATGGATAACAACATCTATGTTTTATCTCTATCATCTGTTTGTCTTTAAAATTAATGACTATAAAGGTTACTTCAGATAGGGTTGTGTTATTGTTAGTTTGACTTATGATGATAAATGAGTATCTTATTCTGAGCAACTGGTGAATGAGCATTAATTAGGAATATTTTATAGCTCAAATGTTGCTCTTTCATAGCTCAGGATACTTTGATTTTTCTTTTTTTTATTTGTTTCTCCTTAACCCATTTGTGGCCACATTTTTCTGAATGGTTTCATGCATATAGTTGAGTTAATAGTGTCCTATGTGAACATTTTCTACATTTACTTTCCCCAGGTTTTTTTTTTTTTTTTTTTTTTGTGCGGCAACTAGTTGCCAGTGGTCAAATATGTTGTATGCACCCCTTCAATGTCAAATTTGAATAGGAGTAGAACATTTGCCATCAATCTCAAAATAACTGCTTTCAACACCCTGCTGAAAAAAAAAAAAAAAAAAAAAAAACAGCTAAAACCAGCCTAAGCTGGTTGTCTGGTGTTAGTTGGTTTAAATGGAAGTAGTTGATTTTAGTTGGTTGTTCCAGCTGGTTTCCCAACCAGACCAGCCTAACCTGATTGGCTGGTCTTAGCTGGTTTAAGCTGGAAGTAGCTGGTTTTAGTTGGTCACCCAGCCTGTCTAGGCTGGTTTTAGATGGTTGTTCTAGCTAATTACCCAGTCTGACCAGCTAAGACCAGCCTGACCCGGTTAAGAGAGTGGTCAAAAACCCTCTTAAACCAGCCTGCTGACCAGCAAAGACCAGGCTGGATGATCAGCTAAAACTAGCATAACCTG
Organism: Garra rufa; assembly: GCF_049309525.1. NCBI lineage: Eukaryota > Metazoa > Chordata > Actinopteri > Cypriniformes > Cyprinidae > Garra > Garra rufa. The sequence goes on along the minus strand of NC_133385.1, from coordinate 35,823,817 downwards.
ATTGGGTGGTCTTAGCTGGTTTAAGATGGAAGTAGCTGGTTTTAGCTGGTCTCCCAGCCTGTCTAGGCTGGTTTTAGCTGGTTGTTCCAGCTGGTCTCCCAGTCTGACCAGCTAAGACCAGCCCGACCAGCTAAGAAAGTGACCAAAAAGCCTCTAAAACCAGCCTGTTGACCAGCTAAAACCAGCCAACCAGTTTAGGCTGGTTTTAGCAGGGTTTTTTTTTTCAGCAGGGAAGATCAATATTTATTCATAAACACATTTATTATAAAAGTCTAAAAACGTTCGATGCAAACCCAAAAAAGCTGCATCTAGCTTATAATCACTTGAATATGAAAACACAACAGACAACAAATCCATTTGTCTTAAAGTGGTGGAACATAAACTAGAACAAAGTGCAGCCATTAAGTTGCACCAAAAGGGCATTGTGTATCAGAAAGTTAAATGAAAATAAATGGAAATAAATTAGATAGTTGTTGACAAGATTGTGGAGTTATATTTGGTCCTGGAGTTTGGAATTTAAGTAAAATATTCACAGAAAGAAAGAAAGAAAGAAAGAAAGAAAGAAAGAAAGAAAGAAAGAAAGAAAGAAAGAAAGAATATTGTACTAAATATGCACTTGTAGTCTACTTCAAACTTTACAAGTATATTTTCAAAATATTGTACTTGCCGATAATCCAACATTTATAAAAGAAAAGAAAAGAAAAGAGAGTGACACTTTTATGCCTATTTCTGAACAACTTGAGTACACTTTTAACCCTCTGGGGTCTGATGATGTGTTTTGGGGCCCTGAAGAAGTTTTGACATGCCTTGACATTTGTGCTTTTTTCAGTATCTTAAAAACATTACTGGGTTAAAGAAAAAAAAAAAAAAAAATCAGCACAAACTGGGCTACAATAATATGTAAGCACCATGAATGTACATTTTAACCATTTTTTAACCACAATATAGAAATAACTATAAAACTGCATATAAACATGTGCTTAAGTCCTATTAAGTGGGTCAAAAAAGTGCTTTTACACAACCAATTGTATTTTTTTGTTTAAGTTTCTGTATATTTACATTTCTGTAATATGTTATGCATATTCCATAATATGCTTTTTTCAGAAGGCTTCATACTGAAATATCTGATATTTGATTTTAGACTGATATTAGATTTTTCAAAAGTTTACACATTGTATATAATCTGCTAAATATTTGACCAAAATAAGAGGGATCATACAAAATGCATGTTATTTTTTTTTATTTAGAACTGACCTGAATAAGATATTTTTTTCTTCCACAAGAAAAAAAAAAAATTATAAAAATGACCCCTTTCAAAAGTTTACATACACTTGATTCTTAATACTGTGTTGTTACCTGAATGATCCACAGCTGTGTTTTGTTTGTTTGTTTGTTTGTTTGTTTGTTTAGTGATAGTTGTTCATGAGTCCCTTGTTTGTCCTGAACAGTTAAACTGTCTGCTGTTCATTCAGGTCTCACAAATTCTTAGGTTTTTCAGCATTTTTGTGTATTTGAACCCTTTCCAGCAATGACTGTATGATTTTGAGATCATCTTTTCACACTGAGGACAACTGAGGGACTCATATGCAACTATTACAGAAGGTTCAAACACTCACTGATGCTCCAGAAGCAAACACAATGCATTAAGAGCCAGGGGTGTAAACTTTTGAACAGAATGAGGATGTGTACATTTTTCTTATTTTGCCTAAATAAGTACTGCCCTTCAGAAGATACTTACATATTTACCAGAAAACAAACTAAGTTACATTTACCCTGATCTTCAAATTCAAAAAGTTTTTACCCCCCGGCTCTTCTTCTTCTGAAGCATCAGTGAGTGTTTGAACAACTATTACTAAACATTTTATTGTTTTATTCTATTGTTATTTTCTCTTGTGGACTATATGTAAATATATTTTATGTGAAATATCTTATTCAGGTCAGTACTAAATAAAAATAACATGCATTTTGTATGATCCCTCTTATTTTGGTAAATAAAAAAAAATAACATTTTGCAGATTCTGTAAACTTTTGACCTCAATTGTAGGTATTTTGTCAATTTCTGAGCGTAAGGCAGTGTTTTGAAACTCTAGAGGAGACACATATGATATTACTGAGGAGAAAAATCTGAGAAGCAGAAGACCTTTCCATTTAATCTCATTGCTGCATAATAGCATAATATTGTGTGCAAATAAAATATGTGACCCTGGACCACAAATCCAGTCTTAAGTAGCATGGGTATATTTGTAGCAATAGCCAAAAATGCATTGTTCAGGTCAAAATGATCAATTTTTCTTTTATGCCAAAAATCATTAGGATATTAAGTAAATATCATGTTCCATGAAGATATTTTGTAAATTCCCTACTGTAAATATATCAAAACTTAATTTTTGATTAGTAATTTGCATTGCTAAAAACTTCATTTGGACAACTTTAAAGGCGATTTTCTCAATATTTAGATTTTTTTTGCACCCTCAGATTTTCAAACAGTTATATTGTCCAAACATTGTCCTATCCTAGCAAATCCATCAATCAATGGAAAGCTTATTTATTCAGCTTTCAGCCACAATGAAATACAGTACAGTATAAAAGCTTGTCTACACTGGACAAGACAAAGCGACCATTGCAAATCATTTGAACTTTGTAAGGCAGCATAATCATGCACTTTGAATCAGGGGCATAGCCACAATGCCTAAAGAATGTTGTCTAGGTAGGCATTAAGGTGCTAGGAGCCATTTTATCAGTGATTAAGGTTGCAACTGTTGGCGATCACCCATAGGAATGCCACGATAGATCCAGACCCTACAGACCGCCCCGATCCGAATCCACCCTCACCGCCACTGAGCCTCTTGAGCGTCACCCATAAGTCACAGCACATCAGACACCTACTATTTCCTAAACGCATCACAGCCACCTGATGCCAGCCATCATCTTCAGCCCAGGATCAATTGAAATCCTGTGTCATTGGAAACTCTGTACGGATGAGCTAATGAAATAAACACAATTGGATAGCAGAGAGTGTGGGTCAGGCCAGAGTAAGTGCCTATTTACCTGAATGAGAGGCTGGTATAATGTATTGGAGTGGATATCACATTAACCTGCCAAAGCCTTTTTAAATGGGGTCCAGGGCTTAAACTGATTTATCTATTGGCTCCCCCAGGGGCACTTTAGAGTGTGCAGCCCATCCAGCCGAGCCATCAATCTAGTCCTGCTCAGCAGATATCATTACTGCACCGCACACACACACACACACACACACACACACACACACACATATACACACGTCCACACTAACAGGTGTCTGAACAAATGCACATATAAAATACTGCTCCACAAATGCATATTGTTTGTACTGTCGGAAGAAAATATGTGGCTAGTAAACCCCAACATATGGCACACTGTAACAAAGGTATTATTTTTACAGAGGTCACTATTACTGAAAATGTAACAGTGGGATTTATCTATTAGGGATTTGATTGGATTGTCAAAAGAGGGCTATACTTAGCAGAATGGAGTCAAGTGGTTGACGGGGAGGGCTGAGAAATAAGGGGGATTCATGACGTCAGTCAGATATTAAAGGGATTATGTTATCATGTACTCACCCTTGTGTTATTACAAATTAGTATGGCATCCTGTCTTCTGTGGTATATAAAAGAAGATATATTGAGAATTTTTTTTTTTTTTTTTTTAGTTTAGACTGAGCAAGTTCTTACATTGTGGTAATACACTCTTAAAAATAAAGGTTCCAAAATGGTGTTTTTGCGGTGACGCAATAAAACCATTTTTGATTCCCAAAACAATTCCTAGAAGAACCATTATGAAGAACATTTTAAAAATCTAAAGAACCTTTTTTGCATTTGAAAGGTTCCATGGATGTTTAAGGTTCTTCATAGAACCACTGATGACAATAAAGAGCCTTTATTTTTAAAGGGGTCCTTTTATGCTTTTTCACTTTTTGAATTGTAGTCAGTGTGTGGTGTGTATGTTTGGTTATAAAAAAAAAAAAACATCTACAAAGTTACAAATCTCAAAAGTCCACTCCAAAGGGAGATATTTAGTTTTTAAAAAATCTCTTTTCAAGAACTACAACAAACGGCTCCTTTGGACTACAGCCTTTGTTTTCTGGAGGTTATGATGTCACACGCATTAGAATATCTTTCAAATAAATCCCGCCTCCGGAAATTCAAATCGTTGGCGGGTGGGGAGGGACGAGGTGCGAGATTCACCTAACTTTAGCGATGTAGCATGGACAGCCTCTTCCGGGATGCTTCAGCAAGCCGCAGGGAGGCTGGTATAAACGCGAGCATTGACTAAAGTGGCCACAAACTGCTGTGGTAACTGTGCTGGAGCCGTGCCGTTGACGTGTGCAATATAGAGGGTCCAAACACATGCGGAGCCGTGGCTGATGTAAACACAAGCATTGACTAGAGAGACGCTCGGAGCCACGCTGTAGACGTGTGCAGTGTGTGGTAAGAGATTTATTCATCATACAGTGTAGATAGCTTCACTAGCCTTATGCTGGAGTTGGTTTCAGGTTTGTAAATCATTAAATAAATGAGCACAATAATGATAATATCATGTATCAGCGATCTCACAGGCTGACGATAGGACCAGCACTACTGTAGCAGATTATTTACTCATCCTCCATACATCCTAAATGTAAATGACTTCCTTCTTTCAGACGAATGCAATCAGAGTTATATTAAAAATAATCCTTGCACTCCCAAGCTTTAGAACGGCATAGACTGGTGTTTCTCCCCATCAGTCCAAAACAAGTCAATCCATAATAAAAATCCTCTATCATCTCACATGGCTCCAGAGGGGTCAATAAAAACCTCCTTTAACGATCTGATGTGTTTTTGTAAGAAAAATATCCATATTTAAAACGTAATAATCACTTTAATCTAGCTTGCGCAGTTTGGTAAGGGGCATGACAGGACTGAAACCTTGTCTAAGCTGTTCGTTAATCTCAATGCAGTGGGACTGCTAACCAATCACAACACATTTTGTTGTCATTATTCGGAAGGCGGGCCTTTATCAAACCCGGAAGTAATCGAGCCATTTGTGCCAGCCCGGAGAGAAAGCTATTGTAATAATGCATTTTTTGAACCACCAAGCATCTAGTGAACCCTCAAAACAAAATAAAGACTTTGTACAAGAGCATAATAGGATCCCTTTAAGAGTGTAGATTTTGACAGCAACACTTGGAATAATGAGCACAATAGTTATTTTTTATTTTATTTTTTCTCCATACAACAGATGCCACTGGTCAATTCAGTGTTGGTTGATTCCTAGTTTTCTTCATAATATCTTCTTTTGTGTTCAGTTTGTGTTCCACCAAGAAGGGCATGCATGTTCAGAACAATACGAGGGTGAGAAAATTATAGAATTTTCTTTTTTTTGGTGGAAGTTATTAGAGAGTCTGAGCAAATTAATACATTTTGGTAAGGAATATGCACGATAATGTAAAAAAAAAAATAATAATAATAATAAAATATAAATATATATATATGGTTTGTGGTGAAGAAATTACACACATTTTGCCCATACAAAAAAAAAATCAATAGTGTTCAGTGTTGGTTGGTTCTCTAAATATCTTATTTTGTGTTGAGAAGCACATGTTTGGAACAAATTATGGGTGAGTAAATAATAAAATTTTACTAAGTTATTAGAGAGGTGGAGCAAGTTCTGCCATTTTGGTAAAATATTTTGGTACAAATATGTGGAAGAATGTGTAAATGTCTAAAATAAGATCAGAAATGTGTATTAAAACCAGTTTCAGTTTGTTTGTTTGTGTTGCCAGAAATAAATCATAAAATAAGATAAAATAAAATAAAATAGTCAAGTCACATTTATTTATATAGCGCTTTTAACAATACAGAAAACTTTGATAGAAAGGTATGTAACAAAACAAGGTGAGGTCAAAGTGTCAAATAAAATTTTTGGTCCCAAATTTTTATCAATTTTACTGGTAGTCCACTGTATGAAGAATTTTTGGGTATAATATGTTACAGTTTACTTCATTTTGCTGTCCTCACTTTAAAATAAATAAATAAATAAATAAATAAATAAATAAATAAATAAATCTTGTGAAATAATAATTTATGGTTTAAATTATTAAACCAGCTTTCTTGGTTTTTAAATAAAAATAAAATAAAATATCAAACATACAGTCAAACCTAAAATTACTCAGACACCAGAAATATTTTTTGTATATTATTATTTTTTCAACTGGTAGACTTCCAGTAAAATTGATAAAAAAGTGGGACCAAAAATTTGATTTGACACTTTGATCTGATCATGTATCTAAACTATGTAAACACAATTAAGTCTTAACGATTTTATTTCCATTAGTCTATTACATTTTTAATTCAATATTTAAAGAACAAAAATAACTAGGCATAAATTTGATTTAATTTCAACTTGTAATTGCCTGGGCAGAGCTGAAGTTTTTAGGAATCCTGTCATAAATAATATTTTTGCTTTGCAGTTCTGTCTTGTTAGTAGACATTACAAACATTTTCTTATTCTAAACAAAGCTTTTCACTACGACATTAGATGAACTTCCAGTTGTCTCAGTGAAATCTTGGTACGCCAACAACTGTGAAACCAGCACCCATCTAAGAAGTAAATTACTAATTTGCATACATAAAATGAAAGAAGTGTAGACCTTATCAGGAGAACTGTTTCATTTGTGAGAAGAAAAACATCTGTGATGAACAAAATCCGAAAGGGAAGCAGAGCAGCGCATGATCAGAGATAACATTTACAGGAAGAACAAAGACTGTATGCGAGAGCAAGACTCGACTGTACACATATAGCAGAACAAAGAGACTGGGAAAAATACACTGAAGTTTCACACAAAGCACTCAGAATATATGAATACTAATCACAGAAAGAAACAAAATATAAAGTTATCTATTAAATATATTGTGGTGATCCATCAACATTTGACTGATGTATTTATCAGATTAGAATTCATAATGTTTGTTTGACCTAATTTATTTTAATTTAATAAGTTCTATCTATCTATCCATCTATCTATCTATCTATCTATCTATCTATCTATCTATCTATCTATCTATCTATATATCCGTCTCTCTGTCATCCATCCATCCATCCATCCATCCATCCATCCATCATCTATCATCCAATCATCCATCATCTATCATCCAATCATCCATCCATCCATCCATCCATCATCCATCCATCCATCCATCCATCCATCATCTATCATCCATCCATCCATCCATCCATCCATCATCTATCATCCAATCATCCATCATCTATCATCCAATCATCCATCCATCCATCCATCATCCATCCATCCATCCATCCATCCATCATCTATCATCCAATCATCCATCATCCATCATCCAATCATCCATCATCCAATCATCCATCCATCTATCATCCAATCATCCATCCATCCATCATCCATCCATCCATCCATCCATCATCCAATCATCTATCCATCTATCATCCAATCATCTATCCATCTATCATCCAATCATCTATCCATCTATCATCCATCCATCCATCATCCAATCATCTATCCATCCATCTGTCACGTTCAATAACAGGGAGGTCTGGGTCCAGATGCAGGTGAGTAATTTTTAATGAATATAACAAAACAAACTAACAAAAAGGCCAACACGGCACAAAACTAATAACTAAAACACAAAATAACAAAACCAAGAACAAGATCCAAAAGCCAAGAATATCAGAAACACCAAATAACAAAACAAGACACGAGACAATGCAGACATGAATGCAGAGTGAGTGGAGATGATACTTATAGTCCTGATAGTAATTGTGAACAGGTGTGGGTGATCAGTGCTGATGACAAGGACAGGTGGACAATCAAGGAAGTGCAGTGTAGGACAGCGACCTCAGGTGGCTGAGGGAAAATCCATAGCCCCGATCATGACACCATCATCCAATCATCTATCCATCCATCCATCATCCAATCATCTATCCATCTATCATCCAATCATCTATCCATTCATCATCCAATCATCCATCCATCCATCCATCCATCATCCAATCATCCATCCAATCATCCAATCATCCATCCATCCATCATCCAATCATCCATCCATCTATCATCCAATCATCCAATCATCTATCCATCCATCCATCATCTATCATCCAATCATCCAATCATCCATGCATCCATCCATCATCCAATCATCCATCCATCCATCATCCATCCATCCATCCATCATCCAATCATCTATCCATCCATCATCCAATCATCTATCCATCCATCCATCCATCATCCAATCATCTATCCATCCATCCATCATCCAATCATCTATCCATCTATCATCCAATCATCTATCCATTCATCATCCAATCATCTATCCATCCATCCATCCATCATCCAATCATCCATCCAATCATCCAATCATCCATCCATCCATCATCCAATCATCCATCCATCTATCATCCAATCATCCAATCATCTATCCATCCATCCATCATCTATCATCCAATCATCCAATCATCCATGCATCCATCCATCATCCAATCATCCATCCATCCATCATCCATCCATCCATCCATCATCCAATCATCTATCCATCCATCATCCAATCATCTATCCATCCATCCATCCATCATCCAATCATCTATCCATCTATCATCCAATCATCTATCCATCTATCATCCAATCATCCATCCATCCATCATCCAATCATCTATCCATCCATCATCCAATCATCTATCCATCCATCCATCATCCAATCATCTATCCATCTATCATCCAATCATCTATCCATTCATCATCCAATCATCTATCCATCCATCCATCATCCAATCATCCATCCAATCATCCAATCATCCATCCATCCATCATCCAATCATCCATCCATCTATCATCCAATCATCCATCATCTATCATCCAATCATCCAATCATCCAATCATCCATGCATCCATCCATCATCCAATCATCCATCCATCCATCATCCAATTATCTATCCATCCATCATCCAATCATCTATCCATTCATCATCCAATCATCTATCCATCCATCCATCATCCAATCATCCATCCAATCATCCAATCATCCATCCATCCATCATCCAATCATCCATCCATCTATCATCCAATCATCCATCATCTATCATCCAATCATCCAATCATCCATGCATCCATCCATCATCCAATCATCCATCCATCTATCATCCAATCATCTATCCATCCATCCATCCATCCATCATCTATCATCCAATCATCCAATCATCCAATCATCCATGCATCCATCCATCATCCAATCATCCATCCATCCATCATCCAATTATCTATCCATCCATCATCCAATCATCTATCCATCCATCAGATTAGAATTCATGTTTGTTTGACCTAATTTATTTTATTAGTAATAATAATATTGCATTGTTATTAAGTTCTATCTATCCATCCGTCTCTCTGTCATCCATCCTTCCATCCATCCATCATCTATCATCAAATCATCCATCCATCCATCATCCAATCATCCATCCATCCATCATCCAATCATCTATCCATCCATCTATCATCTATCATCCAATCATCCATCCATCCATCATCTATCATCCAATCATCCATCCATCCATCATCCAATCATCCATCCATCATCCAATCATCTATCCATCCATCATCCAATCCTCTATCCATCCATCCATCATCCAATCATCTATCCATCTATCATCCAATCATCCAATCATCCATCCATCTATCATCCAATCATCTATCCATCCATCCATCCATCCATCATCTATCATCCAATCATCCATCCATCCATCCATCCGTCATCCAATCATCTATCCATCCATCATCTATCCATCATCTATCATCCAATCATTCAATCATCCATCCATCCATCCATCTATCATCCAATCATCCAATCATCTATCCATCCATCTATCATCCAATCATCTATCCATCCATGTATCATCCAATCATCCACTCATCCATCCATCCATCCATCTATCATCCATCTATCATCCATCCATCTATCATCCATCTATCATCCATCCATCCATCCATCCATCTATCATCCAATCATCCATCCATCATCCAATCATCCATCCATCCATCCATCCATCCATCCATCCATCCATCCATCCGTCTATCATCCAATCATCCATCCATCCATCCATCTGTCTATCATCCAATCATCCATCCATCCATCCATCCATCCATCCGTCTATCATCCAATCATCCATCCATCCATCCATCTGTCTATCATCCAATCATCCATCCATCTATCAACCATCCATCCATCATCTAATCATCCATCCATCTATCATCCATCCATCATCCATCCATTTATGATCCAATCATCCAATCATCCATCCATCCATCTATCATCCACCGTCTATCATACAATCATCCATCCATCATCTATCATCCAATCATCTATCATCCAATCATCCATCCATCCATCCATCCATCCTTCCGTCCATCCATCCATCATCCATCCATCCATCCAACCATCCATCCATCCGTCCTTCCATCCATCCATCCATCCATCCATCCATCCGTCCTTCCGTCCATCCATCCATCCATCCATCCATCCATCCGTCCTTCCGTCCGTCCATCCATCCATCCATCCATCCATCATCCATCCATCCATCCATCCATCCATCCGTCCGTCCATCCAGGGTTGAAGGTTTAGGTTGAAATTTAAGTAGTTTTTCTCCTGAAAATCGTTCCCTGGAAAACAGCAGCTTGGACATTCTACTCAACACTTCCTTTTCTGTTCTCCAGAATAAACAAGGGAAAGTCATATTGGTTATGAAAGACATGGTGTGATGAAATGTTCTGATGTTCACTCACCTCATCTGGTTGGGTGACCACCACGGCTGGCATCCCTTCCTCTAGATCATAGTCATAGGTTCTCTGTGTCATGAGATTCTTATCATCTTGCATTAGATCCTCCGGATCAGACCTCTTGTTCTCCAGGATCTGTTCAGGTTCTGGTTCTTGGAGTTTCTCAGTAGGATCCAGCCCCTGACCGTGACTTTGACTGGTTGCGGACTCATCTGTGAAGGCCTGTGCTTGTGTCAGTGTAGGGATCTTGATTTCTGGCTCTAGTCCCTCATGAGTGAGATATGTTAACCCCTCGCAAATGTGCTGCTCTGATCCTACAGTGTGCAATGAAGACTCCTGGAACCAGAGAACAGAACATATGTATAGTATATGTCCATATGCTTAATTTCCATATCATAAATCACTGGCCAACAGGTTACATCATTTTATGAAATAAAATAAATAAAATAACAAGCAAACAATATATTGGAAATATATTTGACTTTTGTATTTAAGCAGATAGATAGCTAGACAGATAGATGACTAGATGACTGTTTAATTTTATTGCATTTTTGTTTTTCTGAGCAAAAAAAAATAAATATCATACATCTTGTCAGGCATATTTACAACAAAAATCAATGTATTACGAATAAAAAGAAAAATTACTTTCACCCTAAATACTAATTAGTTGTAATTCTACATTTTTAAAATTTACCACTATCCTAGGTTTTGCCCATTTGTCAGTAAGATTTTTTTACTCATTTAAAACACAATAAAATTTAATATGCTCCCTTATTCATTTATATAATTTAATATGCACAAGTCAGAATAAGCATTTTGTTTGTATTTTGTACATAAATATTGTTACACCGAATGACAATGTAACATTAATTCAACCAAATTTTGACATGTTATTCTCCAAAAACTAATTTAAAAGTAGACACTTTACTTACATTTAATGTGCTTTCTATGGACATAAAATCCTTTTTGTAAAACATGGACATCTTAATGTCTATGACCCATTTATAAATGGTGATTTTGTTTTATTACCTAGTTATAGTAATAACTATAAGTAGTTGTTGAGGAAGAGGACTATAAAATAAAGTGCTAATGAAAAATTTATGAACTAAATTGCCATAAACCTATGCCTAATTAATGACTAATGAAAAAAATAATAAATAAAACATCTGTACAATCTTGATATATTCAATAAATATATGTTTACCAATATTTACAAACCAACATTTGGTACTAAACTGTCTAGGCTCTCCTGAGGTGATGTAAATATGCAACCCCTGTTACCCATTCTGGCATATTTATTGCTCAAGTCACACCGAACCATCATTAAACAAACATTAGCACACTAACTTCCTCTTATCTTCAGCGTAACTGCATCATGTGGCGTTTTTTGTGCTAATCTAAAACAGGTTGACAAGCACAAATACCCTTTAGCTGAGGAATAACATTTCACTCAACGCCGGCATGATTACTCTTCATTAGGCTGTAATGTGACAGTTTGACAAGTGCAGTGGCTGTTTTAGTCACCTGCTGATGTGCGTACACGGCCCAGTGGAGATGAGACCTCTCTGGAAGTGGCCATTAAGCACAGTTCATCTGTCAGACTTCAGTCCATACTCAACCTCCACTACACTTCATTTGGAAAGAGAAATCCCAGCGGGCTTAGTGTCATTTATAGCAGCGCTCATGTTCATTAAGACCTCAGTGGTGGCCATGTATATTTCAGTGCTACACTTGGTGTCGAGGCTTGTAATGATTTTCTTTTTTAGTAAAAAGTGAGCTGCATTTCTATTCGCATATCCAAAACAAACGCCTCATCCAAACTGTTTTAGCTTTTTTCATATAATGCCAGCAACCAGAAATCAATCAGACTGGCGGTGGAGCTCTCTTCAGTGAGACGTCACATTAAAATATCCCAGCTTTCCACATGTCACAGCTGTTCTTGCCTCCATTTCCACTGGCATGCCATGTCTTTCATTAGACAAGAATGTCTCAGTAAAATGTCCCCCCATTCAAGTTGGTTTAAACAGTCAGCTCCAATGGGTATTCATTACACACGGATTGGTAACTGGCGAGGAATTGTTTCCCTATACATTATGGTCGGATGTGTAATCTAAGCCATTTGCAATTAATTAAGACACACTGTGCATTTGGATGCTTGTACTTTGGGCCTCTCTGGACAAAGGCTGATTCGCTTTGGACAGCAGAAAATGCAAAGCATTTCATGTTTCCGAATACTTGTGCAATGAAGTCATTCCACTGTTAAACTTTACAGGAATCTAATTAAGCTGTTGGGACAACATGCTTTGGTTTGGAGTCTAGCTTAACGAAAAGTAGACTAAACATTCCTTTGAGTGACTTTATTTATGATTCTAGAAGAAAAACAGAATGAATGTTGAAAGGCATGCTTTTGTATATGTAAAATAATCTTCCAGCATTAAATAAACAACAACAATTATACAATACAACAAAACAAAGATAAAAAAAACACAACTAAACAAAACTCTAAATCCAAAACAAACCACAACAACAAAACAAAACAACAATACAAAACCCTGAAATAAACAAAACAACAAGCAAAACAAAACCTAAAACAAAAATTACAAAATTAAATAAAATAAAACAAAGACACTAAACAAAAACAAATAAAACACACAACACCAAAATAAAACTTAAAAACCCAAAACAAAACATATCATAACAACAAAACAAATCTCGAAACAAAACATTAACAAAACCTAAAACAAAACCCAAAACAAAGGCAACAACAAAACAAAACCTAGAAACAAAACAATCAAGCAAAACAAAGCAAAACTACAAACAAAACAATCAAGCAAATAAAAAAATAAAAAATGAAACAACACACCAAGCAAAACACCCCCCCCCCCAAAAAAAAAAACTAAACTTAACAACAACAAAGCAAAAAGCCAAAATAACCCCCCAAAAAAGTCAACAAAAAATAAAAAATAAAATAAAATAAAAGCAAGAAACAAAACAAAACCCAAAAGCAAATAAAACAGATAATAACAACACACAACTTAAAAACTCATGAGAAAACCTTGAAACAAAACAAAACCTAAAAGCAAAACAAGACTTGAAACAAGACTGAAACCACAACAACAAAACCCAAAACAAAAGGCAAAAACAAAATAAAATAAAACCACAAAACAAAATCCCAAAAAATCTAAAAAAGCACAACAACAACAAAACTAAATTCATAAACCGAACACATCAAAACAAAACCCAAGACAAATCAAAAAACAAACAAAACAAAACAACAAAACATATCTCCAAACAAAAGACAATGAAACAAAACAAAACCCAAAAACAAAAAAACAACAAGAAAACATAGCAACAAAACCAAACCTCGAAACAAAACAACAACCAAGCAAAACAAAAGCCAAAAAACAAAACAAAAGCCAAAAAACAAAAGGCAAAACAAAGCAATAACAACATAAAAACAAAACCCAAAACAAAAGGTAACATCAAAACAAAACAAATAAAACACACAACAGCAAAACTAAACATAAAGCCCAAATCAAAACCACAAAAACCCAACACAACACACAAAAAACCCCAAAACAAATCAACAACAAAACAAACCAAACAACTAAACAAAATAACCCCCCGAAACAAAACAAAACTCAAATAAAACACAACAAAACCCAAAACAACAAACTAAACAAACATAATGACAAAACAAAACCCAAAAACAAATAAAACACACAACAAAACAAAACGTACAAACCCAAAACATAACAACAAAACCAATCCTCAAAACAACAACAAAAAAACAACCCCCAGAAACACAACTAAATCTAAATAAAACACACAACAACACACCTAAACCCAAAACAAAACCCCAAAACAACAACAAATATCTGGTAACTTTTTGCACAATGCATGATAGAAGACTGGGAATTACAGAGATGCATCTGCCTAGAAAAGCAGTCCCGTTGCTAAAAGATCAATTTTTTTTTTATTTATTTTTTTTACATTTTCGAATGGAAGAATTAATAACACAAATATTAAAAATTTAAACCTGAATGCCTTGCCCCATAGACTCCCATTGTAGTTATTGACAGTATGTCACAGACATTGTCCACAGAGCTTAATGTCTACTAAGCCCGGAACGATCCTTTAAGCCCAGAACACATTTTAGCTAAAAACAACTTCATTAATGTTCTGTAAAGTTGATTACAACTCCAGACAACAAACACCGAAATCAGACCCGTTGTTATACATCTATGACACAGCTCTGAAAAAATGTGCCACAATGTTCACTCTGCAGCTGCTGTGACACTTTAGCTAATCCACTTCTAGCTTTGGTGTGTCCGTTTCCATCTACTGACATGCGATATCCACAACAGTGTCTGAATACTATGAGGCTCAAAGCCACAGGATCCACCTGGGGTCAAAACACAGCATGGGACAAGACTTCATTGAGCAAGGAGTGGCAAAAGGACACCAAAGAGGAAATGACACGAATTCACAAACAAGAACTACCTTACAGGATAAACGTAAAAAAAAACAAAAAAACTCCAGGGCAAATAGAAACAAGCAGGCCAGGACTGATCTTTGCTAGTAATTAAGCAGAGGAATTCCCTGAAGACAGGAGAAAGGAATTCCATATAAACAAGCAAGATATAAATAACACGATTGAGTGATGTTTGGCTAAAACAAGCACCAATTACTACAGTGTCTACTCATATCACAGCTGTTATCACTTCTTTTTTTAATGTAACTGTAGATATATCATTGTGTAAGGACAAACATTTTTACTGAGTGTAGAAAACACTAAATTTATCCACAATCCTAAAAGGAATATAAGCGAACAAACAGCATATAAATGCAACCAACAGGATCCATCTTTATGAGCAAAGCGACTGCATAATGAAGTCATTTCACCATAAAACTGACTGTGATGCATCAAATCTGAAAGCGTTTTGTGGAAAGAGAACATTCTTCATGCACCATTATTGTCAATCAATGTTCATTTAGTCTTTGGAGTTATTGACTCTTTCTAAATAAAAGTATAATCTTCCGAGACAAACGATTATACATTGTAGAAAGTGAAAATGTACAGTGATTTCCACCTGTTACTTTTGGTCTAACTCAATGTGACCCAAGGTGATTATGTCATAATGTGTTAGTACATAAAGCATTGATTTTTTTTTTTTTTTTTTTTTTTTACAGTATAGAATATTGTCTGTTCACTTTGAGGAAATCTTGGTACTAGAGGTTCAGAAAATCATTATTCTCTACATTTTATATATAATATTTTTGGGGTGAGAGGTTTCAAATGAATAATACGCTAATAAGGATCTCATTTTAGAGGTTTGTCAGCCGTTGAAACTGATTGGGGCTGCTTTTGGCCCAAAACAAAATTTAGACATGGCTTGGGGTGTCAGAAAGAGGGGCTTGCTGTGCTATTCTACAGATCAGTGCATATTTAGCATCCTTCATTAAATGGAAAGCATGATTATTATACTTAAGGGTGAAGTTCACTTCAAGAACTAAAAATTTCAGATAATGTACTCAAATTTAACCTCAAATGCTTGTCTTGTTTAGCTATGTGTGCATTTCAGTTCAAGACAGTTAGGGTAGGTTGAAAAACTTCCATCTCATTTTCTTCTCCAACTGTAAAAATCGTCCTACATTACTTAGTTGGAAGAGACAATCAGATGGGAGTTTTTCGATATACTCTAACTGTCTTGAACCGGAATACACAGAGTTGATGCAGAGCTAAAAACAAGCATTTGAGGTTAAAAAGTATATAAATTGTCAATCGTTTCGCTAGTTAAGACCTTTCTTCCTTGGCTGGGATCATTTAGAGCCCTTGGAAGCTGCATTTAAACTGCAAAACAACGCACCAAAACAAAATCCGGAACAAAACAACAACAAAACAAAACCCGAAACAAAGCAGAACAACAAAACCCAAAACAAAAGGCAACAACAAAACAAAATAAAACCACAAAACAAAACAAAATCCAACAAAGTAGACAACAACAAAACTAAATTTAAAAACCCAAAACAAAACCCCAAAACCCAACACAACACAACCAAACAAAACAACAAAACAAGACCCCAAACTAAAGACAACAATAAAACAAAACAAAATAGAACCACAAAACCCAAAAAAACAGATAAAACACACAACAAAGCAAAACTTAAAAACCCAAAACATAACAAAATCAAACGTAGAAACAAAACAATCAAGCAAAAAATAAATAAAATGAAACAACACAACAACCAAGCAAAACACCCCCCCCCCCCAAAAAAAAACAACAAAACAAAACTCAAAAGCCAAAACAAAACCCCAAATCGAAAGTCTACAAAAAAACAAACAAAACCCAAAAACATATAAAACAGACAACAACAATAAAAAACTTAAAAACCCAAAACAAAAACTCAAAAAACAAAACAAGACCCGAAACAAAACACAACAACAAAACAAAAGGCAACAACAAAACAAAATAAAACCACAAAACAAAATCCAAAAAACACACAACAACAAAGTTCCATTTAAAAACCCAAAACAAAACCCTAAAACCCAACACAACAAAACACACCAAAACAAAACAACACAAAACCCGAAACAAAACACAACAACAAAACGAAACCCAAAACAAAAGGCAACAACAAAACAAAACAAAACAAAATCCAACAAATCAGACAACAAAACGTCTCGGGTTACTATTGTAACCTTAGTTCCCTGAGGGAACGAGACGCCGCGTCATGGAACGCTATGGGGAACGCCATTGGCGGGCCGCACTCTGAACTATGTCTAACAACCAATGAAATGACGGGGGTGACGTCGACCAGGAAGTATAAAGCACGTGCGTTTGAAGCCGGCGGCAGCTCTTTTAGGAATGAAGCGAGCGCCGCAGGGGCGGGAATTATGGTCCGAGACGCGGCGTCTCGTTCCCTCAGGGAACTAAGGTTACAATAGTAACCCGAGACGTTCCCTTCCGGGAACTCAAGCCGCGTCATGGAACGCTATGGGGAACGAGACTACCAACGCCCCCATAATTTCCGAGCCCTGCGAGTGTCTGCTCAACCAGGGTGGAAAAAGAGAGAGCCCTTGTCTAGCATTCCGCGGACAAGAAGGCCCTGTAGTCCTCGGCCCTCAGGCACACGAGGAATGGTAGTCTTCCTCTGTCTGGTCGCCAGCCAGAACGAGAGGTACTCCGCGGCCCTCAGGCACACGCAGAGTCTTAGTCCTTTGTCTGGGAGTTAGCCAGAACAAGAGGGACCGAATGACCACTGTCTAGCACTCGGCGGACAGATGGTGTGGGGAGTCCTCGGTCCGCAGACCCACGAGGACGGTGAGCTCGACCTCAAGGCTCCTCGGCCCTCGGGCACACGAGGAGAAGGTGATCCTTTGTCTGGGGGTTCAGCCAGAACAAGAGGGACCCAAGGCTCGGCCTGGAGCTCCGCCAGGACGCGAGGGAATAAGCCATTGTCTAGCATTACGTGGACAAGAGGGCACTGCAATCCCCGGCCCTCGGGCTCACGGGGAAGACAGTAGGGGCCTCAGCCTGGTAGCCAGCCAGTGCATGAGGCACTCCTCGGCCTTATTTGAAGGCAGACGAGGAGTCCTAGTCCTTGGTCTGGGGAAAGCCAGAAACCAGAGGGACCGAAATACACTCGGTCTGATAGCATCCTGCGTCAGAACACGAGGAGAATTAAGCCATTGTCTAGCATTCCGCGGACAAGAGGGCTGTACAGTTCTCGGCCCTCAGGCACACGAGAACCGTGACCTCTGCCTGGTTCGCCAGCCAGTGCGAGAGGCACCCCTCGGCCCTCGGGCTCACGAGGAGTCTTAGTCCTTTGTCTGGGAGTACTGCCAGGACAAGAGGGACCGAAAGAGCTTTTGTCTAGCTTGCACGGACAAAAGGGGTAGAGTTTGCAGATCTCTTAAGTGGCGAAAACGACTTCTCTTCTTTCCGCAGAAAGAATGCGCCTTGAGAAGTCTCCTCCTGGCTAGGGAGGTGGCTGACCCTCTAGGCCTAGCGCACTAGGCCGAGAGTACAGCCGAGCCTGGAGCGGCTCTGAGGTCAAGCTCGTAATACCTAACGAATGTTAGGGGCGTGGACCAACCCGCAGCATTGCAGATGTCTTGTATTGGGACACCTGCCGTCAGAGCCCTCGAGGCCGACAGACCTCGAGTAGAGTGAGCCTTGAGTCCCATCGGGGATGGGAGACCAGAGGACTCGTACGCTGTAGATATGGCATCGATGATCCATCTACTGATAGTGGGCTTTGAGGCCGGGCCCCCTCTCTTTGGGGGGCCGTAACAGACAAACAATTGCTCTGTTCTACGCCACGTGGCAGCTCTGTGGACGTATGCATCTAAGGCTCTGACTGGGCACATGCAATTGAACTTCCTGTGGTTCGGCTCCGCGAACGGAGGAGGATAAAACGCCTGCAGTGTTACTGGCTGCGGTGCTAGGGAGGGGACCTTCGGGACGTACCCGACCCTGGGATAAAGAAAGGCCTTGGCCATCCCTGGGGCAAACTCTAAATGAGACGGGGCCACTGAAAGGGCATGCAGGTCGCCTACTCTCTTGAGAGAGGTGAGTGCTAACAGGAGCGCCGTCTTAATTGTGAGGGCGCGGTCCGTAGACTCCTCTATGGGCTCGAATGGAGGCTTGCAGAGAGCTTCTAGCACCACAGCGAGGTCCCACGTGGGGACCCTGGGTGTCACTCGAGGCCTCAGCCTGAGCGCACCGCGGAGGAACCGTATGACCAAGGGCTCTCTACCTACTGAGAGGCCACCTAAAGGGGCGTGGTAGGCACTTATGGCCGCCACGTATACCTTTAGTGTGGAGTGAGCTAGCCCTGCGGATAGGCGAGACTGTAGGAACTCCAGAACTGTACCAACCGGGCAGTTGACTGGGTCCAGGTGGCGCTCGCGGCACCATCTCGCAAATAAGTTCCACTTAAGGCCATACAGTTTCCTCGTAGAGGGAGCTCTGGATTGGAGAAGGGTCTCAACAACCTCGGTTGAGAGACCCGCTCCTATGAGTTGTGCCCCCTCAGGGGCCACACCCATAACCTCCACTTCTCTGGGTGGGGGTGGCATATTGCGCCCCCAGCCTGAGACAGGAGGTCCCTCCTGACGGGAATCTCCCACGGAGAGCCGTCTAGGAGAGATACCAGGTCCGAGAACCATACTCGTGCCGGCCAGTACGGGGCTACTAGTAGCAGCCGCACTTGAAACTGACGGACCCGTTCCAGAACTCCCGGGAGCAGAGCGATCGGGGGAAAGGCGTACAGACGCAGCCTCGGCCACGTCTGTGCCATGGCATCCAGCCCCAGTGGAGCTGGAGGAACTAGAGAGTACCAGAGGGGACAGTGCGATGTCTCCTGAGTCGCAAACAGGTCCACCTGTGCCTGGCCAAACACTCTCCAGATCTGCTTCACCACCTCTGGATGAAGCATCCATTCCCCGGGCCTCAGCCCCTGCCTCGACAGGACGTCTGCTCCCACATTCAGATGTCCAGGAATATGGACTGCTCTCAGGGAGAGGAATTTCTATTGAGACCAAAGGAGTATCCGGTACGCCAGCTTGTATAAGGGGCGTGAGCGGAGTCCTCCTTGGTGGTTTATGTAGTAAACCACCGCAGTGCTGTCTGTACGGACCAGCACGTGTTTGTTTCTTAGGTCTGGGAGAAACCTCTTTAAGGCCAGGAATACTGCCAGCATCTCTAAGCGGTTTATGTGCCACGAGAGATGGTGGGCGCTCCATAGGCCTTGGGCTGAGCGGCCACGCATGACCGCCCCCCAACCGGTAAGGGAAGCGTCGGTCGCTAGCGAGATGCGGCGACCAGGCACTCCCAGAACCGGTGCCTGAGAGAGGAACCAGGGTTTCCTCCACATGGCCAAGGCACGTAGGCAACGCCGCGTGACCTTGATCTTGCGGAGTGGGTTTCCCCTCGGGGAGAACCCCCTGGTCCTGAGCCACCACTGCAGTGGTCTCATGTGCAGCAGTCCAAAAGGTATCACGTTGGAAGCGGCTGCCATAAGACCTAACAGTACTTGAAACTGTTTGACAGTGAGTGACTGGCCTAGCTTTACTGCATTCACTGCGGTCAGTATGGAATCGACTCGTGCAGGAGACATGCGTGCCTGCATGGAGATCGAATCCCACACTACGCCTAAGTAAGTGGTCCTCTGTAGTGGAGAAAGCACACTCTTCTTGGCGTTGAGTCTCAACCCCAACTCTTTCATGTGAGCAAGAACAGCACCTCGATGCTGAACCGCTAACTGTTAGTTGAGTATGCGGATGCCCTGGAGTCACAGCGGAGCCAGCGCAGCATCCACACACTTCGTGAAAGTGCGGGGTGAGAGAGCTAGGCCGAAAGGAAGCACTCTGTCTTGGTAAGCCTTGCCCCTGAAAGCGAACCTGAGATACTTCCTGTGCTGAAGAACCAGAAAGTTCACTAAGGGTACCAGCCTCTCGAGACTGGTGTCTGGATTTACTTGAGGAACTAACTCGGAGTCCTGTAACAGCGAACTGGCAGGAAGCGCCGGAATTAGCTCCTCGGAAAACCCCCGCGGGGGTTGCGAACTCTCCAGGGCCGCTACGTTTCCGGGCGGACCAGCTAGAGGATGCTCGCGGGAGATAGCCGCGCCCTGTAACACTGGCAGGGTTAGCTGACTCATCTCCTGAGGGCCACGAAGGGGTCTGAAACCCGCACCTGGAGGTACGGTGCAAACCCCCTCGAGAGGGGCTGCCCTCAACGGCCCTGAACCACAACCGTCAGGGCCGCTTAGCCGAGGACTTCCTTGACTGGAGGACGACCCTCAGGTCAGGCCTCTTCGTCTTGGAAGCCCCCGACTTAGAGCGTTGCTTTCCGGGTCCCCTAGGCTGGGCCGGGGGAGCACGGGCGGCAACGCTCTGCTTTTGTGCCTCTCTATGGGAGCTCGTACACGGCTGAGGCTGCTTCTTAGATGGTGCAGCAGCCTCAGAGGAGAACACGCGGCGAGGAAGGAAAGTTCTGAACGCCGCCGCCTGCTTGCGGGCCTCCTGGTGCCTGGCCACAACGGTATCAACCGAAGCACCAAAGAGGCCAGATGGTTGCAGGGGGGCGTCCAGAAGCGTGACCCTGTCCTTCTCTTTTACGTCGGACAGGGTCAGCCAGAGATGCCTCTCCGCGGCCACCAGGGCTGCCATAGACCGCCCAACAGCACGGGCGGCCTCCTTGGTGGCGCGGAGAGCGAGATCTGCAGTTTTTTGCATCTCTGTAACGCTAACTTCCTCGCCGCTGCTGAACTCCTTCAGCAGGTCAGCCTGGTAGGCTTGCAGGATGCCCATGGTGTGAAGGCAAGACCCTGCTTGACCTGCTGCCGTGTATGCCTTACCCATCAGGCCAGATGTGACTTTAAGGGGCCTGGTGGGCAAGGACGGAGCCTTCAAGGACGACGCCGAGCCGGGTGACAGATAGCCCGCAAGCGTCTGTTCAACCCGTGGCATCGTCCTATAGCCATTCTCCTCTGCCCCCCCCACATTTCCATAATTTTCAGCGGGGGAGAAAAGACGGGAGGAGTATGGCTTTTCCCACGATCTCGCTAGCTCTTGGTGGAGATCGGGGAAGAAGGGAAGGCTCCGTTTTGGAGGTGCTGACTTTGTCCGCAGGAAGCGATCATCTAATCGGCTTCGCTGCGGCTCATGTGATTGCTGTTGTTCTGCGGGCCATGTGATGTGTAATTTGGCTACCGCATTAGTCAGCACCTCTACGAGCTCCTCATAGTGAGGCGAGCGTGATGGCGGTTGTGGTTCCTCTGTAACACTTTCAATGTCAACCTCCTCAGAGGAAGACAAGAGGAACTCGGGGACCTCCTCCCGGGGGGAAGAAACCGCAGCGCGGGCTTCCACATCCAGGAGGAGATCGCTCGATCCGCTGAGTGAGGGCGGAGATAGGGGATCACCCGTCTCCATACCCTCCAGCAGATCGAGCTGCGAGCCCCACGAGTGCAGCCGCCGCTCCGCCTCGGCGGAAGCGGGGCCAGACCCACGGGGCACGCTAGTGAAAGCCCCCTCCTCGAAGAGGGCTTTCCGGGAGCGAAGCAGACGCACCGGCAGGCGTTCACAGTGCTCACAGCCAGCCTTTTCGAGGGCTGACTGTGCATGCTCCGCTCCCAAGCAGACCACGCATAGACTGTGTGTATCCCCACCAACAATGAAGCGTTGGCAGGGAGGGACACACTGTCTATGCGGCCGCTTAACCACCATCAAACTCTTTTTACTTTTAGGTTGTAAAGATGCCATTCTACTCAAATAAAAGTGTGTCAAACTGGACACAAAAACAGCAGAAATGGCAAGACAGACACAGACACAGAGCGCTCTCGCTGAATGACAAAAGCTGCCGCCGGCTTCAAACGCACGTGCTTTATACTTCCTGGTCGGTGACGTCACCGCGCCTGTGACGTCACCCCCGTCATTTCATTGGTTGTTAGACATAGTTCAGAGTGCGGCCCGCCAATGGCGTTCCCCATAGCGTTCCATGACGCGGCTCGAGTTCCCGGAAGGGAACTAAATTTACAAACTCAAAACAAAACCAAACTAAACCCAAAACAAAGCAGCAACCACACAAAACAAAACAACAAAGCCCCCCAAACTAAAGACAACAATAAAACAAAACAAAATAGAACCACGAAACAAAACAAATCCCAAAAACAAATAAAACACATTAAACAGCACAACAACCAAGCAACCCCCTGATGGTATTTGATTTTTTACATTCAGAATATTTTCTATATTATATTACTGTAGAAATGTTACAAATTTCTGTGCTAGGATTTGAACTTCAGTTTAACAGTTTTGAAAACAGTATGTAAACATCTGTGAATTGGCTTGTTTAGTACATAATGTTTTGGTGGTGTTTGTGTCGAAGTGATAAAAGAATTAATGTAATTTGTAATTTGTTGTCAATGAATGCATTTTGTGCCAAATCTATGATAACTGATCCACAGTTTAGCCCACATAGACTGATGCTGTGCTCGCTGTGTGAGGAGATTTGAAAAAGTGACATAAATATTGAGAAATGTGTCCTAGCGACTGTAAAAATAAACTGTAAACTGCATTTTGGAAGTTCAAACTCGAGGGCACCACAGAACAGGGGCGCCGCTAAGGGGGGGAAAGTTAGGACAATTCTAAGGGCCCACGCCCTTTAGGAGACCCCAGAGATCTGCTTTGGTGTGGTGGGGGGGCCCAACCTCATATTTTGTCATAGGGCCCAAAATTGTGAGCGGCGCCCCTGCCACAGAAGTCAGTTATATGGAGAGAAATCCTGAAATGTTTTCCTCAAAAAACATAATTTCTTTACGACTGAAGAAAGAAAGGCATGAATTTCTTGGATGACAAGGGGGTGAGAAAATTATCTGTGAATTTTTGTTTTGGAAGTGAACTTCTGCTTTAATAAACTTGTCACTTTTTGTGTCTATTGAGCTTAACAACTACCTTTTCCTTGATTGTAAATGCAGGTCCTTCTTGGTCCATGAAACCAGCATCTAAGATGAAAACACAACTTATCACAATGCTCAAGGTTTCAACGAATAAAACTGCAGAAAATAACTGTATAAAACACACACACACACACACACACACACACACACACACACACACACACACACACACACACACACACACACAAGTATTTTGCAGGTCAACAGGTGTCTCAACAAAATCTGAAGATCTACAATTCCAGTCTAATAACTCTAAGGTAATGCGTTCCAAGCATTATATCAAGTGCTAGCCTAATGCATTACCCTCTTTAAAACTGTAATCTTTGGTTACAATTACTGGGTTAAAGTTTTGATGTATAAATCGAGATCACCTGCTTTATATATAGACTTCAGATACACTTCTCACAGAGAGTTATGCTGCATTAAGCAAGCACTTAAGTCTATTGATAGAGCTTGCAAATGAGATTAGTCACCTCTCTGCGCGTTTAAATTGTTCAAGGAATTCAAGCGATACTTTTATGTTTTGTTAAGAGATAAGAGATGTCTAGATAAATAGTTTATGCCAGCATCTTTAATGTAGGTAATGATCTGGCCTACCTACACGCTTCCCGCGCTTAGGTGCTCGCATATAAAGAGCGGTTTCAGGTATATGTGGGCACCTGCTCCTTTACCTGTTCCAGCAGGCTGTGTGTCGGGCCGCTCGTGTGTAGTAGTGTGAATATCATGTGTTCCTCCATCTGCAGTCGAGAGGTCGTAATATTCCCGGTCTGCTCCATCGTGATTCGCGGAAGTCATGTTAATAGTGCAGGGATTCCTGAGCGCATCAAGTCAGAGCGGCGGATCTCGGCGCTCAGAGGATTAACTCACCTGCGTCCTCAAGCGACGCCACACTACAAAAACGCAACGCTCCATTCATAAACAACAAAGCGGCACAGGCGCGCAATATTGACAATTATAGAAAATTTCACTCTTCTTCGAATAGAGTACAGAACTCCATAAAATAAACGTTTATAATCGGTTTCTAATGTTGTCGCGTCGATTCCGTTGCTTCCAGTGTACATTTGAGATATTTATAATCAATACCACTTTTAAACGGTAGTTGATTTTGCATTAAAATCATATTTACTAGCCTAAACATTGAATAAAACTGGAATAATCATACAATAATCTATAATCCAAGCAAAGCATGCATTTGAAACTCTAAGCAATCAAATATGAATGTGACCCTGGACCAAAAAACCAGTCATAAATAGCACGGGTATATTTGTAGTAATAGCCCAAATTATCATTTTTTTCCTTTTATGCCAAAAGGATAAAAAGGATCTTATATCATTAGGATATTAAATAAAGATGTTCCATGAAGATATTTTGTAAATTTCCTACAGTAAATATATCAAAACTTAATTTTTGATTAGTAATATACATTGCTAAGAACTTCATTTGGACAACTTTAAAGGCGATTTTCTCATTATTTAGATTTTTTCGCAACCTCATTTTCCAGATTTTCAAATAGTTCAAATATCTCAACCAAATATTGTCCTATCCTAACAAACCATACATTAACGTGTTTAGGCTATTCAGCTTTCAGATCTCAAAACATCTAAATTAAAAAAATAAAAATACCACTATGACTGATTTTGTGATCCAGAGTCACAAATGATAATAAAACAGATATAAATAATTCGTATTAAAAGCGCTCTGTGGGGGCGTTAACACAGTCTAAAATTCTCCCGCCCAAAACAGTCAGGCTGAACACAATTGGAACAGAACCGTTTAAAGGCCGTTTTTTTTCAAAAAGAACAAGTTCATAAACAGTTCAAAGCTAAAAATACACTGGTAGACTAGGTCTCAAGACCTACTTTCATGAGGTGAATTGTACGGCAAATGCTAAAAACAGCACGTGTCGCAACTGCCAACCGTCAAATACCATCAAAACAAGCTCTATCGCACATTTAGAGGTTTAAAAACATCTCAGAATGACTCAAGAAAGTGCACTATTGTTTTTAACTTGACACAGCATCTTAAAAATTCAGCGGTGAGAGATGTTGAGAAAAAAGAAAGACTCCACACAAACTGCGCTAAAGATGTATTAAACAATTTAAAAAGACTGAACGCAAGAATGCGTCGCGTGTGAACGGCCCTTATGTCAGGACCAAATGAAGGGGATAACTTGTGAATTTGAGTGGGCGCTAAAAAGAAAGTGTGTGTGTGTGTGTGTGTGTGTGTGTGTGTGTGTGTGTGTGTGTGTGTGTGTGTGTGTGTGTGAGAGAGAGAGAGAGAGAGAGAGAGAGAGAGAGAGAGAGAGAGAGAGGGGGGGGGGGGGGGGAGAGAGAGAGAGAGACGGGCAGGGAAACTCAGTTTGAGCTCTTCTTTCACTCTCCTTGAGGAAGCGCACGGAACTCGAGACACTCTTCTACCCAATTTACCGAAGACTGGTCATGCGAACGACCTTAATTTAATTTCCTAATATCGGGAGTTGATCAGCTTTGAATCTTTGATTTCTCTTTCGATGGCACATAGGATGAGTGTCTTGGCTCTTGGGCTGGTGAGGAGACTGTAGCAGTAATCAGGTCATGGCGTTTCCACAAGGATACTTGTATCAGTCCTCGCTGTCTCTCTACTCGTGTCCTCCGTACGGCTCCAGCGCGATCACGGGACCGCGGACGGATGATCTGGGACGGTCCTCTAGCGGATCTGCTTTCGCCCCGTACGCGTCCACAGCCTTCACAAACACAGCCTTCAACTCACTCCAGTACAGTCCCGAATCCACAGCCCCCTTCACTTCGTATGGGGTGAGTTTCATTCATAATAAAGCCCAAGGTTTATCTTTACTTCAGCAGTCTGGGGGTTTATTATTATGATCATATTATGACAGTGGCCACAGTTGAAAATTTGTATTATTTATTCTCGCTGTTAGAATTTCACTTTGATTTTCTGTGTTGCGCTTCAATAGAGATCAAGTGTTTTCTTGAAGCGAATAGTTTCATTTGCCAAATATATAAAACATTTGTCAAAAATAAATTAAATCAAGTGTGTTAAGCATTTTGACCAAGTTTAGCGATAACATAATAATCAAACAAACGTAGTGAACAAACGCTTTCAAAATAAAGTTAACGAATAGCGTTTCAATCGCGAAATTTACATTTTATTCTTCACAGTATTAATTTTCATTCATTTTTACTTACGCTTATCTATGTTTAAATGTGTGTGGTGAGGTTTCATTTGAACTTAGATATGATCCGTGTAAATCGAATATTTTGAGTGTGATGAAAGTTCATTATTATTATATAATTAAGTTAACGAAATATTCCAGAAGCACCCTGGCACGTCAAATTTTTAACAGTATTGTAAGTAGTGCAAACGGCAAGATATCGGATCATCATAGAAAAAAAAAGATAAGTCTGCTGTGCTTTTCCCCTTTAAATTGTAATCTTTATTAATTCATTGCCCAGGGCTCCCCATATGACCATTCTCCAGGCATGACTGGCTCTATAGGCTATCATCCGTACGCCGGTCCCCTGGGCCCGTACTCGTTTGGAGACCCCGCTTACCGGAAGAACGCCACACGAGATGCCACCGCCACCCTGAAGGCCTGGCTCAGCGAGCACCGGAAAAACCCATACCCCACGAAAGGAGAAAAAATCATGCTAGCCATCATCACCAAGATGACCCTCACTCAGGTGTCCACCTGGTTCGCCAACGCGCGCAGAAGACTAAAAAAGGAGAATAAAATGACATGGACGCCACGAAACCGGAGCGAGGATGAAGATGAGGAGGACAGCATTGATTTAGAGAAAAATGATGAGGACGACGAGCCGCTCAAAACAGCCGAAACAACACAGACGACCAAAGATTCAGGTGCTCATCCAATCCCTTATGTCATGTATGCGCATGGTTGTATTGTTATTTTATTTATGGTATTAACATTTTTATTTTAAATAAATACGTTTGAATAAATGTTTAATTACAAGTAAGGATGTATGAGATGACAAAAAGGTGAAAATGCAATATCATTATTGCACAATGCATTTTGTAAACAACTAATTATTTTCAATAATAACAATACTTATAAAATTCAAGAACTTCTGAGTCATGAATCATAATGAGTTTCCACAAGGTTTAGATCATTTTCATTAAAGAAAAACGTATTAAAATAAGCATTTTGTTAAATAAATAATAATGAACCATGACAAACAGATAAGAGGGTCTACAAAGATCCTCTTTAAATTATAATTGACTGTTTTACGTTTTCTTATCACATGCTTACAAAATAACCCCCTGTATGTTGGTTACACCACATTACCTTTGATTTGGAGGACAAACGTTTAATAACAATATTTTAAAACAAATGGGGGAAAAATATTTGCAGCCTTTGATTTAGACTTCGTTTTACAAACAAGTTTTTACAAACCTATTTGTTGTATTTTTGATAGATTTGGAGGAAAAATGCCGTCATTGTTCCGTAGTAGCCTATTTATATTCTTTAGGCTATTAAATAATAATAATAACAACAACAAACGTTGTCTTTTAAAAGCTTTTTCGCTATTTTACGAATATTGTATGTTTCTAGCGTGCATTTCTAACACTAATACGCCTATTATCGTTTGATCGCAGTTGTCGAGGACTGCACGGAAAACCGCACGGAAGATCACGACGACGCGTCGGATAGTGTCATCATCGACTGTGGAGATGAAGAAGAGGAGAATCGGACGGTGTCTGAGTCTCCGGTGCCCACGACCTCCTCCCCCCAAAAGGAGCTGAGCGAAAGCAAGAAGCCCCTCAGTGAGAACTGCAAACCCACATCTGTCATTCATTCTGCAAACCCGACCCCCAAACCCAAACTGTGGTCCCTAGCCGAAATCGCTACGTCGGATAAGGGGAGTGACGAACCGTCACAGACATCAAGGGCGTTATCGCCCGCCGGGTCACCAGCGCAATGCCCCTTTCCCCCCAGACACTTATACTACACAAATCCTTTCTACGCGGGTTTCACGAACTATGCCACTTTCGGACACCTAAACGGCGCCGGTTCAAACTCGGCGCATCTGAACGGAATTAATCAGGCTATGTTACACAGACCGAGAGACAGCAAACTGACTCTGGAGATGTGCAAAGAACTCACCTTCGAGCACAAGAGGGCGAATATTTAGTGCTTTTATTTATTGAAAAGATTTTTCAGTATTACGAATGACGAAAAGCCCAGATAAAGCGTTCTGTATGAACTTTACACAAAGCAAACTTTTTATATTTAATAGGAAATGGTATGGAAACATTCTTTTCTTTACATATCTATCATTTATTGTGAGATATTTGTGCAAAAGGCCAAAGTACTAATTTAAAACATTGTGTAATTCCCATCAGCTGTTAAAATTATTTCAGGTTTCCTTGTTTTAACAAGCCATTTTTGCTAGATCTACACTCTTAAAAATGTTCTTCTCTTTTTGTTCCACAAAGAACTATTCAGTCAAGGTTCTTTGAAGAACCATTTCTTTCTTACCTTTTGATAATCTGAAGAAACCTTCTTCCGCCACAAAGAACCTTTTGTAAAATAGAAAGGTTCTTCAGATGTTAAAGGTTCTTTATAGAGCCATTTAGACAAAAAAGGTTCTTCTATGGCATCGTGAACCACCTTTATTTTTAAGAGTGTAGCTACTTGGAACATTTTGGGTTTTTAAGCAAATTTGGCAAAGCATATTATAGAATCAGTGGTTTAGTTTGTGGCTAGTATGTTCTCTTCAAACGTTAAATACATAAATCATACTCATTTTATTAAGAAATGTTGAAATGTAAGAGTTGTTTTATATGCCTGCAGAAGAAGAACTATATTAAGCGTCATCTACAGGGTTGGCATCAGGTCCAATATCATGAAATTCTCTCCCTGGTCTGAAGACATCAGTCAAATTTAGTATCTGCGATTTTATATTCTTCACATATATTTCGACCAATTATGGATTATTCTATCATCTGTTCTTTGCAGAATGGTGTGCAGTGCCTTCCTGATTTGCTCACAACTGTGCTACACCTTCATGGACTCAAAGAAAACACTCAATAACTGTAACACTCGCCTCCTGGGCATAATTCAGTGGATAAATTGTAAATTTAAATAGCACAAGTCAACATTTATTGCAGGGGGATTATGGGACAGTGCTCTTAAGTGGAGGAGATATTAAATTTGTGCTCCATAAAGCATCTTCTCATGAAATGTGTGTTGCTTTTTTCCTGCCATGCGGAAACAGCGAGGGGCTACAAATGTTCAAAGAGCATTTTAAAAGGTATTAAACGTGTAAATTCAAAATTTAGTAAACTCTTTGCAAGAAAGACAGGATTACCACAGATTGCCCATTTCTGCACGAATAGCGGAGTCCGACATCAACAAACATCAGAGAAGCGACTCGGGCCCCGTGGCTTACAGGGGTAATACAAACGTTTTTGTACACAAAACCATGAAAAGAGGCTGCTAGGACTTGAAAAGCTCTCTAATCCCGCCAGTAAATTCTAAGTTCGGGTATATATTTATACTCGGCGCAATGCTATTTCACAATTCACTGAATTCAAAGCTTTGTAACTGAAGAAGCCCTGGCAAAACTATCCAAACTATCCAATCATCTTGTGACCAATGTCACATTCAACGCAGTCATTTTATCTTTTTATTGCTTTACAAGAGGGTTTTAGGGCCGCTGGAGATGAGTTTTCGCTCTGTCTCTTTTCCAGACGTGTAAACACAAAATATCACTAGTAATTGCTGTAAAATGGCTTCTGACTGCACAGCTGATGCATTTGTTTCTAACATATCTTTCCTCTAGTTCTATTCTTGCCAGCTGTTAAACATTTCATTTACATTTTACACATTTGTTTCTTCTTTTTAAGGAGTGTGGCTAAAAATCCAAAAATGTAAACGAAAATGACATTCTTATAACATTATGATTAATATAGAGACCAAAAGCATGCACTGATGACATAAAAATATTCTTTTCGGTACAAATGCCTTCTAATATTCCTGTCATGCTGTTTGTTTGAGGTTATGAATTGTGGACAGTCTTTATAGAGTGAGAGAAAATCTGTGAAAAGCTCATGCACTCTTCATTCCACACCCTAATCAATATAGGTGGGCCGTTTTGAAGCATGCACGCTTTTGCTCTTAACTAAAGGCTATGTAAGGCTTTTAAAAGCATTGATTTGGAGCCGATCGATGGGGTCTGAGGGAGTGTTTTCCTGCATAGTGAGAAGGCACTAACAGGCCGCTGATGAGCCAGACAGCACGAGCCAAATTGTGGGTTGTCGAGAGCCGGGTTGTTCGTATATTGCCACTTGCCTACTTCATTCTGGAGTTGAACTACAGAATATCAAATCAGTTGTTCGTCAACTGCTTTCAGTTGAGTGTTAACTTTGCCAGGCTGATATTTATTAAATGTTTTACATTGTGTAGTGCATTGGAAATTTATTTTTATTTAAACAGCTTTTCTGATCACTTCGTCTCATTGACTCTTACACTCACTGTTTTTTGCAGTGATGCCATATAGAAGAACCATTTTGGTTCTTCAAAGAACACTGTAAAAAAAAATGGAATTGTTGATTGAACTTAAAATAATTTGTAAGTTGAATCAATTCAAATATCTAAGTTGTCACTTAGTACAACTTAACATTTGAAGTTGACAACATTTTTGAGTTGACTGAACTTAAAATTCTAAGGCAGCCAGGTAACAAATTATTTTAAGTTGTTTCAACAAATAGTTTTTTTACAGTGAATCTTTTAGCGAACAGTTTTAAAAAGAAGCATTTTGAAGAACATTTAAAAAAATCTAAAGAACCTTTTCTGCATTTGAAAGATTCCATGGATTGATGCCAATAAAGCATTTTTTTCACTTTATTTTTTAGAGTGTATAATGTAAAACAGAGGTTCTCAACCAAAAAATGAATCACAGGACTGTTCTGATCTCGAAATCAGTCAAAAAAATGCTAATATGAATAAAAATGCAACTGACCAACTGTGCATACACTCTTAAAAATAAAGGTTCATGATGCCATAGAAGAACCTTTTTTTTTTTTGTCTAAATGGCTCTATAAAGAACCTTGAACATCTGATTAACCTTTCTGTTTCACAAAAGGTTCTTTGTGGCTAAAGAAGGTTTTTCAGATTATAAAAAGGTAAGAAAGAGATGAACCTTTGACTGAATGGTTCTTTATGGAACCAAAAATGTTTTTTTCTATGGCATCACTGTGAAGAACCTTTTAAAGCACCTTTATTTTTAAGAGTGTAGTTAGGATATGAATGAGTCCAATATTTTCCTGTGTTGTCATTGCTGCACTTTCCAATCAAATTCATATTTTATTTGGTAAAATTATAGGCAGGAATTATAGACAGTTGAAAATAAAAGCCCTCTTTTTCCGAAAATGAACAAAATATGAATTTAATTTGATCTCCAACCATAATAAACATTGTTTGTGAATTGTTGATAGCATGAAACTCTTAAAAATCAAATGTTTCTATTGCACATAAACAATTTTGGTATTACACTTTTAAAGATTAAGCTTCCAAAATTAGGCACTGACATTGAAGAACCATTTTTGGTTCCTCAAAGAACCTTTCAGCGAACAGTTCTTAAAAGAACCATTTTGAAGAACATTTAAAAATCTAAAGAACCTTTTCTGCATTTGAAACGATTCAATGGATGTTTAAGGCTCTTCATGGAACCATCGATTCCAATAAAGAATCTTTATTTTTTAAAGTGTATAATGTAAATGAACGGTTTTAAACCCCCAAAAGGACTTTTCTGGTCTCAAACAGCAATGATAAAAAAATGCTAATATGCTGCGCATACACCTTTTTTTTTTTGTCTAAATGGTGCCATAAGGAACCTTTAACATCTGAAGAACCTTTCTGTGTCACAAAAGGTTCTTTGTGGTGAAAGAAGGTTCTTCAGATTATAAAAAGGTAAGAAAGACATGGTTCTTTAAAGAACTTTTGACTGAATTGTTCTTTGTGGAACCAAAAATGTTTTTTTTTATTTATTTATTTTTTTTCTGTGGCATTGGTGCTTTTAAAGCACCTTTATTTTTAAGGGTGTAGTTAGGATATGAATGAGTCCCATATTTTCCTGTGTTGTCATTGCCGCACTTTCCAATCAAATTCATATTTAATTTGGTAAAATTATAGACAGTTAAAAAATAAAAGCCCTCTTTTTCGAAAACGAACAAAATATAAATGTAATTCTATCTCCAACCATAATAAACATGGTTTGTGAATAGTCAAAAGCATGCAACTCTTGAAATTCAAAGACAAACATTGTCAAAATGTATTATGCATTTTGTTTTTAATGGCATTTTTTGTTTCTACTGCACATAAACAATTTTGGTATTACACTTCTAAAGATTAAGCTTCCAAAATTAGGCACTGACATAGTAGAACCATTTTTGGTTTCATAAAACAACCATTTTTCTTAGTGTGAAAAACTGGAAAGGTTCCTTGGATGTTAAAGGTTCTTCTTGGAAATACAGATTCCAATGTAAATGGGTTCCAAAGCAAAGCCAGTTGAGAACCACTGATCTTGGTGAATTATTCTCGCAGTTATTATTCATTCTCCTAACAAGCACGCCATCCAGTGCATTATTGTATTACACACTGACAGTCCTCCAGGCCTTTGGCAAATAGATTTCATTTAGGGTTCAAAACGGCCAACGACGCTGATGGCTCAATTTACTTAATAATAGATGGGAGGTAGTCTCTAAAATAATATTGACTTAAACACTCCCGCATGCTGAGCAGGCTCAGGCGGGCGTTAAGAGAGGAGGCGTTTTAAACAGACAGCTGTGCTACAGCCTCAGGGCTCCTCTTTAATTGAAAGGATCATTAGGAGCCTCGGCGTCCCTTAGCAACTACAGTCCTCGCCGCGCAAACAACGCATCGCTCGCCACAAAGCCACAAACGAAACACAAGCCGGCTGTCGTCGCACGCCACATTCAATAAGAGCGCCCGACGCACGGATAATTGTGTGCTGACGGATGATTGGCTAATTAAGACATGCCACCTCGCATTGTCTTTGGATGCCAAGGCTTGTTTGCTTATTTACATGAAAGACTGTGAATAATTTAGTACACCTGGAGACAGAAAACAATACGCCCGGTTTATTGTAATGGCGAGGAATACCAATTCTGAGGATTTGTTGTGTGAAGTGAATTCAGTTGAGCATTATACTGTCCTGTGTCCAACAGTAGCAGGTTAATAAACTGAAATAGTGTTCAAATTGTCTACAATACAATGAAAAGCATGTTGGGGCTAGTTGTCACACTTAAAAATAAAGGTGCTTCACGATGCAACAGAAAAACCTTTTTGGTTTAAATGGTTCCATAAAGAACTTTTAACATCTGAAGAACCTTTCTGTTTCACAAAAGGTTCTTTGAGACGAAACAAGGTTCTTCAGATTGTAAAAAGGTAAGAAAGGTGTTTCTTTAAAGAACCTTTGACTGGATGGCTCTTTGTGGAACCAAAAATGGTTCTTCTATGGCATCGCTGTGAAGAACGTTAAAGCACTTTTATTTTTAAGAGTGTACACTAGGAAAAAAGTAATAGATTTCAAATGCATTTGTTTTATACTAAGTATAGTTCAAGTCTATTAACATATTTACTATCATATCACTCGAGACTTACTGATATAAAAACCTGTAATTAAACTTTTTTGGAGTACTTTTTGTGCACAATGCACATTTCTTAATATTAAGCCTAAAATCACTGTTGATGAGGATTGTATGATATTGTACCTAAAGTATACTTAAAATAGTTCCACTTTAACACAATCAAATATACTCAAGTATATCTTTAGTTAGACTAAACTAGTTGTTTCAGTTTAGCAGATTTCTAGTTTAGTATTTTAAAAGTACATTTGCAGGGTATTTTTATTAAGTACATAATGTGTAAATGTATATGTAGCATACTTAGCATATATTTTAAATACATTTTAGTATATTTATTTTTCTTTAGGGTAATTCTCGGGAAGTGTTTTTTTTTTTTTTGAAAGGTAGCATCTGTATTGGCACATATCTTCAATTGATGAAATGAAAATTAAGTAAATGAAAAATAAAATTAAACTTAAACGAAAACAATACAGTGATTGGGAAACAAAATACTTAATTTAAGGCGAGACACTGCAGGTGGATAGGGTAAAAAATATATATCTAATAGTTATCACCTTACTTCCCCAGTTGATTGATTTCATTGATAATTGCAAACATTTTTTTTTCAGTTTTCTCAAATGTTAGGTTTAAATATACAAATGAGGCATTATTTCATGAAATATGCACTAATTTGCATACATTTCTAGTACAAACATCTAAACACTGGATGAAGTCAGTTTCAAAATGCTTGTTCAATTCTTTTGACATATTTGAGTCAAATGTTTTTTTTACAGAGGGGATTTGGGTATCTCTTTTTGTCACTTTGAACAGATAAAAAACTGTATTTTCGACCAATTTGGGGGGAATAAAATGTTGTATAAAATCAAGCTAATTATATATGAACAAATCCCTCAGTAAAAACCTTCAGGATATAGACAGGAATAAAAATGCAAAGTGTGGTGTGTGTGAGTGCTGCTGAAGTGGAGATTTATGGCTCAGTCTAGGAGAAACAACTGAGAAAACAGCCTTTAAAAATATGTATTGTAATTGAAATCTATTGGCTCAAATAAATAAAGTGCTACTAAAGAAACAATTAACAGTGTCTTTTGGCTGTTTTCATTCCACTAGTCTGAAATAAACACTTTATGAAAAGCCCAAAATCTCAAACTTGACAGGTGCATGAAAGAAATGTGTTGGCCAATGTAAACTGTAGTAAATAAGTTTCAAATGTAAAACATGACCAAAATCTGACAAAAAACATAAAAAATACTTCTCCTTGTCTTTTGTGCTTTGATGTATCCAAGTGTTTTTATTGTGTTCACCTCTTTACCCAGCAGCTATTATAAAAATACAATGTTGGATTTTAGAATATTATAAAGTTTGGAGGATGAAATTGACAAAATGTATTCTACTTTATGCAGCTTGGAGTTTGACTCAAAATCACCTAGTTACTTATACATAGATGTATGTCTTTTTGACAACATCCCATTGTGAGACGACTAGCCCCAGTCTATTTTACTCATAATCAGTTCATATGTACTTTTCTGTCTGATTGCATTATTTCGTGTAGGTGCAGGTATATTCTTTAAACAGCACTGAGCTGAAATCACATTAATATAAAGTGCACGAAAAGTGCATCCGAGATCCGATTAGCGCGCATCTTAACACCGAAGCATTTGCAGTAACACACTGACTTTGTAAACCAATGCATTCATCTCATCTGTTAGAGCATTTAGTTAAGCTGAAGGAAAGAGAATGTTATCCAGAAAGCCGGAACAAAGTTTGAAAGGCAGCGCTCGCAGGTTTAATATCGCTATATCACAAGCACTCCCGCATTACATCTGTAAAGCAACGCATTCAGCAAGAACAATTGACAGAGTGCCTCTGTATTCACAAGGGTTGAGTTATCATATTAAAAATACATTTATTCTAAGTCAATTTTTGAGATTGTTTGGCAGTGCTGGAAACAATAACATCATGGAGGACTCCATATTCCTGCCAGCACCCTGGGGTAGCACTATATTTCTTTTTGATGTGATTAAAACACAATGATGAATATGGTTTGCTTTGTAGTTGAATAATGGCTCGGAAAGCGAGACTGCTCTAGTGAATGGATTCCTTCATCTGAAATGGAAAGACACAAATATATGATTACATTTTTATCTATTCTGAAAGCGCTTCAGGTGATTTACAGTAAATACTGCGGATAAAAAGTTTTACATATATTTGAGGTTGCAGGTATTACCAGCAGCGGCTCATCCATTTTAATATCAGCCCAGCTGTTTTTATTATCACAATTTTTTTTTTTTTACTTATAGGCGATGGATAGATGAATTATTATTGAATGGAGGCAGCCTTCTCCAAACCTCCAAATCTCGATTCAAGTTGTAGTCACATAGGGAGACTACTTAGCAAACAAACCAGGCAGGAAACCGCAATGAATTAATAATCAAAAAGCGTTCGGAAGCCGTCAGAGTGATGTTGCCAAGCTCGTGACAACTTTGCCAGATACCGCATGCATGAAAACACAGGAATTGCAGAAAGGAGCCCTGTCACCTCTACCCTCATGAACCGTGATGGAAAACAACGATCTGGCAACCTCAAAGACTGGCTATGCCTTTAGGACCCAGTGTGAGAGAAAGGTCCCCTAAAGAAACCCGAATAAAGGAATCAGATTCATCAAGTTTATGTTTTATGTGTCAATTTGTGAGTAAATATGTTTAAATAAAATGCATTTGCCATGTACAACTGAAAACATGAGGTTCAGAAATGTTTCTTGCTAATGTTTTGTTAAAAGGTTGGAATTACTGAGAGCCAATCGCAATGAGAACTCTTTATGAAGTAGATAGGACTCTAAATGTAAAGGTAAGAAAGATAGAAAGCTAGGATGTTTTTGAGGAAAACATTTCAGGATTTTTCTACTTATATAATGGACCTCAATGGGAGCCAATGTGTTGAAGGTCCAAATTGCAGTTTTAATGCAGCTTCAAAGGTTTCTACACGATCCCAGCCCAAGAGTCTTATCTAGCGAAACGATTGGTCATTTTCTAAGAAAAACACACATTTAGATACTTTTTAACCGCAAATGCTCATCTTGCACTTGTCTACCTCACACATTATGTAATCATGCACAGTGTTTACAAAGCACCCGTGCAAAGAACGTCAAACACCCTTTACAAAAAAAGGTAAAACAATGATTTCGGACAATTTTGAAGTTGGAGAACAGAATGAGTTGGAGTTTTCGCCCTACCCTACCTTTTTTACAGTTACAGGTATTTATTGCAATAACTGACCATAAACAAACAGTCATGTTGCATTCCAAGTCTTCTGAAGCCATACGATATCTTTATCCGAAGAAGAGAGTGAAACATAAGGTTTTAATCGCTAAAAATGATCCCGCTTTGTTAATGTGCTCACATCTCATTCAAAAAGATACTCATTCAAAAATGTCTGGCGGCATTTTTTGAATTCGCACACAAACTGCGGCAAACAGGATGAACTTTACGGCAGACAGAGACGGCGATCGTGTCTGTTCCTCTCACAAATCAATCGTTTTGCCTCGGAAGACTTGGAATATTCATAGTTTTTAAAATAAATTGTGACTGTAGTTGTATCTGCCTGTTATATCTGTGTTTTATTAACAAATGGTTAGGTTTAGGGGCAGGGGTTTGGTTACATGCTCGTAAATGTGTAAATAGTGTAATATAAATAAAACTGTTGTGACTGTTTGCATTGAAAAATCACACCCCAATATATATGCAAAAATGGCAATATTATTACCCAATGTATCATTTAATCATGACGATAAAATTCCCAGTGCCTTTCACGTCAGCTTATTGACGCCAAGGGTTTCTTATTTAAAGCAGTAGAGGACCCTGCATGTCGAAAAATGGCACTGACGCCAAAGGGTCCTTACCAAACGTCATTATGTGACAAGTTGGGAGTGAGAATGTGTTGAAAAAGTATATACATTTTTTTTTTTTTGAAGAAAATAATCAATTTTTCGCTAGATAAAACCCCTATTTCTCAACTGGGATTGTGTAGAGCCTTGTGAAGCTGCATTGAAACTGCAATTTTGGAGATTCAACCCATTGATCACCATTGAAGTCCATTATATGGAGACAAATTCTTAATTTCTTTGCGACTGAAGCAAGAAAGACATAAACAATTATCTTGGATGACATGGGGGTGAGTAAACTATCAGAAAACTTTCATTCTGGAGTTGAACTTCTCCTTTACCTTAGCGATTGCTATCGGGATGTTGAGAGACTTTCAACCAGCATAACAAAAAATGTCTTTGACCTAAATCACCTTCAATAATTTCAATAACTTAATCTCTAGTGATGTACCAAAGTTTCGAAACTCTGAAAACATTCAGCCATAAAAGCAAAAAAAATAAAAAAATAAAAATGAATTGGCGGTTTCAACCAAAGTAATTGATCAAAACTGTTGGCGCTTCTCAGATGACGTGTTTTTATGCGGGTCAGTGGCTTCATTTACACTATGTGGATAAGCTACAACAAGTAAATATGTCAGCAGTGTGGACATACTTCTCCGTGGACAATAGCGATGCTATAGAGTAGCAATATGTGGATTTTGTTTAGCTGAAATATCGAGAGATGGCTCGTTGTCAACGAACTTCACTATGTCCGATTTATCACCTGTAAGCATGACACCCTTCAAGTTCAATTACCTGAATTTTTGACTGAAAATACTTTTTTTTTTTTATTTTGGGCCAAATGAACACTTTGGGTTTTGGTGTTCATCTCTATTTTGGAATTGGCCATGTAATTCTAAAACAGTATGTAGTCATTTTTCTTGTCTGTTTGTGTGAAGGGTAATATTTCCGCCTGTTGGCTGTTGTTGCGGTAGGCGTCTGTGAGTATCTCCTGCTGAGAGAAGCTTGAGGACCAACAGCTGTCAGGATCTGTTCTTTGCCAGACAACCCTCCCATAATTCCATCTCGGAGTCATTTTTCACCCCAATAATCCATCTCAACTGCCCCTAATCTGTACCAACTGCATCCTGATGTATCACCTCCAGCATTCCACATACTAAATGTGGATTCAACCTGCAGTGAACATTTTCGGTGTTGGTCGGCGACATTACATCACAAACATACACTATTATCACAAACATACCACCTACAATGCCCCTCCATCCAATTCTCTCCAGGATCTGGCAGTGACATATGTTATCACACCACTGTTTTTCCAGTAACCTGCTAGTCTCGCATACACCAGAGATCTTGCCCTGCAGTCACCTGAGCCACTGAGAAGATCCCAACATGCACTGTAAATCACACAAAATATAGAAACCTCTAACATACAATATGTCTTAAAGAGATGATTTAGTAAACACAAATTATGATAATATCTTCCTTTGTGTTGCCCAGAAGTAATACAGGTTCATTTTTTTTTTTTATCCATTTAATATGTTTTAAGCCATCGATAAGGATACAAAGGTTGCTATTAAAAGCAAACCTGGCTAACTAGCAAGGAGATGTGTCAGGAGATGTATCTAAAAGCTGCTACCTGCAATGCTATCTAAAAGTGTGGATAAATGCAGACTCTGGCAGTTTACCACCTTTTTGAGCGGCAACTGATCACAATCCATTATACATTTGGCTTCCAACTGATTCCATCTGCATTGCTAGTGGACACCTGCCACGGGACGGACAGTTCTCAGCTCTTCCCTTTTATTCCGCTTTTCACATCTGTCTGTTTTAAAAAAATTAAAGTGACAGCAAGAGCGTGTGGGTGTTACCTAGTAACAGCTCCCTCGACTCCTGGTATTTACATCTAAAAAGTGAATCCTTGATGAGATGAGGAATATCAAAGACAAGCAAAGAAGTGTGGAGTTTTTAATAATGTACCACCTGTTCTAAGCAGAGGCGTCAGCATGTCACGGGAGTTTTTAAAGCTTATAAATTCAGAATGAGGCGAGGTAGACATCTATCATCATGAATATGCGGCTGCACTGTTCAAACCATCGTGGTTTTAGGGCAAGAACATTTTAAGCGTGCTAATATAGAGAGACGATTCTTGAGTCTGAGTGAAAAGCAGGCCTTTGAGAAATAATGATAGGTCAACGTTTGTGTATGCCTCTACGTCTTTTCAATTTGAGGCCCTCTTTTGTGTATTGTGTGTTGTACCTTCTAACCCTTGGCATTTTGAGCGTCTAGCTGTGCCGTGTTGCTAGTCTGTCAATGGGGGTGGTGAATATACCACCCTCTTCTACTGAAGATCACACAGTAGGTACGAAGTGCCATGGGCGGCAACGAG
Source organism: Garra rufa (assembly GCF_049309525.1). Classification (NCBI taxonomy): domain Eukaryota; kingdom Metazoa; phylum Chordata; class Actinopteri; order Cypriniformes; family Cyprinidae; genus Garra; species Garra rufa. The sequence goes on along the minus strand of NC_133385.1, from coordinate 35,782,639 downwards.
GGGGTCCACTATAAGGTACATGGCATTTGTGGTTTTTGCTACTCGCTGATGCTGGCTTCCCTGCTGATACCTGCACCTTTTGCTGAACAGTATATCATTATCTAAAGGATGTTGTAAGCTACATTTACTGCACATACAAAGAACTGTATGTAAGTCTGAAAACGAATAGTCTTTTGTGTCTACGACACATATCGCCCCATACTGGAGATGTCCTAGAAAAGAAACGATGACCAACGCTATGCCTCTCTGGGCTCAATTAGTTTTGTCTGATGGGTTGATCTGTCCGGCAGTTCAGATGCAAATAGACCAGAGCAGACAAGCCCAGACCCGGCACAGGTGTTACTTAGCATGGGGTCTGTCATCTACATCAAAAGGACACCTTTGACACTCCACATAACTTACAGATCCTTCTGCTGCCACCAGAAAGGAAGAACAAAAGAATAGGCTTGAAAGCGGAATCAATAGGCATATGGCAATTAATAAAACATTTTCCCACTGAATCCACTACAGAGGGGATTTCTTTGTTCTATTTTCACAAAAGAAAGAGACTAGACAGAGCAGATCACTAAATGTTGTTTAAAATATCGCTCTTCAGTCAAATTCTTGTAGCTGCCAAAAGGAGGGCTCACGTGAACTTTCTTGTGCATTGAGCGTACAGATTGTAACAGTAATTCTCAGAAAGATTCTATGTAAATAGAAAATCTCTTAATTGATCAGTGAATGCAGGTGCCTCATGCTTTGGAGACCATAATGAGCATCACATTACCCTAATGAATCTAGTAATGTTTTCAATATTGCAGTAGAATTATAAGTTATATGCAGAGACATTGACTAACAAGAATCCAAGGCACAAAGCAGGGTCACGATGATATCAATGAGCAACCTGAGCAAATGCATGTATGACCATGACCAATATATCTCTGGCATTAGGGGGGATTACATACCTCACATGTACAAGTGCCCAAACATGGATGTATCTGTAATATCTAAACCACTCAGGAACATTCCTGAGGACTGTAGCCCTTTGTGTCTACTAAGTAGAACATTTGACAATGTCTGGAATCCAGGATATACTTAAGTAAATATGAGTTACTAGACATGGGCTAGCCTTTATGTCTAGAGCAGGGTTCCTCAAATCTGGACCTGCAGAGTTTGGCTCAAACCCTGATCACCTGTGATTCTAGGGATCCTGCAGACCTTGATGAGCTTGCTCAGGTGTGAATGATTAGGTCTGGAGCTAAACTCTGCAGGGCTTTGGCCCTCCAGGTCAAAATTTGAGGAACCCTGCTCTAGAGGTTTACAAAATAATTTTCACAAGCAGATGGAGACAACTTTCAGATGAGATTCTACAAAGAGATTTAACTGATGTAGGAGATGTAATTGATATAAAACAAATAATTTTTCCAATTAAGTTAAAAGGAACTACATACCTGGGATTTAATTTGTGGTTCCAGGACATCCTCAGTTTTAGAGCTCTTGTAAAGAGGCAGATTTGTTGAACTGGTTGGAATGAGGGTGCTGAGCTGAGCTAGTTTAAGCTGGTCATGTGCTGGTCTTTAGTTGGTCATGAGCTGGTTTAAGTTGGCCTTAAAGTGCATATTGCAGGTTAAACATTTTTTTTGAGATAAACATATATTCGTGTATGAAATTACTATACGAACCGTTAATGCAATATTTGAAAATATTTTACAAGACGTAAGGGCACAAATTTTGAAGACAAAGTGATGATTTCCTTGACCGCTCTCAAAAACAGCTTTTTTTTCACACCGCGTCACATGACGTCACGAGAGGGAGTCGTTCGCCAAGCTCTGTTGCTATTCAGTAGGAGCAGTCGTGAGTTAGTGTGTTTTCGGTAGTTATTTTTAATTTCAATTGATCATCGTCATGGTAAATTATTGTGTTTATGGAGGCTGTACAAACTCCAGCCTGTCAGGTATCTGGGTGCGTTTGTGCGGGCGAAGAGACGAGCCTATACTAATGCATCTGCTTCGAAAAACGCGTTCACTTTACACTGGAGGATTATCATCCCGGCGATATGATGCAGTTCAACATGAGATGCTGAAGCAAGAACCAAGTGAGGCTCAGAGCTGGTGCAGTTCCTTCGGTAGACACAGCACCTTCATCGGGTCCGCTGTCAGACTGTGGTTCGTCCGAAGCCGTCAGAGATGCAGCTCGACGAAAACGTGAACTGTGCACCGTAAGTCTTGTTTTTCTTCTCATAACTTCTCATAACTACCAAATCCGTGAATATCTTTATTTAAATAATGAGACACAACGAGATGTGTATAAGTTGTTGTAAAGCACCGTAGCTAGTTTGTAAGCATTAGCAATATCATTTTAAGAACCATGTAAAAACGGTACCATATGAGAAGGCATAACTGGTCAGTTATCCTCAGTTTGTTAATATTATAATCATCAAGTCTAGTTACAGCTTAATCACATTGTTTGCACAGCTAATTTGTAATTTTTTTGTCATGTGTGTTTTTAGGGTTTTGGGAGACATTGCAAGACATGAGGCTGTGTGAAGATCTGAAGCAGTGGAGGCCAGCTGTTATTAACCACCTCTAATGTAACACATTAGTGTGATACCCACACTGAAAATATTTTTCTTTCAGTAGTATATGTTTGGTACATCTATATATATATATATATATATATATATATATGTGATGTTTTATTTTTTCAATTTTATTTTATCCAATCACTACAGTCCCTTTAAATAACCAAGCAGTCCTACCTTCACTTATCTCTGATTTCAGCATCCCTCCCACCCCCCCTTTTTATTTTTCTCTTCACCTCCAGCTAGGGGGAGCGCTATTGGGTTCGGGCCAAATGCCGAGCTCGGACCCCTCTCCCGGACAGCACGCCAAACACGCTTAACTTTTACGCCGTTTATTATATGTAAGAGCGAACTCGTGAAATATATATTAACAGTTGCAATGATGTGTTTTGAGCTGGTTATTAACAGTACTATGAAATAATATTTATGATTTATTGCTGTTTAAATGAAACTGAATTGAAATAATATATTAACGAGTATGACACGCTTGATCAACGATTATTCGTTTGTGTTACTGGTAAGTAGAATCAATACTTCTAGATGACCAATGCTATGATTTTGCCCGATTAGATATCGTCAGCTAACACTGATCTCTCACAGACACCTGCCCTGTTCTCCTCACACCACAACGTAATTTGTCTCTGACCGTTGTTCTGTTTAATCCTGGTATGTCCCTGCTCTCTTGGCCACATAGCAGGCATTGTGTCTGTGGTTCGTCATACGAGTGTAAATAAACATTTAAAATGTTCTCCGCGACCGAACAGTCATTGCAATCCATTGTTTTCCTATGGTTTACATTGACCGCTCTCCCTCTCGTTACGTCACTGCCGGTTTGGCAGTTTTTCAGATGCGGAAGTAAAATTCTCTCACAAAAATGACTCCAGAATCCTTAATAGCGTATTTTGAAGTATATTTTAAAGAAAATCTGGTTCCTACATTATTTTTCTATACATCAATTCACTGGAGTCTCTAACCTGCAATATGCACTTTAAGCAACTAGCCTCTGCTAAGGACCGGCTTAAACCAGCTCAAACCAGCAGCCATGCTTCAAAACATACCTAACCAGCATATGCTGTTTTTTTCAACAGGGAAATAACATCCACATGCAAGATATAAACTGAGAACCTAACAGACATAGTCTGACAGGCTGGCTGCTATGCAGCTCCCAGAAGAAAAGGAGCACACTGGGTATCTAAGTTGCTACAGTACGATCTTCCTCAGAAACCCCATTTTTTTTCTGTCCAAAATAATCTCACATCAGAATCAAATTGGAATGGAGTAGTGTTGAGTAAATTTTGATATACTACATAGTTCAACAATCATCTAACTTTCTCAGACCTGTCGAAAAACCAAATTAACATTCAAGAGCAATTAAACAAGCTTTAAACTACTTGTAATTCATATGCCACTCAACCCTTATACAAGTACACAGGCACATACACACATCACTACCCTGTCCTCTTATCCAGTGAGAGTCTTGACTGTGGGGAAACAGCTTAGGATAAAGTTAATCATGCATATAATTGGGTTTTGACTCTTGTGTCTGCAGGGGCCTGACCTGCCGGTATCAGGATGAGCAGCCCATCACCTGAGTGATTAACACATGTAAATGAACACAGTCCATAATTATAAGCCACGTTTACCTCCTCTCGAGATGATGAGTTTGGACTCTCCGCAGATAGACATAACTCACGGATACATATCGAACCAGAGTTTGAAGAAGAAGAGGGATTAATTTAGGGTTGCCAGGGCATGCCCTCGGTGGGAGAGAGAGCCCACGCTAGCGGAACAAATAAAACTTACAAAACAATGTGGGAAACGGCTGGAAAATGTCAAGGCCAAGTATCTCTGAGGAAGAGAAATCAATATAGCATGTGCTTTTTGGACAAGGCCACTCTGTCGCAGCTTTCATATTCGAACACAGGCCTCACAAACAGTTTAATTATGAATCACAAGCTTGAGCCATACAGGACCGTGACAGGTTCAGGCGCCCAACACAATGCCTACTGCATAATTTAAGACTCCAACGATAGATGGTGAGAGCCTCCAATACATGAATTCAGGGCATCAGGTGTAGTGTGGGATTTCTGTGTGGTGGCCCACTTGTATTTATTTGCCATTAAAATAATGCCCTCTTCTTCTCTAAGGAATAATAACTAAAAATAAGATAGGGTGGTTGATTACTAGTTTATCTAGTTTCATCATTTCTTGATTTTGATATTATTCATGGCGATGCTATAAAGGTGATGACAACCATTCAAAGAAGCTTTGAGGGTACTTAAAACATGCTGTGCTTAACTGACAGTCTACATGGTGTAAACCTCCCCCTGAGACAGCCAAAGCAGCATCTTTGTAACAAACAGGTATTTTTGTTAGATTTTTGTGAGGATTATGAGTTTTTCAGCATTTTACACCATGAGCAACTTGTGCCAAGTTAAAATGGTTTAAAAAAACATATTCTGACCATTTTAGATGGCAGAATGCATCTGATCAGTGTCTAGTGGACATGACCCTGAACCAGTTAAATGATAAAGGACTTTCTTAAAGGATAAAGTGTATATCAACACCAATAGGCTCGTGGTTAGTGTGCCAACATACAGCGCAACTGCGTTTGTGGCGACCCAAGTTCGAATCCAGTCTCTTGGGCCATTGCCGATCCACTTCCCCTCTCTCTCCACCCATTGCTGTCCTGTCCAAATAAAGGCATCAAAAGACCATAAGTCTTTTAATACAAAAAGATTTAAGTGTATAATTTTTATACCACCATTATTACCCAACAGAAATGTAATTTGTATTTTTGAGTTTCCTAACATGTCCAGTCACTGACTCCAGCAATGGCATGACACAACAAAGTTGTTTAGAGTTCTAGACACTTTTGAACTAAAAAAAAAATGGCTATAAACTTGATTTGAACATACTGCAACACAAAACCCTATCAAAAACTTTTGCCCACAAAAAGAAGAAGATGGTAATGCGGTTACAAAGCGAGACAGAATTCTCGAATACACGCATTAAGAGCCTTCATCTTGTAGTAATTGCCAACAGCATTGCCACAGCCTTTATGAGATGCTAATCCAGCCACCCTCTTGTCAGGGACAGAGCTTGAGGAGCGGCAAAAGCAGTTTGTTGTCCTGTTCCCGTCTGGCAAGCTTGACATTTTCCCCTTCTGCTTTTGTCCCCTGCGCTCTCGGAGGGCCTGGCTCCCCTGGCCCTCCTCGAGGCGTGTATTAAGTATGAGTCTTTCTCGGCACTCTCGGATAATCTCATCAGAGAGTGGGATGCTGGGGGTGTATGTAAATCCACATCTGTTATGTCCTCAGCAGGGAGAGAAAGCCGCTGGAATGCTCATTGAACCTGGTCTCCCAACCCACTTCCATACAGCGAGGGGAGACCATGACCTCAGTTTAGATGCAAACACAAGAGTGCATGCTGCACCTGTCTCTTAAGACAGTACATATTACAGAGCGTTTGATGGGTAACATATTGACAATCTCAGGCTAAGATCACCTTGTTTACATGGATGTGCTTAAAGGGAAAGTTCACTCAAAAATGAAAAATCTGTCATTAGTTACTCACACACGTCACTACAAAATCATATTATTATATTTCTTCTGTGGAAGGCAACATAAGGTATATGAAGTGTTGTTTGAAGTCCAAATGTTTCAAGCTCCAAAAGTGAAAAGTAATCCATACAACTCCAGTGGTTTAATCCAAGTCTTCTTAAAGGGTTAGTTCACCCAGAAATGAAAATTAGCCCATGATTTACTCACCCTGATGGCATCCTAGGTGTACATGACTTTCTTCTTTCAGACGATCCAATCGTGGGGTTACATTAAACATTATCCTGGCTCTTCCAAGCTTTATAATGGCAGTGGGTGGGTGTTTCTGTTCAGCAGTCTCTCCGGGGGGAGAATAAAGGCCTCCTGTAGCAAACTGATGCGTTTTTGTGAGAAAAATATCCATACTTAAAATGTAGGAATCATTTTTCTCTAGCTTGTGCTAACTGTTGTACACAGAAGCAGTTCCTGGCGGATGACGTAAGCCGTTTGCATTGCGCATAGGAAGTGATGAACACGGAAACGCAGAGGAGAGAGCAAAACAAAACAACGGTCAAGATTTAGATGTCAGAGAAAATTTTTGGAGGATTTCAATATAAGCCAAGAGAAGACTGGTATTCCTTTGCTAAAGTAAGGGAAATTTGCTTCCTTTGCCTCTGTAAACATGCTGGTAATGCCATCAGTGGTGCATGTGCTACGCATACATTCGCCCAGAACAGCTTACAGGAATGAGAGTTAGCGCAAGCAAGAAAAAAATGATTATTACGGGTTTTTTTTACAAAAACGCATTGATACAGGAGGCCTTTATTTAACCCCCGGAGCCATGTGGAGCACTCTTTTTATTATGGATGGACGCACTTTATTGGACTTCTTTTGGACTGTTGAACAGAAACATCCGCCCACTACTATAAAGTTTGGAAGAGCCAAGAAAATTTGTAATGTAGCTCCGATTGGATTTGTCTAAAAGAAGAAAGTCATATACACCTAGGATGCCTGAAGGATGAGTAAATCATGGGCTAATTTTCATTTTTGGGTGAACTAACTCTCTAAGTATTGTGATTGCTTAGTCAAAACATTGATAAATTCATGTATAATCATGCCATCCAATATAGCGACACAGCAATAACATCAGTCTTCATTGGTTCTTCCGTTAAGTCTCGTTACATATGGGAACCAATGAGGTTTGATATTGTTGACATGTCACCATATTGGATGTTAAGGTGAAAATTGCTTTGCATACAACTTTCCATTTCATATGATGTCACAAATCAGACATCAAAGAACTAGCTGTGACGGAAGTCACTCTCTGTAGTGTTGCCCTAGTCTTAGCCTCAGACATCACGCCCACAGACCGTTGGCTGAACGTCTGATGGCATACAAAATTGGAAACACTTAAGGAGTTTCAAAGTCATTAGTGGATTGGTTGAAATATACAAGAATTCCGAGAGAGGCGTCATGTTCTTTAACGTTCTGCCTGAAAACAAATATGCTGTGATGCCTGTCTGTTATAGGTGGGACATCTCCACGCCCCTAAATATGATGCGACACAAAATGAAACGTGATTGGTCGCTTTACCTGTTAGTTATATGACCTCTTTGGTGGGCCTTAGCCATTCAAAGTGGCCAAGGTTTCCAGACTTTCTGCCATCAGTCTGAAGGTCTGGCTACACGAGGCTAGTGTTGCCCCAAGTCGCTTGAGTCTGGGCCAAACTTTGCACTTAAGTACTACAGTACAAAGACTTCCACCAATGGCCAACTAGCAAGCATTTTCTTGCATTCCCCCAGCTCCATCTCTCTCACCAAAGACAGATTCTATGAAAATGTTCAAAGATGGGATAAAGATTAAAAAAAAAAAAAAATGAGAAGAGTCTTCTGCGTGTGCCCTCTTGACCTAACTTCGGCTCTGCTGCCGAATCAATGTGCTGAAATGGCTAAAATTCATCTGATAGGGTTTCGACTAGTGGCAAGATTGCGGAACAAACCATAAAAACTCATCCGACGGAAGCTTGACAATGGGCCAACATCGGTAATGACCAACTGTCGACTTGGTGTGCCACATTGTAGAGAATTGTTTCATTGTGTTTTGTAACACAATTTTAATGAAATATTCTCACCTTATCATGATGTTGTTGAATATCCTGTTGTGGGTTGCAAAAAAAGTTACTTTTTAAAAAGTACAGTCTAACAAATAATCATAAATAATGAATACGTTTACCATTTGTTAGGATAGGACAATATTTGGCTGAGATACAACTATTTAAATATCAGGAATTTAAGAGTGCAATTTCAAAATATTGAGAAAATCACCTTTAAGTTGCAAAATTAAGAGATGAGCACTAGTGTGTCAAGTTTTCTATTTCTGTCTTAAAAGAAGACTCTCTTTCACATTCACATCACTTTGATTTGAAGAATTCCACTGTTAGTACATGCCTATCATTCTTCAGCGTTAGGCAAACACTCAACACTGTAAATTAAAACATTAAACCACAATTTGCATTTCAGAAAGGAGCGGCAGAAAGACTACCTCTCCTTTGACTTCATTCTTTCCTCAAACATGAAATAATGATTTTCTGCCAGTCTAATTACAGAGGCAACATCTGATCTGTGCTGCATCCGAGGGGGATTAACTCCAGCACAGGCATTAGAGCTCATTACCAGCTTGAGTGCAGAAATATTACATCTTGTAATTGGATGGAGAGATTTATATACTGATCAGATGAGGTTTCTCTAATAATATTGTGATTAGAGGCTTAGTTTGGACTGGGGGGTTATCAGTCGGAGCAGGAGATTTTAACGGGATGGGCAAAGGAGGATTTTATTAACCTTTGACCCATAGCGAAGATGCTCACCTCCAGTCAGTATAAGGAAAAGATTATCGACCAAGTTTACCCAAATTGAATTGAATTTAATTGAACAATTTAGCTCATGTCTAACATCATGATGAAGTTATTCTCATTAATTGGCTTCGTTTCCTTTCTCAAAAAGTCAAGTTCCAGCTAAAAATTCAAATCATGCACAATTAGCAGTTCTGTAAGCGATTTCTGACATTTTCCTAACTTCCGCTATTTCACTAAATTCAACAGCGTCTATCCAAAATCCTGTCCTGCAAATGACAGCAAATCCAAATGTACAAAATGACTGACAGCCAGAGATCATTTGTAATTGTCTAGTACTCTGATTGGCTAAAACGACTTGGGATGCTCCCTTGACTCTTTTCTTAGCGGTCTAAAGAGCCTGAAACATGTGATTTCTTTGGACACTTTCTTCACCATATTTGTCAAACCAATTTTAGTTTGATTTTCTAAAAAAAAATAAACTACATCACTTCAACATGAACATTTCTCATCATTTGCTCACCCACGTTGGTCCAATTCAGTACACTTCTTTCGTTACAAGGAAAAAAAGGATTTGCACTTCAAAAGTAGGCCTAATTTAACAGGAGTTCATACAATTTGTTTGCTATATCCAAGTTTGGTAAATTCATAACCTTCCCTTGAGCTGTATTGACTCCTCATTTCTTTACATTTCTGTTTCCAGCTTGTGTCCCAATAGTTGACTAAAGATTGGAAAAATAAAGAGTGAGAACAAGAACAAAGTAGCCCTTGTTGTCTTTCACCCCTTTATGAACATGACAGTGATTAATGCAAACAGGAACACTGATATGAGTCATTATGACCTTATAGGCTTTCCATGCACTTTTGTTATTTTTAATGGAACAAAAAATATGCCTGGACATCATGTTTCACATTAGAAATATAATAATACTGGGTTGGAACAACATGAATAAATGATGACATTTCATTTTTTGAGTGAACAAGCGTTGTTTGACAACGTTAAGCCTTATATGTCAATCATTTCTGAACTCTGATGTGTGGCTTGCTCTACAAAATGATGTTAACCGACTTCTTAAAACTTTAAAAACCCTACAGAGCCTCTCAAAGTTATGCTTTCAGCTCAAAAAAGGTTAAATCGAGGTAATGGAAGCATTCAAAGTTGCGAGCTGGTACTTTAGATGGCGCGAAATCAAAGTTGCTATTGATTCAGTCCTATCCGCACTGCGCGGGAAAAGCGACAGAAAAGCCGCGAAAATCAGAGAGAAAAACCTGACATGATTTAGTGACGGCTCTCGCTAGTCCCCGTGAGAAGCAAGGAAGAGACACATCAAACCTGCTTGAAGAGCAGTCGCCGAGCTGAGAGGGTGACAGCAGAGCCGCTATTGATTTCCGGCGGTGTAAAAGCACTCAGGGGAAACATTTCAACCGCCAACGAGCTCAAACATCTCTAGCGTTATGACAGATGCGTCTGACGTCACACAAACATTTTTTTTTTCAGCAGCGCCGTCTGATCTAAACATCTCGACAGTTGAATTAAATTGTGTTACATACTGTTTTCTTTCTTTTTATATATATATATTGACTGTGTTTTAAATTATTTCATTAAAAAGAGACCTGCTGAGGGGCGTCACATTTTCTACTTCAGTAAGTATTTATGAGGGTATTCTTATTTGTGAAATCTATGTAAAGGAAAAATAAATACAGTATTTAGATTTTTTTTTTTTTCTGACAGCATGCCACGAACTTGTTAGAAAGGAACCTGACATTACAAATCGTGTATTTTCAGCTAAATTTAAACAGTAAACAAAAGTACAACAACACAATAAAATAAATAAAAGCTCGTAACGCACTAAAACACACTGTTTTGACCAATAAATATACTGATTTTGAACCAGAGCTATAACTTCCAGTGTGACAACTTGCCCCATTTGAAAACTGTTTTAATTATCAGTTATTTAGATAACTGAAGTTTGAAAATGTGCATTTCAGAACATCTACATATTAATAAATTGATAAATAGTTGCAACTTTAAGTAGGCTAAAGTTGGCTGCTATTGACTACTGATCAACTAAATGAAAATCCTCTTGAGATCTTCTCTTGAAATGAACAAACCCATTAATTACCAACACAATGTATGCAGACAAGAGCAAAAGCACTTAACCCATAAATGTATGCATTTTTGTCCTTGACTAGTCCTAGAAAGTGTACAAATATGAAATGGCAATTAAGGAACTGTATATGATATTCACTTACGCACATTCGGCCTATATGTGACCCTGGACCACAAAACCAGTCTTAAGTAGCATGGGTATATTTGTAGCAAAAAAATATCAATTTTTCTTTTATGCCAAAAATCATTAGGATATTAAGTAAAGATCATGTTCCATGAAGATATTTTGTAAAATTCCCACCTTAAACATATTAAAATTTAATTTTTGATTAGTAATATGCATTGCTAAGAACTTCATTCGAACAACTTGAAAGGCGATTTTCTCAATATTTAGTTTTTTAGTAGTTGTATCTCAGCCAAATATTGTCCTATCATAAACTATATATCAATGGAAAGCTTATTTATTCAGTAAATAATTTTAGCATGTTGATAAACTAAATTAGAAGTATGCATATGCGCATACAAGACGTTGCTGCTAAACCTCTCAACTTGTACAATACCAATTTTAAGGTGGTTGACTTCGAAGTGAACTATTGCTTAAAAACAAATCATTACTCACTCTCGTTATTCCAAACATATATGAAGAGTCTATGGCAATTGTACAACTGTATACAGTGTTAGCTAGAGCTTAATTAATGTCAGTAACAAATATCATTGACTTCAAACTAAAGCCCTTTCTTTATGAGCAGAGCCGAAGGCTGCTAAAGTGTTAATCAATGCACTCTTCATTAGAGACTGAGCTCAGTCAATACATGAATGGAGCTCAACACTTAATCAATTGAATTGATTATTGCAATTAGGTGTGCTCTTAGCTTGCTTTTGTTTTGGATGTGTAAATCGCACACAGTGACTGATAAAGGAATATTAATATAGCATATATTGCTATATATATTGCATATAGCTTAATTAAGTCTTAACTCCTCATGAAGTGTCTTTATTTAGCTAAAGTTTATCCTGGTGGCTCCAAACATTCGGTTCAGATTAAATGTCAGATTCGGATCAAAGATGGATCTGTGGCGCCCTCTAATGCCAAACAACACACATGGCGCTTTCACACTGTTTATATGACCTTAACTTACAAAACAATAACTTGCAGTTTAAATACACATACATATAACCCTAACTAAAAAAAAAAAAAGCTATAGTTGAATATAACTATTAGTCAAAAGTCTGGAAGCATGCCATATTTATGTATTTACACTAACAGTCAAGCGTTTTTGAACACTAAGATTTTTAATGTTCTGTTCACCAAGCCTGCATTTATTTATTATATGCCAAAATATAGCAAAAGCAGTAATATTGTGAAATATTTTTACTATTTAAAATAACTGCTTTCTATTTGAATATATTTTAAAATATAATTTATTCCTGTGATCAAACCTGATTTCCAAGCGTCACATGAT
>NC_133385.1:35705164-35769616 GCF_049309525.1 Garra rufa | reverse complement strand
CCCCCAGAGCATGATGCTTCCAGCCCCATGCTTCACTGTAGGTATGGTATTATTGGGATGATACTCATCATTGTTCTTCCTCCAAACACTGCAAATGGAGTAAAAACCAAAAAGTTCTACTTTGGTCTCATCTGACCACAGGACTTTCTCCCATGACTCCTCTGGATCATCCAGATGGTCCCTGGCACACTTCAGACGGGCCTGGACATGGGCTGACTTAAGCAGGGGAACCTTCCGTGCGACGCAATATTTTAAACCATGAGGTCTTAGTGTAATACTGATAGTAGCCTTGGAAACGATGGTCCCAGCTCTCTTCACGGCATTGACCAGCTCCTCCCGTGTAGTTCTGGGCTGATTCTTCACCGTTCTTAGCATCATTGATACCCCACGAAGAGAGCTCTTCCGTGGGGCCCCAGTCCGAGGGACACTGACAGTCATCATTAGCCTCTTCCATTTTCTGACAATTGCTTTAACAGTTGTTCTTTTTTCACCAAGTTGCTTGGCAGTTGCCCCGTAGCCCTTTCCAGCTTTGTGAAGGTCTACAATTTTGTCTCTTGTGTCTTTTGACAGCTCTTTGGTTTTGCCTTTGTTGCTACTTAGACTTTGGCTGATTGTGGGGTGCACAGGTGTCTTTATGACAGCTAACAACCTCAAACAGGTGCTACTAATTTAGAATCATGAGCAAAGTGTAGCTGGACTATTTAAAAGCAACATAACAGGTCTTTGAGGGTCAGAAATCTGGCTGATAAGCAAGTGATCAAATACTTATTTGACACAGTAATTCACAAATAAATTGTTAAAAAATAATACAATGTGATTTCCGGATATTTATTTGTAGATTCTGTCTCTCACAGTGGAAAAGCACATATACTGAAAATTGTGGACCCCTCCATGATTTCTAAGTAAGAGAACTTCACAAAATCACAAGGTTGATCAAATACTTATTGACCTCACTATATATATATATATATATTCCTTGAAAGAAGTTTATGCTCACCAAGGTTACATTTCTTGTAAATCATAAATATAGTAAAAATAAAATAAAAAAAAAACCTAATATTTAAATGCAATTTAAAACAAAGTTTTCTATTTCTTAGGAAAAAAAAAACATTACATAAAAAAAATCAATAAATATTTAAGGGGAGACACTGCAGGCAAACATACTATTTTCATGCACCTGTCAAGTTTGATATTTTTTTAGGCTTTTTGGTTTTTCATAAAGTGTATAGATTATATATTTATAGATTTAAATGACAATACATGATTTTTAAGGCCGTTTTCTCAAAATGTTTTTTTTTTCTCCTACACTGAGGCATACAGCTCCACTTCAGTAGCACTTACACACACCAAACTTTACATTTTTACTCGTCTATATCCTGAAGGTTTTTACTGAGGGATTTGTTCATATATAATTTGCTTGATTTTATACATTTTATTCCCCCTAAAAACTGTAAAAAAAAAAGACATTGTTTTCTGTCTATTCTGTTTTTTTCTGAATTGAGTGACAAAATGAGACCCAAAATCCCCTCTGTAAAAACATTTGACTCTAATACGTAAAAAAAAAAAAAAGAATAAACAGGAATTTTAAAACTGACTTCATTCAGTGTTTAGATTTTTGTATTAGAAATGTATGCAAATTAGCACATATTTCATTAAATAATGCTTCATTTGCATATTTAAACCTAACATTTTAGAAAACTTGTAATACAAATGTTTGCAATTATCAATGTACTCAAATCAACTAAGGTCATAACTATTAGTTTATTTTTTATTTTTTTACCCTATTCACCTGCAGTGTCTTGCCTTAAACATTTTTATTTAGTTTTGACTGCTGTGTATTTAATATGATATATGAAAATTAGTCACTGTGAAGTAAATATGTGTAGTGTTATGAACTAAAGTTGCAGTATTTTTCCTCCAGCCAGTGCAACATCAGAACGGTCTCCACCTGTAATGCTTTTATATGTTCTTCGTATTTTTATTCTCAACAGAAAAAAAAAAAAAAAAACACCAGGACACTTGGAAATGTGGGTAAAAGCTTCTAAAGCAGCTGTGACTTTTATTTTGTACAGGGTCATTTCACATGTATTTTACAATCTTTATTACAAAAGTATTTACACAAATCAAACTAGTATCGATCCACTGTAGATTTGAGGCACAAATGAATGAATTGTGTACATAAAGCAATCCAACGCTTCCCCTTTTTTTTTTCCAGTTAACGGCCCAACCACCCATCAAATTATGTATTAGTATCTGAATCATTCCAGTGGATATTTCCATAATACACTTTTAAAGAAATACTGTTAAAGGTGCATCGGTGCAACCAAAACAAACACATTTTACATTGACCTGCGGCCATTACGATCACAATAACCAGCTTCATTAAAACAAATCACTAGGAGAGTCTTTGGGAAAGTTGATCAGGAAATAAATACCAACACAAACAGTCAGTGATTTCATGCATAGAAAAAGACGGTTAAAAAAAAAAAAAAAAAAAAAAATACAGAAAGAGAGATCAAAACATTCATGTGCGACGCTACAAATATTTGATAGAATAGATTCACAGTGTAAAACATCAGAGACAATTCTGAAGATGTACGTCTTTTTTGAGGTCAACAAACAGGCTGTGAAGCCAATCAGTATCTGTATAAGTGGCCATGATGTGAATTTGAGACTACGGTAGTTTAACAAAAGGCAAATGCCTCAAATTAAAAGTCACGTGCGATTACATGAAAAGCTTGTTCACTTCAAACTCAACATGCGAGGTTATGAATCGCTTTGCAGCGTCCATGCCAAATTATCCTGTGAAAATGCATTACGAATGCTATGGGCTAGTAAAAAAACAAGCATTTATAGGCATTAGTACGCTAAGTAATAAAAGTCTTTAAAACCATTCAAATACAAACAGAATAAAACGCTGACGAAAAAGCTACAAAACTGACCTATTGATCATAATTGTGTTATGTTTCAATAACTCAATGAAAAGGACGTCAGGGTAGATGCTCCATTTCATTTCAACCGATTTAAGGTTTTATAAAATAGGACATTGTTGAACATCCATATAAAACAGAGAGGAACTGAAACATTTCCTCTCTATACAACCATCAGTATATGGCAAGCCATTTTAGCCTAAAATACACTAAGCGTTACTCGTCGTAAATGCATTTTCACTAGTGACTATTCACTTAGAGAGCTCTATAATCCAATTCGTACTAGTAACAATGCCAATTAGAGAGCTTTTTAAATACATTTTTACTAGTAACAATTACAATTAGAGAGCTCTCTAAATCAATTTTAACTAGTCATGTGTCTCCATTGACTTCCATTCATTTTAAATTAAAAATAAAATTAAAGCTCCACAACAGAATTTTTACTAGTAAGAATATCAATTAAGAGAGCTCTACAATTGAATTATTACTAGTAACAATTACAATTACAGAGCTACAATTCAGTTTTTACTAGTAAGACTTATATTTAGAGAGCTCTCTAATTCAGCTGTTACTAGTAAGAACTGAATTAGAGAGCTCTTTAATTCAATTACAAAGCTCTGCAATTAAACACATCTTTAATCTGGATTAGAGAGCTCTCTAATCAGAATTGTTACTAGTAATAATTGAATTTGAGAGTTCTGTAACTGGAATTGTTACTAGTAAGAATTGAATTTGAGAGCTCTAACTGGAATTGTTACTAGTAATAATTGAATTCGAGAGTTCTGTAACTGGAATTGTTACTAGTAATAATTGAATTCGAGAGCTCTAACTGAAATGGTTACTAGTAATAATTGAATTTGAGAGTTCTGTAACTGGAACTGTTACTAGTAATAATTGAATTTGAGAGCTCTAACTGAAATGGTTACTAGTAATTGAATTTGAGAGTTCTGTAACTGGAACTGTTACTAGTAATAATTGAATTTGAGAGCTCTAACTGGAATTGTTACTAGTAATAATTGAATTCGAGAGTTATGTAACTGGAATTGTTACTAGTAATAATTGAATTCGAGAGTTATGTAACTGGAATTGTTACTAGTAATAATTGAATTCGAGAGTTATGTAACTGGAATTGTTACTAGTAAGAATTTAATTTGAGAGCTCTAACTGGAATTGTTACTAGTAATAATTGAATTCGAGAGTTATGTAACTGGAATTGTTACTAGTAATACTTGAATTCGAGAGCTCTAACTGAAATGGTTACTAGTAATAATTGAATTCGAGAGTTCTGTAACTGGAACTGTTACTAGTAATAATTGAATTTGAGAGCTCTAACTGAAATGGCTACTAGTAATAATTGAATTTGAGAGTTCTGTAACTGGAACTGTTACTAGTAATAATTGAATTTGAGAGCTCTAACTGGAATTGTTACTAGTAATAATTGAATTCGAGAGTTATGTAACTGGAATTGTTACTAGTAATAATTGAATTTGAGAGCTCTAACTGGAATTGTTACTAGTAATAATTGAATTCGAGAGTTATGTAACTGGAATTGTTACTAGTAATAATTGAATTCGAGAGCTCTAACTTAAATGGTTACTAGTAATAATTGAATTCGAGAGTTCTGTAACTGGAATTGTTACTAGTAATAATTGAATTCGAGAGCTCTAACTTAAATGGTTACTAGTAATAATTGAATTTGAGAGCTCTAACTGGAATTGTTACTAGTAATAATTGAATTCGAGAGTTATGTAACTGGAATTGTTACTAGTAATAATTGAATTCGAGAGCTCTAACTTAAATGGTTACTAGTAATAATTGAATTCGAGAGTTCTGTAACTAGAACTGTTACTAGTAATAATTGAATTTGAGAGCTCTAACTGGAATTGTTACTAGTAATTGAATTCGAGAGTTATGTAACTGGAATTGTTACTAGTAATAATTGAATTCGAGAGTTATGTAACTGGAATTGTTACTAGTAATAATTGAATTTGAGAGCTCTAACTTAAATGGTTACTAGTAATAATTGAATTCGAGAGTTCTGTAACTAGAACTGTTACTAGTAATAATTGAATTTGAGAGCTCTAACTGGAATTGTTACTAGTAATAATTGAATTCGAGAGTTATGTAACTGGAATTGTTACTAGTAATAATTGAATTCGAGAGTTATGTAACTGGAATTGTTACTAGTAATAATTGAATTTGAGAGCTCTAACTTAAATGGTTACTAGTAATAATTGAATTCGAGAGTTCTGTAACTAGAACTGTTACTTGTAATAATTGAATTTGAGAGCTCTAACTGGAATTGTTACTAGTAATAATTGAATTCGAGAGTTATGTAACTGGAATTGTTACTAGTAATAATTGAATTCGAGAGTTATGTAACTGGAATTGTTACTTGTAATAATTGAATTCGAGAGTTATGTAACTGGAACTGTTACTAGTAATAATTGAATTCGAGAGTTCTGTAACTGGAACTGTTACTAGTAATAATTGAATTTGAGAGCTCTAACTGAAATGGTTACTAGTAATAATTGAATTCGAGAGTTATGTAACTGGAATTGTTACTAGTAAATAATTGAATTTGAGAGTTATGTAACTGGAATTGTTACCAGTAATAATTGAATTCGAGAGTTCTGTAACTGGAACTGTTACTAGTAATAATTGAATTTGAGAGCTCTAACTGGAATTGTTACTAGTAATAACTGAATTTGAGAGTTCTGTTACTGGAACTGTTACTAGTAATAATTGAATTTGAGAGCTCTAACTGGAATTGTTACTAGTAATAATTGAATTTGAGAGCTCTAACTGGAATTGTTACTAGTAATAATTGAATTCGAGAGTTCTGTTACTGGAACTGTTACTAGTAATAATTGAATTTGAGAGTTATGTAACTGGAATTGTTACTAGTAATAATTGAATTCGAGAGCTCTAACTTAAATGGTTACTAGTAATAATTGAATTCGAGAGTTCTGTAACTGGAACTGTTACTAGTAATAATTGAATTTGAGAGCTCTAACTGGAATTGTTACTAGTAATAATTGAATCTGAGAGTTCTGTAACTGGAACTGTTACTAGTAATAATTGAATTCGAGAGTTCTGTAACTGGAACTGTTACTAGTAATAATTGAATTTGAGAGTTATGTAACTGGAATTGTTACTAGTAATAATTGAATTCGAGAGTACTGGAACTGGAACTGTTACTAGTAATAATTGAATTCAAGAGCTCTAACTTAAATGGTTACTAGTAATAATTGAATTCGAGAGTTCTGTAACTGTAACTGTTACTAGTAATAATTGAATTCGAGAGTTCTGTAACTGGAACTGTTACTAGTAATAATTGAATTCGAGAGTTATGTAACTGGAATTGTTACTAGTAATAATTGAATTTCGAGAGTTCTGTAACTGGAATTGTTACTAGTAGGAATTGAATTTGAGAGCTCTAACTGAAATGGTTACTAGTAATAATTGAATTCGAGAGTACTGGAACTGGAACTGTTACTAGTAATAACTGAATTCGAGAGCTCTGTAATTGCAATTGTTACTAGTAATAATTGAATTTGAGAGCTGTGTAAATGGAATTGTTACTAGTAATAATTGAATTCAACAGTTCTGTAGCTGTAATTGTTACTAGCAATAATTAAATTAGAGAGCTCTGTAATTGGCATTGTTACTAGTAATAATGCAATTGCGACGAGTAACGCTTAGTATATTTTAGGCTAAAATGGCTTACCATAATCAGTACAAGTTCAGAATGTGAGAAATCAAATATAAAGGATGTCTATTGTTTAATGTCAACACTAGAGAAACAAGATCATGTGACTTAATGACTAAATAAACCAATTAGCTGTCACAACAATGCAAGAACAGACACGAGGATCTATGCCATGGTCTTTGGAGACTCTAAAATGCTGGGATGGTATTGTAAGCATATGAGAGAGCTCAAACTCACAAGATTGTCTATTTTGAGCGCATGAGCCAACCAAATCGACTTAAAGGCAGATGCTAAATAGCAGCAAAATTGTGTGGATATTCGCTGGCGAACGAAAAACTCAAAATTCACAACACAGCATGATGTTTGTTGCTCAAGCTCTAGAGTTGAACTGTTAGTATGCAACGTAATATCGTTAAAATTGTGTGAATCGTACAGACGTTTAAGAAATGCAACATTTCTAAAATGAAAACAAACTCCGGAACCAAAACTTTTATGAATACGAACATCTGTCCAAACCATGCTCTTGTTCAGGTACTAATAGTTTAAAAATGTTTATGGAAGACACATGAATGAAAGATGCATGTGTCTTTTACTTTTATTCGATGCTTGACAAAATTTTTACTATAGTTAATGAAGTGAAATGTTTGATGGGTACACATATAGTTGCATCTAGCACAGATGTGCATTGATCAGCCCAGAATTGTATGACGGCATGGCTGTACCACAGGCGCATCATGCATGTTTTTGCTCGACTCAAAACGGGGGAGGCTCCTGCCTCTGAATGCGTCTCTCGGCTGCGGCCGCCAGTCTTCTGCGTCTCAAGGTTACTGAATCGGAGTCTTCATCCTCCATGGAGGGCATGGTATCATCAATATCGGCGGCAGAAGCAGAAAACACATCTACTTCATCAGGTTTTTTGTGGAGATAACGCCTAACAAAGAGAGAACAGAGGGTTATACTAAAATTTAACCGGACCTAAAACAAAGCCTTGGGGCACTCCAATTGATAACTGAAGATATTGTAAAGCTTTTCACTATCTCTGACATATTACTGACTGTAAGTCATTTATTTTAAACAGAGTAGTACCAGTGCTGCATGGACTATATGCATATGCAGAATTCGATGTAAGCTTTGTTTGTCTTAAAGTGTTTGAACTTCTACTGCTGTGACCACCTGAATGTAACGCAATCCAATCAGATAAGATTTACTAGAAATTTCACACTGAAATGTTATTCTTCAAACACTATTTCTATTAACAACAACAACAACAAAAAAACTTACTTTTGGGAAAACTTACTTTTAAAAGTAATGCATTACAATATTGCGTTACTCCCTAAAAAAGTAACTAATTACGTTCTTAGTTACGTAATGTTAACTAAGAAAGTAATGTTACGCTACATTTGCTTTGCTTTTTAAATCTAGGCAGGGCTTGCTTGTTTGTTTTTAATATAAAAAGTTTTATTTTTGGCAAATGTTAAAAACCCTTTCACACCAAAAGCCTCAGGCTGAAATAAAGGTAAATTCACGTCTGTACAGTAAACCCCAGGAGAATAAAGTTCTCAATCAAAAGAGAAGAACAAATGTTAGTTTATCTTGAGTAATTTTTGCTTTTTAGTATAACTGAATTAGATCATCGAAGGTCAGCAGCAAAGTTAATAAGATGGGATTAAATACACAAAGACAATTTGTATGCAACATATTGCAGGCGTCTTATTCTAAGTTGTATTTTAGTGTTTTTATTCATATTGAGGAATACTGGATCTGCTTTTTTGTGAGTGAGATAAATTTCAACATGGTGACATGAGAGCCTTCAGTCAATAAATTAGAAAACAAAGTAACTGATGTTACTTATTTGAAAAAGTAATGTGTTACTTTACTAGTTACTTAAAAAAAAGTAATCTGATTATATAACTCGTGTTACTTGTAAAGTGTTAGCCCCAACACTATAATATAATATAGTTTTTTCTGGTTGACTAGTAGTCGTTAATTTTGAGGGATTACTCGACTAATCACACGTATATTAATAAACCACTTAAATCATATGACTCGTCACCTCCGCAGTAGTGATGCGCCTGTATGCATGTTTCATACGGATTACATAATCTGAGAATATATCTGTTCTCCATTTGAATTGATTCATTTTAAATTAGACATTTTGCTCTCTCTATATATATTTTCATGTCTGTAAAGCAAGTATTCACAGTGTTTCGTTTATTTATTTATTTTGACACACTCAGTTTCAGAGACCAAGCAGGCAGAAAGTACATCCAGTTTGCTTTCATTATTTTACAAAAGCGCAATGTTTTGTTGTTATTTTGAGTTCACACAAATAGAGTCTTTACAGATTTGAAAGGTGTATTACTCTTATCAGTATGACCAAAAATGATGGAGTATTTTAAGAGCAAATGACCGCACCGGCATCTCCATTTGTCATGCAATAAGTGTGCTACTGTTTAGCTTCCACACTCCACACAGACACTTGAATACTACTACTTACAGTTGAAGTCAAAGGTTTACATACACCTTGCAGAATCTACAAAATGTTAATTATTTTACAAGATAAACAACAAGAGAACAAGAAAAAATAATAGTTGCATTTACAAAAATGACAATTTTACATACACTTGATTCTTAATACTGTGTTGTTATCTGAATGATCCACAGCGCATATAGGTTCATGAGTCCATTGTTTGTCCTGAACAGTTAAACTGCCCACTGTTCTTCAAAAACAGCAGGCAGTTTCTTCATTAAGAGCCAAGGGTGTAAACTTTTGAACAGAATGATGTGTACTTTTTTCTTATTTTGCCTAAATATAATATTTTTTTCATTTAATGCTGCCCTTCAGAAGCTACAGAAGATATTTACATGTTCCCCAGAAGACAAAACAAGTTAAATTCTTCAAGTTTTCACCATTGTGTTTCCTTCTGGAGCATCAGTGAGTGTTTGAACCTTCTGTAATCGTTGCATATGAGTCTCTCAGTTGTCCTCAGTGTGAAAAGATGGATCTCAAAATCATACAGTCATTCCTGGAAAGGGTTCGAATACACAAAAATGCTGGAAAACCAAATAATTTGTGGGACCTGAAGGTTTTTCTCAAGAACAGCGGGCAGTTTAACTGTTCAGAACAAACAAGGGACTCATGAACAACTATATGGATCATTCAGAGAATCAAGTGTATGTAAACTTTTGAACGGGGTCATTGTTTTCTCTTGTGGACTTTATGTAAATGTATTTTATGTGAAATATCGTATTCAGGACAGTACGAAATAAAAAATAACATGCTTTTTGTATGATCCCTCTTATTTTGGTAAAATAATTAACATTTTGCAGATTCTGTAAGGTGTATGTAAACGTTGACTTCAACATATTGTACATATTGAATGAATGAATGATAGGTGAGCGTTTGGATGTCCTGCCCAATGTATTCCCACATAGACCAGCCGTTAACGATCTGTCTGCCACAAGTTGCGTTTCCATTATCCCTTAAATTGCGCAAATTGAAACTCGTCAATTGTGCAAAAACGAGCATATATCGCAATAAAGTGTTTACACTCACATGAGGTGGTTTCCAATGGAAATGTTTTTTTTTTCGCATTTATAGGTGACATTTGATTAAAAATAGCCAAAATCCCACAAAACTCTTTTGCCATGACTTATTGTGAGAGGAAAAATATTCGCATAACATCGGTTAATGGAAACACCGTCATTTGGCAATACATTTTAATCAAGATTAATAAAATATCGCCAAAGTTTTGCACAAATCTGTGAACCGCGCCTACAGACTGCGTGACTTCACCACTTCCTGTAGATACATTTTTTTTTTCTGCGACTAAGTGACTAGTAACTACGTGACAACCAAGCCTCTTCTCATCGACTAACAGTTAGTCAACTATTAGGGGGCAGCTCTAATATTCATACTTCCATTGAACTATGGTAAATAAACCAATTCAAAACTACTGCACATACATTTGAAAGTTCTGTGCAACTGCCCCTAGGGGGCAAAATGCAATAATATGGCTTAATAGTTTTTTTTGCAAATTAGAGCAAAGCAGTATAAGCTGTTCAGCTCAGAAATGTTAAGAAGTTAAAGGGAAGACTCACCTGCGAGCTCTTTGGAGTAGCTCCTCCTTCCTCTGCATCAGCATTCTCTGTCTCTCATCTGCGGACTTGGAAAAGCGGCTCCCCCTCACCTCAAAGTCTTCCACCTCAGGGGCAGCGACCTCTGAACTGCTGCTGGCACCTGCTGAATCTTCCGAAGAGGTGTTTACCTGTATAGGTGTGCGCTCCACAGGCTAGAAGAGAGAAATATTCTTTCAAATTAGTAGTGTTTTTGTTGTTTTTATGCAAACAACATATGATTTCAGCCGAAATAAACACCTTCCGGTAGAGGTGTTAACCTCACCTGTGTTGGGAAAGGCACCTGTATCCTGCCCTCCAGGATGTTATCAGTGGTGACCTCAACTGAGCGTGTGAGCTGCAAATCCTGCAGGATCAGATGGTAAGGGACCTGTGGAAACATTTCCTGGATCTGATGGGCCTGTGGAATCCAAGGAAAGCCAGGTTTGTAACATGGAAACATGTGGGGAACAGATGAGGCTGCTTGTAAACATGTTGGGTGCCAGCAGAAGGACTCACCATGGCATTGAGCTGAGAGTTGTTGGCCTGTGCGATACCAAGGATGTTGGTGGTGTGCATGACCTCTACAGAGAAACTTGGCAGCCAACTGGCAATCCGGGACCCTGAGGGTGTACAAGTGGAGATTAATATATCACATGATGCTTTAATTACCATACGCCGGTTGTTTCAGGGGCTTCTTCAAATCTTCATAATAATATTAAACATTGGTCATATTCTTCACTTTTGTGCAGTCATACAGGATTTTAGATTTACATGAGTGCAGTGTTAATTTCATCGACAAATAATTTCCAATCAACAAAAAAAAAATTTCACAGACGAAAATGAGAAAATAAAATTAAACTCATGACAAAAACTAAGATCAACAAATCAACAAATAAAAAACTAGCCAATAATGTTAAGGAGGGATGATTTGGGAAGAGATTCATTCAGAACGAATCTGCTGCATGGTTAGGAAGTTAGTCTTCTGATTCATAATATACAGGTCCTTTTCAAAAAATTTGCATATTGTGATAAAGTTCATTATTTTCTGTAGTGTACTGATAAACATTCGACTTTCATATATTTTAGATTAATTACACACAACTGAAGTAGTTCAAGCCTTTTATTGTTTTAATATTGATGATTTTGGCATACAGCTCATGAAAACCCAAAATTCCTATCTCAAAAAATTAGCATATCATGAAAAGGTTCTCTAAACGAGCTATTAACCTAATCATCTGAATCAACTAATTAACTCTAAACACCTGCAAAAGATTCCTGAGGCTTTTAAAAACTCCCAGCCTGGTTCATTACTCAAAACCGCAATCATGGGTAAGACTGCCGACCTGACTGCTGTCCAGAAGGCCATCATTGACACCCTCAAGCAAGAGGGTAAGACACAGAAAGAAATTTCTGAACGAATAGGCTGTTCCCAGAGTGCTGTATCAAGGCACCTCAGTGGGAAGTCTGTGGGAAGGAAAAAGTGTGGCAGAAAACGCTGCACAACGAGAAGAGGTGACCGGACCCTGAGGAAGATTGTGGAGAAGGACCGATTCCAGACCTTGGGGGACCTGCGGAAGCAGTGGACTGAGTCTGGAGTAGAAACATCCAGAGCCACCGTGTACAGGCGTGTGCAGGAAATGGGCTACAGGTGCCGCATTCCCCAGGTCAAGCCACTTTTGAACCAGAAACAGCAGCAGAAGCGCCTGAGCTGGGCTACAGAGAAGCAGCACTGGACTGTTGCTCAGTGGTCCAAAGTACTTTTTTCGGATGAAAGCAAATTATGCATGTCATTCGGAAATCAAGGTGCCAGAGTCTGGAGGAAGACTGGGGAGAGGGAAATGCCAAAATGCCTGAAGTCCAGTGTCAAGTACCCACAGTCAGTGATGGTCTGGGGTGCCATGTCAGCTGCTGGTGTTGGTCCACTGTGTTTTATCAAGGGCAGGGTCAATGCAGCTAGCTATCAGGAGATTTTGGAGCACTTCATGCTTCCATCTGCTGAAAAGCTTTATGGAGATGAAGATTTCATTTTTCAGCACGACCTGGCACCTGCTCACAGTGCCAAAACTACTGGTAAATGGTTTACTGACCATGGTATTACTGTGCTCAATTGGCCTGCCAACTCTCCTGACCTGAACCCCATAGAGAATCTGTGGGATATTGTGAAGAGAAAGTTGAGAGACGCAAGACCCAACACTCTGGATGAGCTTAAGGCCGCTATCGAAGCATCCTGGGCCTCCATAACACCTCAGCAGTGCCACAGGCTGATTGCCTCCATGCCACGCCGCATTGAAGCAGTCATTTCTGCAAAAGGATTCCAGACCAAGTATTGAGTGCATAACTGAACATAATTATTTGAAGGTTGACTTTTTTTGTATTAAAAAACACTTTTCTTTTATTGGTCGGATGAAATATGCTAATTTTTTGAGGAATTTTGGGTTTTCATGAGCTGTATGCCAAAATCATCAATATTAAAACAATAAAAGGCTTGAACTACTTCAGTTGTGTTGTAATGAATCTAAAATATATGAAAGTCTAATGTTTATCAGTACATTACAGAAAATAATGAACTTTATCACAATATGCTAATTTTTTGAAAAGGACCTGTACATCGAATAACACAATTAAATATCTGATACACATGAAGACTTTTCTGCACTGTAGAAAATAATTATTTCGACAGTTAAGCACAATGTTCTCTAATATAGTAATAAAAATAATCCTGTCTGAGTCCAACTGCATACAAACAAACAAATAAATAAATAATAGGTTTTTAGTAAGATATTTTTAAATAAGTCTCTTATGCTCACCTTTTGGTTTATTTGATCAAAAATGCAAGAGAGGAAACAAAAAAAAAAAAACAGCAATAACGTGAAATCTGATTACAATTAAAATCAAAACAAAAACTAATTTCCTTCTCTTTTCCAATTTTGCAAGAAAATATAACCTTAAGAAATACACTTTTTAACTATATTCCTTTTAGATATTGGGTCTTAACAAACCTTTTGGTCCTTTCCTATGGTCATTTTTGAATTTCACTATTGCCACATAATACAACAAGGATTGGACCAAAGGAATAAAAGTTTGTTAAGACCCAACATCTAAAAGGGCATTCAATTATCTTTAATACTTCTTGAGTTACAGGCATGCAAACTTTGGAGAAAAACTTGAAAAGTGCTGTTTCCCCATTTTTTAATGGTCACCATTGGCACACAATGCAACAAATATTGCTAAAGTCAACAGATTTCACTAATATAACTACCAATTATATAAGACTAAATCAAAATTCGATGTCAAAATTAACACTGCATGAGGGACTGAAGACTTTGAGTGCTTTTGAGTGAACTATTTCAACAGGCTGTCTGCTATTGTACCAATAGGACTTCAATATGTAAATGTCCTCTGCTATGATTGGCTAACCTTTGTACACTCTTATTTATCAGAGTGTACTGACTTTCTCAGTGAATAGGCACAAGCCACTTTAAATGGTCTGGGTTTAGGGTGAATATGTAAAGAAACACCTCACCATCAAAGTGGAAGAAGTGATTATGCTGGTTGATGTGCGGTCGGGCCTCTGTTCCTGGCCCAGCAGGCATGTTATCATCCAGCGGCACTCTCTGGCCCTCTTCTCTCTCTCTCCCGCCTTCATTAATGTTTAGTGACATGCGGCACGTGGGACAGGAAGTGTCCTGCTCCAGCCAAGAGCGCAGACAGGAACTGGACATAATTAATGGTCAGATTAATAGGTTTTAAATATTATAACACTAGACTGCTAAGAGAGACAATTTCTGGTTATTGCTCACTTATGGAAAAGATGGCCACAGGGCAGCTTGCGTGCTGTTGTCATTGAATCCCAGCAGATGGCACAATCATCGTTATTAGCCATCAGCTCGTCAGGCGTTGCCACAGCAAACCTGCGCACAAGGAGAGATGTTGGTGTCAACAGACAAGGTCTGGTTTTTATCAGCTCGGCTCACTTCTGATTCATAATATACACCGAGTAACACATTCAAATAAATGATACACATTAAGGCTTATTTTAGAACTCTTTTGTGGTGTGAATATAAATTATTTTGAAAAATATGTTCACCTCTTATTGTTTACTTCATCAAAAATCCAATAGAGGACAAAAAAACAGTAACAATGTAAAATTTAACTACAATTAAACAAACAAACAAATTTTCTTAATCTTAATTCTAATTTCCTTTTCTTTTCAAATTATGGTTTATTTCATCAAAAATCCAATAGAGGACAAAAAAAAAAAAAAAAAAAACACAATAAGAATGTAAAATTTAACTTAAAAAAAAACAAAAAAAAACAAAAAAACACTTAGAACAAAGAACAACAGGAAAAGTTTTATCTTTCTTATTAATAATAAGAACATAGATGCAACTAACAGACTCAAAGACAAATACAATAAAACAAAGACACAAATTTTATAAATGGGTCCCTATAAAATCCATTTTATTTCTTTTCAAAATCCATCTTATTTTTTCCAAATTACGTTTTTTTCTGTTTTAATTTTACTGGATTCTATTTTTTCCCCCCACACAATTTATCAGGGATTTATTAAAACATTTAACAAAAATTATATTTTTAAAGCCCTATGGAATAAATTGTATTTTTTTATTAGTTTTATTTTAATCAAATTCTGTGAATCTGTTTTCCATTAATTTTCTGGATTTCATTTCAAAAAATACTTATTTTATTACTAATTATTTTGTAAAAATTCATTAGATTTTATAAAGAATTATTTTTTTATATTATTGTTTATATATTTCTTTTCTTTCAGAAACACTTGTGTATTTAGAATTTTCTGGTAAATTCTGATAATTTTTTTTCAGGTAAATATTCTTTAAATATTGTTTTAATAATATTTATTTAGTAGCTGTGGCACTACCATTACGTTTACATTAAGTAATATTTCTGTGAAATTAAACAGAACTTTTATTTTGACAGGTTGCTATGAAGACCTTTATATTTCTGTTTGTATATGATGTGACAATGGTTTTTCTCAAAAGTAACAGTAAAAGGCTCATGAAGTGACAGTTTTGGAGATCATGTATTTATGTGCTCATATATTGAGGCAGCAGAGGCTGAAAACGTCATTCCGTCTATGTTTTTACTCAGAAATTACAGCTCTTAATGCACTTAAGAATTGAGGGTATCGTGATACCTTTTTAGTACCACTATATCATGCAACACTAATACAATGCATCTTATCAAAAGTAAAATCTCTTTTCAAAGGCCAAAGGTGACATCTTGTGCAAACGTCCTGGTTACTAGCCACAAGCTTTACCCATCACGCCACAAGTTATCTACTTCAGCATCTTTACTTACCAGTTGTGCTATATACTGCCTTCCAAAGGCAGAGTGCAGTAACTACACATTTGGTCAAAATTGAGTTAAGGCTTAAAATGGACTTTGTGACAACTGTTTTGTCTTGTGGCAAAATCTCCTGGTTCAATTTTGTCCTGTTTCAGAGTAACGAGAGTGTCAACATGTGTTGGCGTTGGTGTAGTTACTGCACTTTGCCTTTGGAGGGCAGTTTAATTCAATTCCTGTCAAAATGCAGTTGTTTTATTAGCAAGTCTGAAACGCATCAGGCTCCTCACCTGGATTCCATATTGTCGATAACACGCAAGTAGTTCTTATGGCGGCGAATTCTTCTCTGCACCTCGTGAAAGAGATAGCGCAGCTGCATAAAGATCACAAGACTAGCCATGGACAACCAGATGTTCCCGAAGAGCTGCAAGGGAGTGAGAAACAAGAATACATGATCATAAAGACACTCTGAATTATTCAAAAACTCTCATCTGAAGATCAAACGCAGATGTGAGAGGAGAGGAAAAAAATAAAAAATTCACGGATGGCACTGATATTTACTTGAGGATGTTTGCGACTGATGGGCCACAAATCATAATCTGCTTCTGATGGATCAGTGAACATTATGTCAGGAATCTAATAATAGTCCACAAGGCCAAATTGATATAGCATTACATAAATGTTACACAGCCACGATCACTCATTCTTGTAACCCTGTTTGTCTATTCAAGAGTATTTCTCTCACCAGCATATGGATGTGATGCATCAGGTCCAGGCTGAGGATTGCTAACTCCATGATGAAGTCTGTGTAGTAGATATATGAGCTCTTGTTCTCCCAGGTACCCTCATGGTTCAGGTCCCACAAGTGAATGGAATACCTGTAAATAACAGATCAAAGCCTTCAGATTCATGCTTCTGCTCGCTTACAATGATGAAATCTGATGGCATTTTTAACAGAGCACACACCGTATGATGACGTGTCCCGTGCGCACAGTCACCAGCAAACACTGAAAGACAGGAGAGAAGGTTTGGGGTTAATTAAGATCAACAAAGAGGGAAAAACAAATCTATTTAGCATCTATGTATCTCTTACCTCAGCCGCCATGAAAGCAACAGTGTGCATGCCGTGATGATGGCCAACTAGAGCGCAGAGCACTGCTAGACCGCCACAGCACGTCAAAACAGACACCAGCAGAGCCAACACTCGCACATGACTGCTCATCGGAGTAGTGGGAGAAAACAAGAGCTGGAAGAAAGAATAACACAATATATAAATAAATGAATGAGAAAATATGGAAAGGTGGAGGAAGGAGAGATGGATAGAGTGAGGGAAGGTAAAATGAAGAATGTAAGGAAGGTAGGGAGTAAATAAGAACAGAAAAGGAAAAAGAGTGGGGAAGCAAGGAAATGGATAAGAAGGAAAGGGAAAAAGGGATATAAATGAGATAGAAAGTAGAGAAAGTAGGATTAAATGCAAAATAAAGGAGGGGAGGAAGGAAACAATGGACAGAAGCAAACAATAAAGGCAGTAAACAAAATGAAATGAAAGGAAAGGAAGGATATAGAGCAGGAAGAGAAGAAAGCAAGAAAGAAAGGAAGAAAGGTAACATGACAGAAGAAAGCAAGCAAGGAAGGAAGTAAACAAAAGTGAAGGAAGGAAGGAAATGAAAAGAAAGGAAAGGAAGAGTGGAGGAAGGAGAAAAAGCAGGAAGAGAAGGAAGCAAGAAAGAAAAAAAAAGGCAGGAAAGGAAGGAAGGACAGAAACATGATGGACGAAGCAAGCAAGGAAGGAAGTAAACAAAAGTAAAGGAAGGGAAAGGACAGGAAGAGTGGAGGAAGGAGAAAAAGCAGGAAAAGAAGGAAGCAAGAAAGAAAAAAGAAAGGAAGGAAGGAAGGAAGGAAACATGACAGATGGAAGCAAGCAAGGAAGGAAGTAAACAAAAGTAAAGTAAGGAAGGAAAGGAAAAGGAAAGGAAGAGTGGAGGAAGGAGAATAAGCAGGAAGAGAAGGAAGCAAGAAAGAAAAAAGGAGGGAAAGGAAGGAAGGACAGAAACATGTTGGATGGAAGCAAGCAAGGAAGGAAGTACACAAAAGTAAAGGAAAGAAGGATGGAAGGAAGGGAAGGAAACTAAAGGCAGGAAGGAAAGAAAATAAACAAGGAAACAAACTAATTAAGTAAGGAAGCAAGAAGGGTAGCATTGATGAAGGAGGGAAAGAAAGAAATCAGTAAGGAAGTGAGTAAATTAGAGAGACAGAATAAATAAGTAAATGAAAGTGCAGGAAAGGAAGAGTGAAGGAAGAATATAGAGTAGGAAGAGAAGAAAGCAATAAAGAAAAAAGAAAGGAAGTAAGGAAACATGACAGAAGCAAGACGAAAATAAGAGTGGAGGAAGAAGAGAAGCAGAAAGAGAAGGAAGCAAGAAAGAAAAAAAGGAAGGGAGGAAGGAAGGAAAGAAGAAAGAAAACATGACAGACGAAGCAAACAAGTGAAGAAAGGAAAGGACAGGACAGGAAAAGAAAAAAAAGGAAGGAAGGAAGGAGGGAAGGAGGGAAGGACGGAAGGAAGGAAGTAGGAAGGGAATAAAGTTATGTAGGAAGTAAGAAAAAAAAGAAAGGTGGAAAGGAATGAGACAAATAAGGGGAAAAACATGAAAGAAGTAAATAGGGAAGTAAGAAAGGAAGCCTGGATGGGAGAGGAAAATAAAGAAGGAAAAAATAATAATAAAAGAAACCAGTGGTATGGATGGAGGACAGAAAGAAGGAAATTAGTATGGAAGAGAGCAGGATGTATGAGAGAAAGGAAGTGAGGAAGGAAACAAACTAATTAAGGAAGCGAATAAGGAAACAAGAAGGGTAGGGAAAGAAGGAAATCAGTAAGGAAGTGAGTAAATTAGAGAGGTAAAATGAGTTTAAATAAGAATAAATAAGTAAATGAAGGATGTAGGAAAGGAAGTAAGGAAGGAAACATGAAGGAAGTATGAAAGGAAGCCAGCAAGGAAAGATGGTGAAAGGTAATTAACCTAACTGTAAAAAACAAACAAACAGACAAACAAACCAAAAAACATACTCAGATTTTGCTTTTCAAAGAGCTAACCCTTTCGGACTACATTTACAGTTAAAGCAACTGGTAATGTTTTTCAAAACAGGAAATGATCAAAGTCAGTCATGATGTAAAGTTAAAAGCTTTCTGAACTAATTTTGTTTTCTATTAGTACTACTATAAATAAAAGCTTCCACTACATTAGTGTTTATTGATGTGGTTTGGATGTTTTGCTCACATATTCAAAGCGGTCTTTGCAGAGCTGCACCATCAGATGAAGGAAGATGAGCATGGAGAACCACAGACACCACAGCACCACCTCGTCCACCCGCTGCACGTTCAGCACGCCGAAGATGAAGATGAACTTGTAGAAGATGAAGTTCCAGAACTTGTCTTTCAGATGCTGGTCGGACAGATGAACATTAAGATATTATCACAGTGGAAAACAATGTGGAAATCTTCAATGCATGTCATACAGTAATTATATGTTGTATATTTAAAACTGTTCAAAAGTTTGGGGTCGGTAAGATTTAAAAACAATAATTGTTTTTGAAAGACTCACCAAGGCTGCATTTATTTGAATAAAAATGCAGGGAAAAAAAATATTATCCATCTAAATAATCATTAATAGGGGTGTGACAAGATCACACGATCCTTCAGAAATCATTCTAATATGCTGATTTGCTGTTCTAGGAACATTTCTGATTATTGTCCATGTTGAAAACTGCCTTATATTATAGAACGCTTATAATCAATGTAATGCATCTTTGTGGATTAAAAGTATTAATTTCTTTCAATAAATAAATCTTACTGACCCCCACTTTTTGAACGGTCATACTTTATGTGTGTTTAATGATTATAGTCTTTTGCCGGTAAGTACATCGCTGATTTGAAGTGTTATTTTTTCCCCTTTCATTTTTTTTAATCTACCAACAATACACTACCAGTCAAAAGTTTTTGAACAGTACGGTTGTAATGCTTTTAAAGAAGTCTCTTCTGCTCACCAAGCCTTCATGTATTTGTAAATTCAGTCAAATTAAAATAAATAATAAAAAAAAAAAAAACTCTTAACTGTCACTTTACTTCACTATATTCTAATTAAATCCTAATGTAATCATGACAAACTATATATCATTGGAAAGGTCTAAGACTCCTAATTGTATGTTTGTTTGTTACAAATTATGTAGGAACAGTAATAGATTCATGTGTGAGTGTAAGAGTGCACCAAGAGTCTATAACAAATCTACATCATAACAGGAGTCCTGACTCTCTCACAAAAAGTCTTTATTTCATTGCCTTTTTCTCCCTTAGTGGGGGTGTCATATTACAAAACATTAGTAATATTTTTTTGTATAACGCCTAAACAAAATTGCATGAGGCAAATTTTTTTATATCAACTTATATAGACATACAGCTTTAATTTTACAGCAATTTTGCATTTTTTTTTTTTACTATTTAATATATATGTATATATATACTAAAACATTTATTTTATATAAAATAAAATAGTACAATACATTTTCTTTACAGTAAATTTAATAATTTAAGTTTGGATAGTGCACTTTCTCGTGAATTTTCAACAATGGGGGTTACAGTTAAGGGGTTAAAAATAACTTATTCCTTTAAATAATTTATTCCTGTGTTTCCAAAGCTGAATTTCCAGCATCATTACTCTTCTTACTGATTCTTCAGAAATCATTCTAATATTTTGATTTGCTGCTCAAAAAACATTTATTATTCTTATTATTATGTTTAAAAGAGCTGAGTAGAATTTTTTCAGGTTTCTTTAATACACAGAAAGTTCAGAAGAACAACATTCATCTGAAATCAAAATCTTCATTATGAGTTATGTTTGATTAATTTAAAAGCATCCTCGCTAAATAAAAGTCTTCTATAATTTACTGTGACTCCAAGCTTTTGAATGGTATGGTGTATATGTTACAAAAGCATTTTATTTCAGATAAATGCTTATCTTTAGATCTTTCTATTCATCAAAGTATCCTGAAAAAGAAAATACTCAACTGTTTTAAATATTAATAATAATAATAATAATGATAATAAAAAATGTTTCTTGAACAACAAAACGGTATATTAGAATGATATCTGAAGGATCATGTGACACTGAAGACTGCAGTAATGATGCTGAAAATTCAGTTTTGATCACAGGATTAAATTAGTTTTTAGAAAATATTCAAATAGAAAACGGTTATTTTAAATAGTAAAAATATTTCACAATTTAACAGTACTTTGGATTAAATAAATGCAGGCTTTGAGAGCAGAAGAGACGACATTAAAACATTAAAAACCTTTTGACTGGTAGTGTATATGAATAAACATTTATCCTGATATTGGTATTGCCATCAGTCAATGAAAAACCATTAAAAACAACAAGTTCAACTTAAAAAAAAAGGCACAATGATAATGGAAGAGTGCCTACATGCATTTTTACGAAACTTACAAAATAACTTCAGTTGTCAAGAATGCTGTAATGTCATTATTACAGTTTTTCTCATTCAAACATACAAAGGCAGACCATATTTTATTGTCTACACTGCAAAACATGATTTTCTTACTTAAGATTGTTTGTCTTGTTTGCAGCCAAAATATCTAAAAAAAAAATTCTAGACAAGTAAAAATGATTGTCTTGTTTTCAGAAAAAAAGTCCAAATTAAAGGAGTAGAACAGAACAAAAATGTCCAGATAATGTACTCACCCCCTTGTCATCAAAGATGTTCATGTCTTTCTTTCTTCAGTCGTAAAGAAATTATGTTTTTTGAGGAAAACATTTCAGGATTTCTCTCCATATAATAGACTTCTATGGTGCCCTTGAGTTTGAACTTCCAAAATGCAGTTTAAATGCAGCTTCAAAGAACTCTAAATGACCCCAGCCGAGGAAGAAGGGTCTTATATAGTGAAACAATTGGTTATTTTCTAAAAACATTTACAATTTCTATACTTTTTAATCTCTACACAGAGCTAGACAAGGCAAGCATTTGAGGTTAAAAAGTATATAAATTGTATTTTTTTTTTTAAAATAGCCAATTATTTTGCTAGATACGACCCTTCTTTCCTCGGCTGGGATCGTTTAGAGTCATTTGAAACTGCTTTTTGGAAGTTCAAACTCGGGGGCCCCATAGAAGTCTATTATATGGAGAGAAATCCTGAAATGTTTTCCTTTAAGAAACATAATTTCCTTACGACTGAAGAAAGAAAGACACGAACATCTTGGATGACAAGGGGGTGAGTACATAATCTGGAAATTTTTGTTCTGAAAGTGATCTACTCCTTTAAGCGAGTTTTGGCTTAGAACAATTAGTATTTTTGCTTACCCCATTGGCAGATTATTTTGCTTGTTTCAAGCAAAAATGCACTTAATTTTACTTGTTTTGTTTCTGAAAACAAGAACAAAAATTTACTTCATGATTTAAGAATTTTTAGATATTTTGGCTGGAAACAAGAAAGAGCATTTGCAGTGCAGTGTAATGCAGTTGGATGATTTACGGTCATTTGCAACAGCGTGCTCCTCGTAAATGACTCCTACCTGCTTCTCACTGACTCTCAGCGGTCCAAACACAATGCACTGGATCACTTTAGCGATCAACATGAGGACGCAGCATGCTGTGTTCACCATCACCTGTAGACATATGACAGCTTCTTTAACAAAGGCATGGATCAACCCTAGTGGGTTCTGAAACGACAACATTCAGGTCTCACGTACCCAGACGAAGAGACTGTCCGTGATGAGATACAGCAGCACATTAGTGGCCACATTCCCAATGTTGTCCAGCTGATCCAGCTTGATCTCCTCATCAGATGTGCTGTGTGCGTCGCCTGTCAGTGCAGAGGAGTACTCTGAGTCTCTGACTGTGGTGTAGGCACTTAATATGGTCCCAGCCAGGAGAACCGTGCTCAGGGCTGTGTATGTCTGTAAGCTAGGCCAGGGGAAGCGCTCCAGAAACAGCAGAGGCATCCTGACTGCTTCTCGGCTTCGACTTCGACTTCACAGGGTTAAATGTCCAAACAAAAGCAGTTGTCCTCCTCTGGATGTTGATCTGTTCTACCAATCCCAGTGCAGAAGAAACCAGGTGTCCTTTTATAGATCACAATCAAATTTACAAACTTCTCTTATATACAAATAAACATCAGGGACTGTTTTAGGAGCCTAAATAAACAAGCTGTGTTTGTATAAAAATAAACACAGTCAGTGCTGTGGTGTGTTGTATCTAACGTTACGTGTCCTTAATTTTTGACTCTAAACAAACTCAAAAAGGCGATATATCGTTATGCATCATGTTTAAACCTCATTACGACTAGTGCAATTCAACTCTTACAATTCGTGAAACAAACCCATATATATATCTAGAACATATTTCTTAACATTAGCACGAAAGCTAATCTGCTTCAGCTGCGTAATGATTAAAACACGACAAACAGTGTCGTAAACTCATCCGACGGTGTTTAAATCCGTCCCATCGTGCTCGACGATCAGTTTGATATCTGCTTGGATTCAACAAAACTCTGAAATATCATGTTTAGATCTGTTTCTCTGGCTGTTTCTGGCACTTTCTCTCCCTCATACCTGTTTCCGCTGCATCTGACGTCTTGCTCTGAACTTCCGCTGGTTACGTGACAGAAGGCGGAGCTTCGCATGTAAACAAATAGGAAACATTTAAATAGCACAGCCATGTTAGCCTTACAAAACATAACCGTGATAACCACAGGCAAGGTATGTTAAAATAGCCTAGTTGTTGTTATGTATTATTTTGTTGCTGTTTATACAACAAGTATATGTACTGAAATAGCATTGTGGTACTTGTTTGTGGCATCTCACTTTAAATAATGGACAATATTTTAAGATATGCATTTTTGTATTTAGTTTTTAACCCTTGTGCGACCTTATGGAGATTTTTGTCTGTTTTGTCAGTTTTGCTTTTTTGTTCTAAGTGTGCCTGTGTTAATGCCAACTGCATACAATTTGGCTCAGGTGTTTACTTTTATTGAAATTTTAACATTTCACACTCATTTCCTTCAAAAAAAAAAAAAAAAATCAATTTTACATAAAAATACTCACACAAAAATGTCCACATTGAAACACATTAAAACTTAAATTTTTTAACCCAGGGCCATTTGACTATAAAATGACGCAATATTTGTTAATAGGCATTCATTCTATCGGCAAGGCTTCAAAATTTACATTTTTACCATTTTTTAACTAGATTGGAAATTACATGAAAATTAACTAATATTTTTCATTTTTCAAAAACAAAAAACAAAAACAAAACAAAACACCTGTGGCATTATGCAAACAAACCAGCATTTAAAGGGTTACAAATCTGAAAATTAATGGATGTTTGGTATCTATGGATACAACAGATGGACAAAAAAATCGACATCAGTGAAAGTGGAAAAAATATTAATAAATCATATTTTTCTGGACAGTTTCTGGACATGGACATTTTTTTTGGACGCACAAGGGTTAAGTGAAAAACATTTTTCTTAGAAAATATTTTAAAACCATTGAATTATACAGTTGAAGTCAAAGTTTACATACACCTTGCAGAATCTGCAAAATGTTAATTATTTGACCAAAATAAGAGGGATCATACTAAATGCATGTACTTATTTTTTTATTACTGCCCTTAATAAGATATTTCACAATAAAAACATTTGCATATAGTCCACAAGAGAAAATAATAGTTGAATTTATAAAAATGACCCTGTTCAAAAGTTTGCATACACTTGATTCTTAATACTGTGTTGTTACCTGAATGATCCACAGCTGTGTTTTTTTTTTTTTTTGTTTAGTGATAGTTGTTTATGAGTCCCTTGTTTGTCCTGAACAGGTAGAATCCGCTGTTCTTCAGAAAAATCCTTCAGGTCCCACAAATTCATTTTTCAGTATTTTTGTGTATTTGAACCCTTTCCAGCAATGACTGTATGATTTTGAGATCCATCTTGTCACACTGAGGACAACTGAGGGACTCATATGCAACTATTACAGAAGGTTCAAACGCTCACTGATGCTCCAGAAGGAGAAACAACGCATTATGAGCTGGGGGGTGAAAACTTTTGAATTTGAAGATGAGGGTAAAATTAACTTCTGTCTTCTGGGCAATATGTAAGTATCTTCTTTAGCTTCTGAAGGGTAGTACCAAATGAAAAAGAAAAGATATTTAGCCATTCTGTTTGAAAGTTTTCACCCCCAGCTCTTAATGCATGTTTTTTTTTTTCCTTCTGGAGCATCAGTGAGCGTTTGAACCCTCTGTAATAGTTGCATATGAGTGCCTCAGTTGTCCTCAGTGTGAAAAGATGGATCTCAAAATCATACAGTCATTGTTGGAAAGGGTTCAAATGCACAAAAATGCTGAAAAATCAAAGAAATTGTGGGACCTGAAGGATTTTTTCTGAAGAACAGCGGCCAGTTTAACTGTTCAGGACAAACAAGGGACTCATGAACAACTATCACTAAACAAAAAATCAATCAGGTACCAACACAGTATTAAGAATCAAGTGTATGTAAACTTTTTGAACAGGGTCATTTTTATAAATTCAACTATTTTTTTCTCTTGTGGACTATATGTAAATGTATTTAATGTGAAAATTCTTATTCTTATTCAGTACTAAATAAAAATAACATGAATTTTGTATGATCCCTCTTATTTTAGTAAAATAACATTTTGCAGATTCTGTAAGGTGTATGCAAACCTTTGACTTCAACTGTATATACATAAAAAAAAAAAAAATCTAGGAGTCCATGAAGATTGTCACAAAATTTCCTTTATGTTCAGTAAAAATTCATAAATACAAATACATTTCAAAATACCAAGCAATGGTAAAAGCATGAGAAACACATGTACTGAAATGCCAACCAGGTTACAGTTCTTTAAAGTGAACACTCAGCAGATTCAAACATGGGATTGTGCTTTATATGCTCAATGCTGCATATTTCTTCTTAATAATTTATTCTAAGCTTTTTACGATTATCATAAATTGCAAGAATAGATTTTACACTTACAATCAAAAGGAGAAAATTGAAGACAAATGATTTCGAAAGGATAATAAAAAGGCCTGTCTGGTTAAGGCACATATTGAATCGAAAACTATGACTGGTCAATATTTTACATTCACATTTGATATGCTCAGTTTAGAAAAAAAATAAAATAATGCATTCTAGGCTGAAAACTTTATGTACATGGTATTACTCATAGAAAATCTTTTCTACATGTGCAGTAATGCAAGACGCTGAAACCAAAACAGCTACGGGAGATGTCCAACTCTAATTATCAGTTCAGTAGCAGTACTGAAGTCCTATACAAGATGCTCCATTTCCATTGATCTTCTAATCGATGGGACACTGTGTCCAGGAGTGGAGTTACGGCACACTGTCGGCATTCTCTGAATCTGGAGTCTCGAACAAGTCTCTTACAATGATTTCACTGACTGTGAAGAAAATGAAAAAGCAAACAATTTAATATGAGACGCTCTCTCTCTCACAAAGACATATAGAAAACACATTTTAATAATGCATTTTTTTTTTTCCATCTACATTATATTAAACTCATCTGAGGGCAGTGTTGTACATTCAGAAACAATTGGTGTTTTCCTGCAGGTCTTATTTTAACTCATAGCACACTTTAGCTTTCACGCAGAAGTGTTAAACCGCAAAGGCTGAAACTGAGTTTCAATTATTACAGTAGTCTGCTTCTTGTGCTGTTTTTAACGTTAACAGCTCAAACATAGCTTCAGCTAGTTCCTGAAATGCTGCTTGTGTCTTTGACTTTCCAATAACCAAACAAATCTATTAATACACTTTAAACACACAAGAAGTTATTTACAACACGGCATCCATTAAGCAT
Organism: Garra rufa; assembly: GCF_049309525.1. Classification (NCBI taxonomy): domain Eukaryota; kingdom Metazoa; phylum Chordata; class Actinopteri; order Cypriniformes; family Cyprinidae; genus Garra; species Garra rufa. The sequence goes on along the minus strand of NC_133385.1, from coordinate 35,742,637 downwards.
GTGAAATGGGAAACAGAGTATACAGTGTGGGCTATAAATATACCTTAGCCAGAAAAGGTAGCTGTGCATTTGGACAAGAATCTGTTTGAGTCAGGATGAAAGACAGCACACACACACACAAACACACACACACACACACACACACGCACGCACACGCACACGCACACGCACACGCACACACACACACACACACACACACACACACACACACACACACACACACACACACACACACACACACACACACACACAGACCCTGGCAGGGAAGGGAGTATGAAGCCGGACAACAGCACTCACTCAACGGGGGTATTCCAGTCCACTGCACCTGTCCTCTCTAACACGGATAAGTGCTGAGACATAGTAACAGTGGGCCAGGTAAAAACGAGTGACAAAAAAACATTCTGTCTTAGGGTTTGTTTAATTATAAATGTAAATATGTATGGTTAAATATATAAAAAGTAGTTTGGTTTATATATATAAAAAAAAAAAATAATAATTTTTAATAATTTAAAATTAATTATGCTAAAAAATAGCAACTAGTAACTTAATAAACATAATACTCTATCCACAGAAAAACTTAACACAAGGTACGGACAGCTTTATTAACAAAGGTCAAGTTCAGTCAAGGCCATGTGCTTCTTCCAAGGGTCTTCTTCTAGGCTAATGGCAGCAACATCTTATGTGAAGTATGTAAGACTATCACAATACAGCTGCGTAAAACTAGCAGTGGATTAGCTTTGGCGGTATATTTAGCTCTTTCACTGACTCCGTGCAATGCCAGTATCCTCTTTCCCACCGCACTGCGGGACAGTGGACTATAATTAGGCCTAAACTAAACAGGCTTCCAGACACTAGGGGTGGCAGCTGCTAGTTTTTCTTGAGAGTAAACAAAAAGCTCAGTTAGCGTATGCCACAAAGCTAGCACATATTTTGTTATTGCAGCTTGAGGCGAGTTACTGACCCAGCATGGGACACAGTAAGTATGTATTACTTGTAAACAGATAACACGGGCTGGGATAAACAGATAGAATCACAGTAATATTTGGTGTTGATATAAAATTGTTAACGGCTTGCCTTATTTCTGGATCACCAAATAATGACTTGTCAACATCTCTGGCATAATCTTCATTACCAAGTTATAAAGTATGTATTTGAAGCTTGTATGTTTGTCTTCTACTGCTTCAGCAGTAAAATGGTCTAAATCAGTTTTTTTTTTTTTTTTTTAGCACTGGGGTTACTATTTTAGGTGGGTTAGGTTGTTAGTTCTTGTGGCTAAACCCTTGAAAAAAGTGTTATTTTATCATTTATTTGAAGAAATCCCTTTCTTAAAAAGCTCTATAGCAGGAGTGGCGAACTCCGGACCTGGAGAGCCACAATCCTGCAGAGTTTAGCTTCAACCCTCATAAAAACTCCTGCCTGTAGCTTTCTAGTAACCTAGGGGTGGCCAAACTCAGTTCTGGAGGGCTGGTCTCCTGTAGAGTTTAGCTCCAACCCTAATAAAAACTCCTGTCTGTAGCTTTCTAGTAACCTAGGAGTGGCCAAACTCTGTCCTGGAGGGCCAGTGTCCTGCAGAGTTTGGCTTCAATCCTAATAAAAACACACCTGCATGTAGCTTCCTAGTAACCTAGGGGTGGCCAAACTCGGTCCTCGGCTCCAACCCCTATTAGACACACCTGAACCAGCTAATCAAGCTCTTACTAGGCATACTAGAAACTTCACGGCAGGTGTGTTGAGGCAAGTTAAAGCTAAAATCTGCAGGACATCAGCCCTCCAAGACCGAGTTTGGGCACCCCTGTAGTAACCCTTCAGACCTTGATTAGCTTCAGGTGTTTGATTAGGGTTGAAGGAAAACTCGTCCAACGTTCGCCATGCCCCATGTCTATAGGGCCCCTAAATTTCTGTGGTAATCAACAACGTCCACTTAATCTCATTGTTTTAAAATGGTTCTCTTTGGAGTCTTACCATCATCAAGAGTGATTTCCTGTAGGCCTATGGACCGAAAGGCTAGCTCTTTGTCTTTCTGTGGTTCCTGTTTAATGTTAAGGCGTTCTTCACCTTGTGACATCCTATAGCTTTTTCTGGACTCCTGGAGAGATGTACCCAAAGGTTGAGGGTCCATCAAGCTTTCTCTGACAGACGGTGAGTTAGAAGGCACTTTGGCAAGAGTTGACGGGTGGGAAAGAGAAAGCACATGGGAAGACGAGGACTGTGGTAATTGCACCAGATTCACTGTGTGTAGACCAGATAGATTGGAAACTGAGACAGGGCCAAGGTTGTGGAGATTAGGACCGTGTTCTGCAGGTATGCCTGGTTGAGACCTTAGTTGCTCTGCTACGATTTGGGATGACTTTAAGCCTTGCAGTGAGCCACCAGTCATCGGAAGACTAGGTTGTCCTTTGTAAAACAGATTCTGTTGTGGTTTTTGGTACAAAGAGTTGTTGAAATCCATCACTGAGGGATGGAACATAGGGTGGATGTCTGCTCCAGCATTAAGGCTTCTGTCTGCTGGATGATAGCGGCTTAGATACAAAGGATCCTGAGGTGAGTAACTGAGATGGGTTGAAGATGGAGCACAGATTGTCCCTTCAGACAGCAGCCACTGCTCAAGAGGTTGGACCTCATCTGAATCAACTGGGTCTCCAGTAGTGATGAAATCGGCTGGGGAGGTGGTAGAACGCTGCCCTGCTTGTTCATTGGTGTTAAGGTCCGTTCTCATGCCAAACTCCTGCTTGACCTGCACTGCTTTGAAGGAAGATGTTTAGCATATTACAGATTAGCATCATGAACATTTCTTTATTTCTCAAAACATTTGAAAAACTGCTATATTATCTTGTCCAATTAAGACCCAAATCCTTCCAGTTCTACAGTGATCTCAGACAACACAACATATTATACACAAACAAATCCAATCTTCCAATCTCCATAACTACAAGCTCCAGTTTGATTGGTAAGCCCAGGGGTCTCCGATCCTTCTCCTGCTGAGTTTAGCTCCAACCAGCTTAAGCACACTTACCTGAAAGTTTCTAGTGAGTCTGAAGATCTTGATTAGCTGGTTTAGGTGTGTTTAATTTGGGTTGGAGCTAAACTCTGTAGGACGTTGGCCCTCCAGCAACAAGTTTGGACACCCATAGGCAGGGGTGGCCAAACTCAGTCCTAAAGGGCTGGTGTCCTGCAGAGTTTAGCTCCAACCCAAATTAGACACACCTGAACCAGCTAATCGAGCTCTTTCTAGGTATACTAGAAACTTCTTGGCAGGTGTGTTGAGGCAAGTTTGAGCTAAACTCTGCAGGACACCGGCCCTCCACGACTGAGTTGCCCATAGGTAAGCCTCTATAATGGTAGCCACCCTGCTCATGGAGGGCCACCATACTGCAGGCCTTTAGGCTGTGTTTACACTTGGCTTTAACATGTGACCTGTATCCGGATGTTGTCCACATACACATGGAAAAAAAAAACAAGTGTAAACGTGCTTCTGATCTGTCCTGGTCCAGAGGTAGACTTGTTATATCATGATTGGATCACTGTGATTGCATGTTAATGCCAAGTATAACTTTCAACCCTGGTCCAACACATGTGCCTGTTATTTATAAATCCTGAACACCTTGATTAGGTGTGTTTGATTAGGGCTAGAGCTAAACTCTGCAGGGTGGCAGCCTTCCAGAAGCATAGTTGGCTACCTCTGCTCTCCGCAGATTCTTTAAGACAGTACAGAAAACACTTATAAATTGTGATTTTTTTTTAACCAGTTGCCAGGCTGCTACAATGAACGCTACACTGGACATTGACTTATCTCTCTGATGTTGTGACACTTTTTTCTGAGACACCTGTTTCCACCTGTTGTTACAATGTGTTTTTGGTGATTTGATCACATTTGCACAATACCATTTCCAATTGGTATTACTATGCATTTCAAATTCCCTGTGACCACTTGTTTTCAGATTCCGCAAAGACACTCACCTGACTGAACAAGAGCATATTATGTGACTTAGTTTTAGTCCTTAGTCCTAGTTTTAACCAATTAAGTTTGCGTAGGAGGCATTCATTATCATTTATTATAATTTTTTATCTTAATTTTATGGTGTTGCTTATGTATTAGCTTTTATGATCCACACAATGTGGATTTCTACGTCAACAATGTCAAAGTCTAAGTTCAATCACAAGTGTCTGAGTCCAAGTACTCCAACTCTTTGTATTGATTCCCACTGTAATTTGTGTGTTTTGGTACAATGCAGCTAATTTTGAATCACTTGATTTGGTGCGCTTTTGCACAACGCACCCCAGGATGAACACATTTTAGGTACTTCACTGTGGTCTGGGATGCATTAAAAGAGAAGTTCACTTCCAGAACAAAAATTCACAGATAATGCACTGGTCATCCAAGATATTCATGTCTTTCTTTCTTCAGTCGTAAAGAAATTCTGTTTTTTGGGGAAAACATTTCAGGATTTCTCTCCATATAGTGGACTTCAATGGTGCTCACGAGTTTGAAATTCCAAAACGCAGTTTAAATGCAGCTTCAAAAGGGCTCCCAGCCTAGGAAGAAGGGTCTTATCTAGCCAAACGATTGGTTATTTTCTAAAAAAAAAAAAAAAAAAAAAAAAAAAATAATATATATATATATATATATATATATATATACAATTTATATACTTTTTAACCTCAAATGCTCATATTGTCTAGCTCTGCGTATACTCTGTGTATTCCGGTTCAAGACAGTTAGGTCGAAAAACAACCATCTCATTTTCTCCTCCAACTTCAAAATCGCTAAAATTGCTGTTTTACCTTTTTTGAAAAGCGTGTTTGATCTTCTTTGCACTTTCATTTTGTAAACATTGGGTCAGTACTTCTGCAGCGATGTACGACTAGAAAATGTGATTTTTCTTTTGACATACACTAACTGTCTTGAACTGGAATACACTGGGTACACACAGAACTAGACAAGACGAGCATTTGAGTTTAAAAAGTGTATCAATTGTCAATTTTTTTGAGACCTTTGAAGCTCATTTAAACTGCTTTTTGGAAGTTCAAACTTGTGGGCAGCATATAAGTCAACTATATGGAGAGAAACCCTGAAATGTTTTTTCTCAAACATTATTTCTTTATGACTGAAGAAAGAAAGACATGAATATCTTGGATGACAAGGGGGTGAGTACATTATCTGTAAATTGTTGTTTCGGAAGTGAACTTCTCCTTTAAGGACAGACAGCATTTCTACTACAAATGCAATGTGATCATGTGCATTTTTGACTCCCTTCATGTGTTTTTTTTAGTGATCAGATAAAATGTTTAACACCTTTCTTTTACACAATTGGTGCTGAACTCTTGTGATTGGACAGCCAAAGATGCATCTTAATGCCAAGTGGAAACAGGATATCCTTTACCACTGAGCTGTGTCAGTAACCATAATTAATACCAATAACCATTTATATTCTGTATCTTCTAATTGCTTCTGGGCAGACTGTACAAACGTTCCTAGAGACCATTTATTATGAATGTGAATGAGCTACTGCCTTCTTTAACCACTTAGATCAGGGGTGCCCAGCCCTGTTCCTGGAGATCTACCTACTCGCAGACTTTAGTTCCAGCCCTGCTCCAACACAGCTGTCTGTAATTATCAAGTGCTTCCAAAGAGATTGATTTGCTGGTTCAGGTGTGTTTGATCAGGGTCGGAGCTGAACTTTGTAGGATGGTAGATCTCCAGGAACAGGGCTGGGCACCCCTGACCTATATCCCCATTTTTAACTAGAACTGTTGCTGTCCAACTGGTAGTTCTTGAGATCTGTCAGTGGACCAGACTTGCTGATACTCATAAGAAGGACTATTACCTGAAAGATAGGTGAAGAACTGTGAGGCACTTTTCTTCCTCTTGCCATTGCTAACATAGAACTGCACCTGGGTGGAGGAAGCCGTGGTTTTCTTGTAGTACGGAGGGATCTTTACCACTATGCTTGTCTAAACAGGAATGGGAACACAAGAGAACTTCAGAGACACCTGTAATTATAAACCTCAATGGGAAATGTAATGCACATATGTTATGTTGTTACAAGAAATTGAGAATTTCAGTGTTTCTTTACAAAAACAGTAACATACTGTGCTTACATTTTGACTCTTTTCTTGTAAAGCCCTCACATCAACCTCCCACTGTGTTTTACCATCTGGAATGGAAAAAAAGACAATACAAAGGCTCTTTTGTTATTACATGACAAACTGTCATCCAAAATGTATTGCTAAAAACACCTCCTAATTACAGCAGAGAAACTAGCTGTGAGAATAGTTATTGTAAAACATGGTTTCACTTACCAGAGCCCTTTTCTAGGAAGACGACTGTTGATTCTGGATTGACGTTTTGCCCTGTTATAAGCATCTCTTCTCCTCCATTAACAGAACCACAGGTGGGACTAAAGCTCTCGATTTGGGGAAGTTCCTGAGCTAAACGTTGAGCTAGTCAACAGAGAAAGGAAATGGATGTAAACTGCTGACCAACATGACTTGGTAACATTTTCAAAATGAAAATTTGAGTTTTGAATATTTTCCCACCTAACAACATTTTATTATTCACAGTTTTTTATTTTTTAGACACATTTTTTTCCTCAACTCTGTAACGGATAAAATTGGATTGGTTTAAAAAAAATATTTTGACACAGAATTTGTTATAAAACAAACATCTACCTACTGCTCATGTGTCCCTGATAACAATTTAATGATAACAAATGTAACATTTATTATATTTTTCACATTTCTATAGGACTAAAGCTAAAAATACACAAGTTGTGTGTCTATGGTCTCTTTATTTTTGTAAAACAAACAAAAAAAATGTAGAAGTTTAAGTAAAACCACAATTGTATTGTTTTATTAGTCTTTAACATGTTAGATAGTGCTTAGCAAGAAATGCTTTCATTCTTAATTGTCTTCCCTATATGCTTGCAAAACATATTAACATGACAAGATGTGATGGGGTTAAAGTCTGTAACACATTTGAAGGATATATTGCTTTCAATTTTAATTTTAAGTTTTGTTTCTCTTTCATGTTGTCCCCTTATTTTTGGGTCAACATACCTGCATGGCCAACATTGTCTTTCCGCTGTATATGGGTGCAACTTCTAAAGTTTAAGAGGACATATTACATCAAAAAAATAAAAAATTGTTGTCATGATTTTGGTAAGTATATATTTGCTGAAACCATGACTGCTTTATATTTATTTCATTAAAATGATTAATACATGACATAAATAACTCAACCCTGTCACAAGCTTACAACCCCGTAACAATGGGAAATGCACATATTTGTGACGGGGGTTGAGGTTTTTCACTCAAAATGACCACTGCTCCTCATGTAGTTAGGACAGTAGACCATGTATGGCCACAATAAATTAAGTACACTGTATATACTTATAGATTAAAATAAAATGTTGAAAAATAATTGTTTTCCATCTTCATTTTACGTAACAGGGTTGAGTTGTTAAGCTTGACCGTACCCTCCTTGAGGAGAGTAGAACATTTATGGCAGAAATAAAAGTACATACCTATGGTTTGCCGTCTTAATTGTATGTGACAGGGTTACGTTTCTTGACAGCGCCCTCCCTGACTATAATATGCCTCAAAATATGAATAAAGTTTGGGTTGGTTTAAGATATGTATACGATAGGTATTTTTAGTCATTATAATGGGTATACCAAAGTATTGTGAAAAACTTTGAACAATTAATTTTGGTGAACCACCACTTTAGAAACTCTACAGGACTGAAATATTACCGAATCTCAGGAATGACCCATGTAATGCCTGCCTTACCAAAATAGTTTACATAGAACATGCATAATCACAGAAAATAACTCACAGCATTCTATGGGTGTGGATGCCACTTGCAGGGACAGCACTTTTCCGTTGTGTTGAGGGATATGAACACGGAACACAGCACGCACACGTGTGTTTTTACGCCCGATATCAGTTTCTCCCTTCCGCAACTCGATGTCTGAATTCCTTAGCTTCAGGATCCCAGCACAGTCAATGCTTTCAAACAAAGATGATAAAAGTCAGTTAAATTGTGTTTACTTATTAAAACTGCAGTTATCTATGGAAAGTGTGACGTAAATGGTGCTGTTTGCCGACAACTTTTGGCCCATTTTAGTTATTTCACTTTGAGACCTGCATATGGAAAAGTTTCTCTTAAAAGCCTTGCCAGTATGGGAGTGGGTGGATGCATCATCATGCAAAAGCAATGTTTTTTTTTTTTTTTTCTACCAAAGCCACTGTTGAAATGTTCTATTCTCAGCCTTGATTAATTTATTCCGTTAGCAAAAATGTGAGAATAGATAAAATTATTTATTCTGTATGTGACCCTGGACTACAAAACCAGTCTTAACACTGTAAAAAATGATTTTCTTACTTAGACTTTTTGTCTTGTTTCCAGCCAAAATATCTAACAATTCTTAAATCAATAAGGATTTTCTAGATGAGCAAATATTGTGTTGTTTTCAGAAAAAAGTCAAAAAAGTCTAAAAAAAAAATCAAAAAGAGTCAAAATTAAGTGTGTTTTTGCTTGAAACAAGCAAAATAATCTGCCAATGGGGTAAGAAAAATAATATTGTTTTCTGTTTGTATGATTTTTTAAGATTGTTTACCTTGTTCTAAGCAAACACTCTGCTTTTACTGAAAACAAAACAATAATCTTTACTTGTCTAGAAAATCCTTCTTGATTTAAGAATTTTTAGATATTTTGTCTGGAAACAAGACAAAAAATCTAAGTAAGAAAAGCATTTTTTCCCCAGTGAAGTAGTATGGGCATATTTGTAGCAATAGCCAAATATAAATTGTATGGGTCAAAATGATTAATTTTTCTTTAATGCCAAAAATGATTAGGATATTAAGTTACGATCATGCTCATGAAGACATTTTGTAAATTTCCTACTGTAAATATATCAAAACCTAATTTTTGATTAGTAATATGCATTGCTAAGAACTTAATTTGGACATCTTTCAAAGCGTTTTTTTTTTTGTGCATCTCTCAGATTCCAGATTTTCAAATAGTTGTATCTCGGCCTAACAGACTTTCAACTTTCATATTATGTATAAATCTGAAAAAAAAAAAAAAAAAATGACCCTTATGACTGGTTTTGTGGTCCAGGGTCAATATGATCTCAATAAGTCAGCTTCAATGATATAATTCACTTCGTGTAAAATTCATTGAGTGTACATCAAAACAAAAAAATGGAAAGGTACAACTGAACCAAAAAAAATAAAAAATACCGATTGCACCTTTAAAACTGTTCTAAATTTCACATATTTTCCATTCAGCACTGCCATCTTCTTCTTCTTCTAAACTGTCAGCAATGTCAATACATCATTTATGCAAAAAAGCTCTGTCTACAATGCATGCAGGGCAGGGTGCATGTAAATCAGAGGTTTGCTCGACGGGTACCTGGCAGACATATTGTTTTCAGGCAGGAGAGGAATTTCGAGAACTTTGGTGCAGGATATCACTGTCTCTTGACTCGGCGTCGCCACGGTTTTCCCAGTGATTCTGTGCACTTGATAGAATGGGTGTGGTCTGATGTAACGCTCATCCGCTGTCCCGATGAACATCTGCAGGCTGACGGGTTTTTCATTAAATCCTATTAGCTACAGATGCGAGAAGAAACAATATGAGTAAACAGGCAGCTGGTTATTCCAAATGAATTGTTCCTAGGCCTATCCATCATCCATCAAAGGTTTAATGCTCTGCAGCTCTTAAAATATTCAAAGTAGCACATATCAGGTTGACATTTCAAACCAACATTCAAAGTTTGTTGACGATCTTTCCTTTTCTAGTTTTACATGTCTGAAAAGCTTGCAACATCTGTTTCTTTAACGCCAGGAATGGTGGCCATTCGTGTCATAGGTAGCTAGGGTAAACAAACAGTGCAACACATGTAACATTAGCTTGTACCCTGTTAAAAATACCACAAGCTGACTGGATCAAAAGTTCTGTTCAAAAGCCTGGCTGATATTTATCACATAGATATCACATCGTTAATCCAGTGATATCTCAGCTGTCTCTAAAAATATAAATGTATAATAATACTAATTAATATTATAATATTAATATAAATAATTAAATACACCCAAACAATAATCTGGTACTTTTGTCTTGTACTAGAGCAGATGTCAGATGAGCAACAAACCTTTAGGTATGGAACCCTTTCTCAATTTACCAGAACAATGAAAACTGCTGTGCAAGTTCGGTGAACTGTTCAAAATGTGCACAATACAGTATGGTGTGACAAACAAAAACAACAGAAAAGTGGGTAATGATGGATGAAATACTCCATTAATAATTAACCATAATCCATAAATCACATGCAAACAAACAAACAAACAAAAAAAAAAAATATATATATATAATTCACAGTTTCCGAACAGGTTTTCACTCCCATTTTGCAGACAAACAGGTGGAAGGGCCCCAAACAATCTTAGATCTGGTATTAAGTCTATAAAGTCGGACCTTTACAACAGGGTGTCTTCCGCAGTCCGATTTAATGGCCCCTCGACTGCCCTCCGTCTCATAATGGGCTCTGTGGTGAGGTCTAGGTTGGATCTCCATCTTTAACTCACACTGGCCACACTGACTGGGCAGAGGACAGTCCAGTGGAGGTAAAGACGTGGACCTGAGTAAGAAAAAGAAACAGAAGCGGCTGAGCATTTGCCATTGAAACAGACACCCATTGTTATAGCCCTAACAGGTTCATAAATGATGGAACAACAGGGCACTGAAGGTGAACAATTGAGTCCCATAAGTACATGCAATTTACCTGTATAAAGGAGTGCCGACTTGTTTGGGTTTAACCCAAGGGAAGTGTGTTGGGACAGCTAAGAAATGTTCCACTATGTCCTCTTTCTTTAAACTGGGGAGGGACACAGCTATGCCTGAGTTTAGCGACGGATTTGCAAGGCTTTGGTCTTGAAGACTTGAATCCTCTTGTCCAGGCATCAGAGCCATTTGATCCTGGTGGTTGGTCTGATACCTTCTTCTTGTTTTGGATGGGATGTCTACCTCCAGTGGAGGGGTTTGGTAGGGAGCAAATGTGGCACCTCCCAACCATGTCTCCTCAGTGACACTACCCCGAGGAGAGTGAGATGGTGTTACGTTGGGGGAAAGGTGCGGAGATGCCAAACCGGGATTGACCTCTGCACTGGAATGCCGCCTTTTTCCACCTGGCGAGGTTGGCCGAGAAGACGGCCGTGAGGATGAGGACTGTGGACGAGGACTGAGCCAAGTTTCCTCTGTGATACTGGTGCGGGGAGATTGATACGGCGACAGCGATTGGGAGTAATGATATTGTAGAGGTTGCTGGTAATGTTGTTGTTGGTGGTAACGGTACCAGGGGTCATCTCCATATGCCGGAGAACCAAAGGGAGACACGAGCGGGGACACTTGAGGAGACGCCTGGGGAGACGTAAGTGGGGACGGCAGAGGAGACGGCAACGGCGACACTTGAGGAGAAGCCAGCCGAACTTGAGCGGCCGCCTCATTCAGTTCGGCCTCCACATCATCGTAGATGTGTGAGAAGGATTCGCAGGACGAGGCGTCAGACAACCAGCTGCGAGAGGACAAACTACTGCAGGGGCTGGGACACAGTGAGGACGTGTCCCTGTATGAAGCATCCAATGGCAGAAAGAGCTGGTCCCTTGATAGAGACCCAACACCGGCTTCTCCACATGCGCCTGCCAACTCGTCCAACTGGTGAGCGCCCAGGTCCTGGTGGCAGTTGGCTGGGATAGAGGTGATTTGGATGCTAGGACAGTCAAAGACTCTACTGGGAGACTCCATGGGTTGGATGAAACCAGAGTGAAGGGTGCCATAAGACTGGTTTCCACAGCTGTCTAGCTGCTCTTGGGGCCCAGGAGGAAAGAGAGGGTAGCAGTTGGCATCATCATCCGATCTAGATTCTAAAGTACAAGGAAAAAAATTATTTTTAACACAAGGCGAAATACTACGTCTACCCTGGTTTATGCCATATGCCATTTTCCTTAGAGGGATAGTTCACCCAAAAAAATTTTAATTCTGTCATTAATTACTCACCCTACCGTCATTCTTGACCCCTTCGTTCGTCTTCGGAACACAAATTAAGATATTTTTTGATGAAATCCGAGAGTTTTTCGACCCTCCATAGACAGCAAGGGTCCTTCCATGTTCAAGGTCCAAAAAAGGTACCAAGTTTTGTTGTCAAAAGTACTGAAATTTGTGAGGAGCATGAAGTGCTGATCATTGTAGCCAATCTCAGACATATCTGTTGAGTGTGTAAACACTATGGCCAATAAGCGATGTTTAAGAATCAACTCAACAGCAGAATGTGAGCAGGAAATGGATGTTTTTAAAATTTCAGTACCGACTTGTACCGAAATCGGTACTTTCGACAATACTAGTACCACAAACATCAACTAGTACCACAACAAAATAGTCCATGTGACATCAGTGGATCAACTGTAATTTTATGAAGCTATGAGAATACTTTTTGTTGCGCAAAAAAAATAAAATAACATCTTTATTCAACAATTCTTCTCCTCCGCGTCACCCTAGCACCATTTTGGAGAGTACCACAATTCATTAGCATGCTTTCCTCTGAACGTATTCTCGTAGCTTGAACGGTTCAACCACTGTTGTCACATGTCACTTTTTTGTTTATTTTCTTGGTTCCCTTCTGGACCTTGGAACGTGGAAGGACTCTTGCTGTCTTTGAAGGGTCAGAAAACTCTCAGATTTCATCAAAAATATCTTAATTTGGGCTCTGAAGACGAACGAAAGTCTTATGAGTTTGGAACAACATGAGGGCGAGTAATCAACGACAGAATTTTCTTTAAAACTGGAATACACTACACTAAAAAATGCTGGGTTATTTATTTATTTTTAACCCAAATGCTGGGTTTAGCCTGCTGGGTCATTTTAGTGGGTTGTTTTTAATATTTTTACCCAAATGCTGGGTATTTTTTTCTGCACTCTTTTTTAACCTAAATGCTGGGTTCGGCTTGTTGTGCCATTTTATTGGGTTTTACCCAGGTGCTGGGTAGTTTTTCTGTAACTAAGCTGCTGGGTCATTTTTAAATATTGGGCCATTTTTTTTCTACCCAACCGCCGAGTTGAGCCTGTCTCCGACAAAACAACCCATCTGCTGAGTTACAGTCAGACGCGGTCTTTTTGGTGATTGAGTTCTCTACAGGAGAAATTAAAATGGCACTTGTAATGTAAAATGTTACATTTTTTTTATTTATAAATATTTTTTATTTATTTTTTATTTATAAATATTTTTTATTTTTTTTAATTTATAAAAAAATATTGTCAAACGAGTTTAATGGTAATTTGTATTTAAATTGTAAACTATGCTGTGTTCACCCAAATAAATTACATTTTTCTTATATTTTTGTCTATGGGTGTTCTTGCTTAATAATAAATATTCATCTTTTGTTTATTGCTGTTGCCTGTTTAATTCTGTGAGTGATTTTTCATTTCCAGCCCATTTTAAGCCAGCAATATAATATTTTTAAGCTAAGAGATAGTTGACTTAAATGTAACAACCCAGCATGTTGGGTAAAACCAGTTAAACTAACCCAGCATGTGTTCTGTCCAATATTTGCCCAATGCTGGGTTGCCAAACACCCAAGTTGGGTTGTTTTTAACCCAGACTTTTTTAGTGTACATGACTTTTACACAGGTTTCTGCTTTGTTTGCAGTCTGGAAGAGTTCTCATCTGTACTCTGAAAAATTTGGACAGTCAGAAAATCATGTAGGGCATAATGGGCAAAGACTTTAATTACATAAAGTGATTTATATCACCTCGTTTTACAATGAGGCAGAGCTTAATTTTGGCTTAATTGGGAATTGCTTGTATTTCTATTACTAAAATAGCTTATTATATTAGGACATCTATCTGATCAGACTAGAGGATTTAAGACTAACTCATCCAACTCCAGAGTAAGTGATTGTCCACCAAGTCAGTGGTGCCTACTTCGGTTGGCCTTATCCCATAGTCCACTCTGGCTACACATGAGATGATGCTTTTTAAAAGATTATGAAAAATGTTGTCATGATAATATGAACTGTTGAATTGTGTACATTTTTAGGGTTAATACTATTGATTGTATTTTGTTTTTTTGTTTGTTTGTTTTATGTTGAGGAAGGACAAATACAATCCAGTGTCTTTAGTAGCATGTGTATATTTGTATAGCCAGAACTACATTTTATGCCAAAAATCGTTAGGATATTAAGTAAAGATCATGTTCCATGAATATATTTTGTAAATTTCCTACTGTAAATATATCAAATATTAACTTTTGTTATGCATTGCTAAGAATGTTGGGCAACTTTAAAGGCAATTTTCTCAGTATTTTGATTTTGTTTGCACCCTCAGATTCCAGATTTTCAAATAGTATCTCGACCAAATATTGTCCTATTTATTCAGCTTTCAGATGATAACTGGTTTTGTGGTCCAGGATCACAAATAATCCTTAACACAAACAAAAAAACTAATAAATTATGTTCCCAAGAGCACAACAAATTCTTCACGAAACTTCAATGAAGCGAGGCCGCATAGGTTACGCACTTGGCATACTGCGGGTACTTGAGCCAATGCATTTCAAGAGATGCTCTTATGGCTCATTCAGACACATGAGCAAACTGACAGCTGCCAGAGGTGCAACAGTAGCTAACCATAAATATCACACACTCACACGGATCCACGAGCTAGGGATGCTGTCACACTGATAAGATTATCTGTTTAACACAATGCTATGGACTGTCATTGCACTCAAGCTTCAGCAGTCAAATGCCCAGCAATAAAAACCTAAAAGGTGATTTACAGTGAGTTCAACCATGATATCAGTCGGGTTTACATATACAGATGGAGGAAGATGGATTACAGTGGACAGTGCAACTTGCATTAAGCAATATACACTGTGTGCATAATTATTAGGCACTTTGATATTCTGGTCATATTTTTTTTTCCAAGCACATTTGACCAATTCCAAACCACATCTTAATAACTACTATTCATTTTGTATTTAATTATTTATAAGTGATATATAATTGTCCGTGAAGGCTGGAAGTGAAAAACTCCTTATATTCTGGTGTGCAGAATTATTAGGCACGTTTTCTTTTGCAGATACAACGAGCCAAAAAAGAGATTTAACTCGGACTGAAAAGTCAAAAACCATTAAATGCCCATGAGAAGGATGCAATACTAGAATTTGCAATTGATGTGATTGATTGATGTGGTTTGGAATTGGTCAAATGTGCTTGAAAAAAAAATAATAATAATAAAAAAATATATATATTTTTAACCTCATGACCAGAATGTCAACGTGCCTAATAATATGCACACAGTGTAAGAGCAGCGTAGGGAAGTAGAGTAGTAGACAAACATATGCTTACAGTGCCAATATTAATAATAACAATGCTAATATAGGCCTATTCAAAGCCATTTGAGCAGTTTTAGTTCTACTGCTGTTCAAAAGTATAACTGACACGAAAACAACGAAATTATTCGTATAGATACAGATGCATGCATGTTATTAAAAGATGTTCCGCTTGATTAGACTTTGACCTTCCTCTTTACGCGAGTCAACTACACGAACTACTGCATTTGATGTTGAAAGATAAGGAAGTGACTTTTAGTATATTGAAACAGTTTCATTTATTCAAAACAGCCAGATCCAAACATGGCTACTTCTGTAACACATTCTTGACGCAAAGAGACTTGTACGCCAAGTACATCGCTAGCATTTTTACCGAGAGCGCTTGCACGCACTTCATTGATATAATCGGAGCGTTGGTCGCGTCGCGTCGCGTCGCGTAAAGTAATGTACAAACCTGTGTGGCCCAGCGAGGACGGATGAGTGTAACCGCTCTCCCCGAACATCAGTCTGAAGTCCAGTTCTTCTCTGTAGTTAGCAGTCATTGCATTAGACTACTTTTCCTCTATGAAATTAGAAAAAAAAAAAAAAAAAACAAGTCCATGCGTGGACGCAAACGCAACTCTAACACTCCAACTTTCTGCAGGCGTCTCTTTGGTTGACAAAACAGAGATGGTGTCAGCGCGAAAACCCGGAACACACGGTCCAAAATGCCTTTTCTCTCTCTCAGAAGTTGGTTAGATCGAGCCTTTGATGTTGTTTCTTCTCGTACTTTGTTGACGTCCCGCCGTGTTTAATAATCCCATGCTGGGTTTGGTGTTGATCTGAGGTCTCCCGCACATGTAGATCGTGGCTCTAGTAAAGTTACATTTCACACTGCGACTCCAGACGTGACGTCACGACATTTGACAGACTACAAACACTCGGAAAGGAAACACACGCACGCGCGCGCACGCGGCCTCATTTGCAAGCAGCAACAATGTCACTAGTGTGCGAGAACAATTCGGTTGTAGTGGACTCACTGGAGAGCAGCTGTTTTGTAACTCCGTCGTCGTGAATGTACGCGGATTGTCGGAATATATCGGGTGATACGCATTTCTTTCGCAAGGTCAGAGTATGGTTGTGGCTCAAAACATATTGAGCGCCCTTACACACAAAATACCATGGTAACCACAGTTTCCGCTTTAATAATTGACATTGAAGTTCATTCTAATACTGCAAAATAAACGACACAAATATGTGTCTTAGTATCTTATTGAAAACGGTGTAGCTTTTGGAATCTGTCATTTTTTAGAATAGCCACTTTCTACCAAAAGTCTCATAAAGTCACTTTGTTAAAGTAGACAACATTTTCTATTTGCCCAGTTTTAGAAGAGGGACTAGTTAATAATAAAAAATAAAAAAAGGTTCAAATAATAATAAATAATAATAGAATAACTAATTAATTTATTGCATTCTCTAACATAAAATAAAAATAAGCAATCACTTTGTTACAGTATTTATTAATATTTTATTTTATGTTTGTCCCAAAATGGTTTGACATATTATTATTATTATTATTATTAATTTATAGCATTATCTACTTAAAAAAAGAGAAAAAAAATACGTTTGTTACAGTATTTATTTCTTATTTAAGTTTCTGTTTGTCCAGGTTTAGATGAGAAACTAGTTAATTAAAAACAGATAATGGTTATTGTTGTTGTTATTATAATTATTCCTCTTACTACTACTACTAGTAATACTATTATTATTATTATTTAATTATTTATTGTATCATCTAACGATACAAACAAACAATACATGTTACAGTATTTATTAATTTTTAATTTTCTCTTTGTTGTTTTTAGATGAGGAACTATTTAATAAAAATGGGTTATTATTATTATTATTATTATTATTGTTATTCCTACTAGGGTTGTGACGATGAGGAAATTTCCCCACCGGTTTATCGGCATGTGACAACACCGGTAATACCGGTATCACCGTGGGGGTGGGGGTTTGCTCTTTTTTTCTGCTTTTAAATAGCTTATAAATGCGTGCGTATTATACTTTCACTTTCAGTTTTGCGGGAATTGGCAATTCGGCGTCAATTGTTTTAATGGACGACAACGAAACTACAAAAAAAAAAAAAAAAAAAAAAAAAACTTTGCACCCAAAATATTGCCAAACAGGTGCTTTTGGACACTCTCTTTCTGTAAATTCGACTCCTCGCACAGATAATTAACACGGCCAATTCACCATCAGCAATCACACTCCGTATCCAAGCACTACAAGAGAATCCCTTTAAATAGCCAAGCAGTCTTACCTTCATCGTCTCTTGTTTTCAGCATCCCTCTCCCTGGCCAGGGGGAGTACCCCGGGCTCGGCCAAACATGCTTAACTTTTACGCTGTTTATTATATGTAAGCGCGAACTCCTCACGTGAGGAGAAATATGACGCATTGTAGCTATGTTCAGTTTTTAATTATATTGCATGCTCTCGTCTTAAGTAAATTATTTAGAATAATATTTTCCATTCAATTCAAATAAATATTTAATAAAAAAACGAATACTAAAAAAAAAAAAAAAAAAAAAAAAGTGGAGACGGTGTCACGGTGGAAAAGTGATGTCACCGGTGTTGCGTCTTAAAACCGGTAACACCGTCAACACCGTCTATCGTGGCAAGCCTAATTCCTACTACTACAACTACTACTATTATTATTATTATTATTTTTATTATTATGATTTTTATTCCTAGTAGTACTACTACTACTACTATTATTATTATTATTTATTTATTTATTGTATTATCTAACGTTAAAAATAAACAATACATTTATTACAGTATTTAAAAACCTTTGATTTTCTGTTTGTCCAGTTTTAGAGGAGGAACTGGTTAATATTAATAATAAAAAAGGTTTGGAATTATTTATTATAATTATTATTATTATTTATTTATTGTATTATCTAACATACAAAAATATATTTGTTAGTGTTTATTAATCTTTAATTTTTTTTAATTAATAGTTAATTAAAAAAAGCAAAAAAGTTAGGAATATCATTATTATTATTTGTTTTATTTATTTATTGATTAATTGTATTATCTAACGTTTTTTCCATTTTATTTTTGACATTTTACAGAGCTAGTTAATTTTCCCTGTCCGAAACTAAATAAATGAATAAATATTAATAATAATAATAATAATTATTATTATTGTAATTTTTTCATGAATTATTGGCAACACTTTACAATATGATTGCATTTGTTAATTATATTTAATTCATAACCTAGCATTAACTAAACATAAGCAATACACTTGTTACAGTATTTAGTCATCTTTAATTTTCTGTTTGTCCAGTTTTAGAGGGACTAGTTAATTATTATTAATTATTATTATTATTATTATTATTATTATATCACTGTAATTGTAATACAGCTACTATCATACATTTTAATCATACAATGTTATTGTATTTATTGTTTTTTTCTGTTTTATTTTTGACGTGTTACAGAACTAGTTAATTTTCCCTGTCCAAAAAAATAAAAATAAAAAAAATAAATAATTTTTTTTTTTATAAAGGGCAGTCTATAAATAATTTTTGGACCCCACATGGGCATTATAATGACCAAAATGCTGTCTTGGTTTTGACATTTCCTTGTACAGTACAGGTAAAAGCAAGTTAAAATGCATAGTTAAAATGGTTTATTTTTCTGAAAAGACTGAAAACAGAAAGAAAGAAATAAAGAAAAAAGAAACACTTTAAATAAATAAAGCTTCATGGCATGTTATGATACCTCTGGCACTTCCTTGTACTTGGAGATGCACTGCACTCTTCTGGTGAAGAGTGGCAATCTGTCAGAAATCATTTTAAAAGTGTATTTACTAAAAACCTGATTATTCCTCCATGAACAAACAGTGGCATAAAGACAATTACAAACCAATACGAGAGTGCAGTAAGACAGATGGCACCTGTAAAGGAAACACTGAATTTAACAAACTTAAAAACACTGTTATTGTCAGATTATTCATCAGATAAACCGGCACTTTGCAGACTGTAATGAAAAGGAATGAAATGTCTTTTCTACCGAGTTGAGACGGTGAATGTTTGGCCAATGTTAACATGTGGTCTGACCACAGACACCATTCACAACTTTCGTCCTGCATATCATTTCCTCTTCCTCTTCCTGTGGGACTTCACTTAAATGTCTCTTTCGTGTCGCTGACTCATTGTCATCTAGCGCTGCACATTTCTTGTCATCCCTCTTGCGTTTATTGACCAGTCCGCTGTGCTCCTCTCCGATTCGTCCTTCTGGAAGACCCAGAGTCCGCAAACACACTATAGCCGCCGCCTGCTCTGCAAACTTCTTCGATTTCTCCCTGAAGAGACCGGAAATGAAAGCAGAGACAGACATATGGTAACTGTAGACATATCAAAACCAAACATATCGTACGTAACTGTATCAAAAGCCAAACTCACCACAGAGTAGAGCGGTACTTCTTACTGTCCACCAGAACTGTAGACTGAAACCCTCGATCCTGAGTCCGCTGTTCCTGAAGAGTAAACAAACAGCTTGAATAGCCTGTCACAAGTTAATAGATTAATATTAATATCTAAAGGCCATGAAACTTCTCCAGTTGATTAAGAGGGCTCTAAATGACCCCAGACAAGAAAGAAGGGTCTTATCTAGCAAAACGGTTGGTTATTTTCTAAAAACATCTACAATTTATATACTTTTTAATCTCTACACAGAGCTAGACAAGGTTGAAAAGTACATAAATTGTAATTGTTTTTAGAAAATAACCAATCGTTTCGCTAGATAAGACCCTTCCTCCTCGGCTGGGATCATTTAGAGCCCTTTGAAGCTGCATTTTGGAAGTTCAAACTCGGGGGCACCATAGAAGTCCATAATATGGAGAGAAATCCTGAAATTTTTTCCTCAAAAAACTTACTTTTTTTTTACGACTGAAGAAAGAAAGACATGGATGACAAGGGAGTGAGTACATTATCTGTACATTTTTGTTCTGAAAGTGAACTAATCCTTTAAGATGTAATATACACACACTAGCAGTCAAAAGTTTCTGAACAGTAAGATTTTTAATGTTTTTTAAAGAAGTCTGTTCTGCTCACCAAGCCTGCATTTATTTGATCCAAAGTACAGACAAAAACAACATTTTGAAATATTTTTACCATTTAACAATAACTACTTTCTATTTGAATATTTTTTTTAAATGTAATTAAGTTGGCTTGAGACTGAAATGCTATTTAAACTTACAGTTATTGTTATTCTTCTGACTGCTCCTCCTTCTAGAGCTTTAACTCTACAAACTCCAAACTCAGGCCAGATCTTCAGACTGATCTGACTCCAGTTGCTGTCTCTTTTCTAACTGATCGGACTTACGGTTTTCCTAAAAATGACTATTAAACCTGGGAAAAATCCCATAGACTTACATTGACGGAATGTTCAAATGATCAGCACTATTCAAACTCTAATCAAATTTAATCCATCCATCTATCCTAGCAACTCGAATCATGTTAGTGACATGCTAATCAGTTTTAGATTTTTTGTTGATTTAGCTTATTTTAATGCTGGTTTTGTTTGAGAACCCTTGAGGCCCCAATTGAGAACTGACCGTCTCATATACAGGTTGATCCAGCTTTTCCTTGCGGCTCCATTCCAGCAGGTACATCTTGGGTGTGATCTGAGGAGGGTAATCTCGTCTGGAAAACACAGACACAAGCATAAATACAGTATCTGAACAAGATACAGTCCGGTCTTATTTATTGGGCCACAAAGAGTCATTTCACCTCTCGAAGCGGATGGGCATTGTGACGACATCATCTACCAGTTTTGGGTGCTCTGACTGATCGCCGTTGGTCTGCAGAGCAGCTTTTCTGGCCTGCAGTTCAGATGTGGTCTTGTTGTAGAAGTCAGTCAATCCAAACACCTCACTGCAGATGCAGATATGAAAATGGGTAAAACTCAATGAAAACATGTCCAAGAAATTAAATTAAATGAAAAAAAAAAAAGTGAAAAAAATAAAGTGAAACTTCAGTAAAACTAAATAAAATAAAAAGTTAAAAAATAACAGTGAAAAAAATAAATAAAATAAAATGAAATAAAGTAACACTAAATAAAATAAAATGTGAAAAAAATAGTGAAATAAAAAAAATAAATAAAAAAAATAAATAAACTGAAATGAAATATAGTAAAACTAAATAAAATATAGTAAAACTAAATAAAATAAAGTGAAATAAAATAAAATAAAGTGAAAAAAATGAAATGAAATAAAACAGTGGACAAAAGTTAATAAAATAAAGTAACACTAAATAAAATAAAGTGAAATCAAAAAAGTAAAAGAAAAAGCGAAGAAAAAAATAAAATAGTGAAATAAAAAAAATAAAGTGGAATGAAATAAAATAGTGAAATAAAATAGAGTAAAACTAAATAAAATAAAGTGAAATTAAATAAAATAAAGTGAAAAAAGTAAAATAAAAAGAGAAGAAAAAATAAATTGTGAAATAAAAATAATAAAGTGGAATGAAATAAAATAGTGAAATAAAATAGAGTAAAACTAAATAAACAAATGAGATAAAATACAATAAAATAAAGTGAAAAAAAAATGAAATGAAATAAAACAGTGGACAAAAGTTAATAAAATAAAGAAAAACTAAATAAAATAAAGTGAAATTAAATAAAATAAAGTGAAAAAAGTAAAATAAAAAGAGAAGAAAAAAATAAATTGTGAAAAAAATAATAAAGTGGAATGAAATAAAATAGTGAAATAAAATAGAGTAAAACTAAAAAAATGAAATAAAATACAATAAAATAAAGTGAAACAAATGAACTGAAATAAAACAAAGTGGACAAATTTAAATAAAATAAAGTAACACTAAATATAATAAAGTGAAATAAAAAAAGATAAAGTGAAATAAAATAAAATAAAGTAAAATAAAAAGTGGAAAAAAATAGCAAAAAAAGTGGAATGAAATAAAATGGTGAAATAAAATATAGTAAAACTAAAAATAAAAGTGAAGTAAAACTAAATAAAATAAAGTGAAATAAAGTAAAATAAAGTTAAATAAAAATGGAATTAGATAAAATAAAGTGAAAAAAAAATGAAATAAAACAAAGTGGGCAAAAGTTAATAAAACAAAGTAACACTAAATAAAATAAAGTGAAATAAAAAGTGAAATGAAAAAAATAAATAAAAATAAAAGTAAAATAAAAAGTGAAAAAAGTGAAATAAAAAAATAAAGTGGAATTAAATAAAATAGTGACATAAAATAAAGTAAAAACAAATAAAATAAAGTGAAATAAAACAATACAACCAAATTAAAGCAACACCAATTAAAAGTTGTATCAGCGATTTCTAGCCTGAAACATAAAGTGTCAAATTCAGCTGACTTTTCATCACGATCCGCTCGCTGCTTGCCCCATTAATTGTCTGTGAAAAAACAGCGTCTCTCTGGTCAGCCTAGGGTCCGAGATATGCCAAAAAAACAATCGGCACTACCAACCTTTCCACACATAAACAAACAGTGTTCCAACCAATCAGCGTCAGGGGTTTGGTGTTGTGGACTTTCCTACTGGTGCAGGGATGTGAGGGAGGCGGAGCGAAAGTCCACAACACCAAACCCCTGACGCTGATTGGTTGGAACACGGTTTGTTTATGTGTGGAAAGGTTGGTAGTGCCGATTGTTTTTTTGGCATATCTCGGACCCTAGGCTGACCAGAGAGACGCGGTTTTTCACAGACAATTAATGGGGCAAGCAGCGAGCGGATCGTGAAGAAAAGTCAGCTGAATTTGACACTTTATGTTTCAGGCTAGAAATCGCTGATACAACCTTTAACTTTTCCCTCAACGCTCCCTCTAGAGGTTGGAAGGGGAATTGTCCATTACCGCTGTCCTAAATAATTGAACCCTACTGTCGCGTCACATGCACGTTATTTGTTTGGAGGCTATCCAGGACCGGCTTTGGAAATAACGATGTCCAGTGACAAGGTAGAGTATGTTGTATGACTTTATGAAAGTATGAAAACGAAATAAAACAATGACATAGTTTGCAAATTTTTTTTCGTAAAGCAAGTCGCATTTGTAGTCTCATTTGAACTACAAAACCGCTACCCGACGACCCAAACTTACATAGTGCTGTTATGGCCGATAGAGGATCGCAAAGCGAAATGCGGAAGTGCCGTTTCACCCTGTTATGAGTTGATGAACCACTGACACGAGTTCAGAAACATTATTTTAAGGTAAAAAAAAAACTCCTTAGTGTTGCTTTATATAAAGTGAAATAAAATAAAGTAAAACTAAATAAAAAAATAAAAAATAAAGCAAAATAAAAAGTGAAATAAAATACAATAAAATAAAGTGAAAAAAATTCAATTAAACAAAACAAAGCGGAAAAAGTTAAATAAAGTAAATCAAAACTAAATAAAACAAATGTGAAATAGTGAAATAAAACAAAATAAAAGTCAAAAGGTAAAATAAAGTGACACAAAGTAAAATAAAACTAATTAAAATAAAATAAAAAGCACAAAGCACATTTAATAAAATCTCAGGCTCGTTATCATAGTCATTAGTGTCATATTTATCTTAAATACTGTGTGTTTTTCACTTTTTGCATGAAACGAAGCTTACAATAAAGTAAGTATAATGCATGACGTTACCATATTTCTTCGTTGGTCTGAGCTGCATGTAAGCGTTTTCCAAACGGAGACTCAACTTTGTCTCTGAGCATCTGGCATAAGCAGTATTTGGTGTTAAACGGGTTATTGTCATAACGGACAGCCTGTAGGTAAACATAGGGAAGACTTATAAACAACACATGTGTGCATTTTTTTATTTACAAGACAATATACAAGCGGAAGCATTTGGGTTAAAGTATGTTCATTTGCCATTTCATCTTAGAGATTTACTATTTATCATGCATTTTATTAATCGTACAAATATTATTGCATTTTATTTATTGTATTATGTTTTCATTAGTGTTGTCACGATACTGGAATTTCTAACTTCGATACGATACCTTGAAAAATATCGCTATTCGATACCACAGAGAAAAACACTGCCACAATATTAAAGGGGTACATTTCTTTTTTAATTTAAAGATAAATATAACAAGATAACATGACAATGAGGAATGTGCAAATGTTCACTGCTACAGCCCTGTTCAGCTTCATTTGAGTTTGTTTCATACTTTCTTTGCTGTTTCAAATACAAATACAGCTGGTAGTGTAGGTTGTGAGTGTGTTGTTTTTGTTGTTTAACAAACTTTTTTTTCTTTTTAGACCACACTTTTAAAATGAACTGAACATAACTGATCTTAGAACTTAAGTTAACAGTAATAGATATTTGTTAACATTAGTTAACATGAATAAACAATGAAAAATACTTCCAAAAAATGTATTAATCTTAGTTAAAAGTTAACTTAAACTAACATTTACTCATACATGAACTAATTAAAATAGTTTTATTGGACCAGAGCTAACATGATCAGTTGTAATTTTATTACCTACCGTTATCAAAAATTAAAATATACTGTAACAAATGCATTGCTCATCGTTCATAAATGCTGGTTAATACATTAATATTATTTGACGAACAGATTTTAATGGCAGATTCACATATAATCACCGATCTGTGCAAACGTGCGTGCATCACACGCGAAAACAATGCTCAGTTGCTCACTGGATTGACATTAAGACAAATTGCATTATTTAACAAATTAAAAAAAAATAATAATAAAGTTAAATAAGCACAAGCTAATTTACATTTGACCACAGTTGATATATTTACTTGTCTTATATTCCTCGATCAGATTATATTAACGAATTACTAGGGATGCTCATATTGACCGTTTAACCGTTAACCGACAGTAAGAATTTTAACCGATTATTACTATTAGTTAAACGGTTTAAAAGGGTTTTTTTTCTATTCTTTTTTTTTTTACGTTTGCTGCATGGTGAAAGAAATAATGCTATTTGTAAGTTATCTGTTTACTCACGTGCGTGTCGACACGTGCAGTGTGGCTGTACAGACATATTTCACTTCAGCTTTACTTAGTAATCAGATGTAGTATATGCAACTCAAGTGGCGTTATTGGGTTATCAGAGAGTGAATCCGTGAGTAAATGTATTCAAATTCTGAATGAACTATAGTCTAGAAAGTGCGCAAGAGGCGCTCCCGTTACAATCACTGGAAAGCTATCACTCATCCTAGAGTAGTTCATCGCAATCTCATAAAGTTATTAAAAAGTAATAAAATAACCTTTACACGGCACAATTAATCTCTTATTTATATAATGCCAACACTTTCTTTGTTTTAATAAGAGAGTTCGCGAAAGTGTAGAAATCAGCAAAACTGAAACCGGCACTTTGGTTGGTGAGTGGATTGTAACATAGCCTCCTCTGATTGGCCACAGTGATAATCAAATCAACATACATGTCTGTGATTGGCTATTTCTGAACGCTGTAAAACACGCGCTTCTCCACACGCATATGACAGTGGATGGAAGTCCCGAACCGCAAATTGAAAGGGTTTTTGTGATGGTGTTTTTTTCGCGGATCTAAAAGTTAACAGGCAGCGGTCCTGCCTATCCGTACAGCATGTGGACATGTTAAAAACTAGGCACACTGAGGTATTGGCTGGCCTGCTATATATTTTTATGTCCGACGAGAAGAATAAGACCGGTACAGTTCTTCAAAGCGCATAAAAGGATTCAGTGTGTTTTAGTTTTGTCATCTTAATTAGCTAGTTATTTAATTTATACATATTTAGTGTAGGCCTATTTATATTCTCTTTTTTTTTCATTCAGATTTTCTCTGTTCTCAGAACCGCTGCTGATGCGTGATAATTTGAGTATATGTCAATACAGTTTTTGTTGTTGCTCTGTATGCTGCTGTTTGCACGTTAAAATAAAACATTTGCTTGTATTTTTAATGTATCATCACAGATACTCGTGCATTCTATTTTTATTTTAAACTAATTTATTATTCTAATTGTATCAGTTAACGGTTAATGTTCGGATAACGAGCAGCGGTTGTCGGTCAGGAAAATTAACCGAAATGAGCATCCCTACGAATTACAGTGAAAAAACGAGACAGCACTCATAACAGCTAGGCAATCTTGTTTAATGATTCAGTAATGTTAAAATGAGCACAGTTACCAACCTCTCGAAATTCTTTATATAGATCCAGTGTCTGTCTTTCAGGTGCTTTGCCAAATTAGTAGTGTTAGCACTGCTCTCTAGCAACTCTTTACGTTTACATATTGGCTTGCTTGTGTACTTCGGCTTTCCGTGTTCATTTGCTTTATATCCAAAATATTTCCAGATAGCACTTCTGCTGTGTTCTTTATCAGCCAAAGCTGGTGGCGGGGTCGCCGCACTCGCCTTTCTATTCGCTTTACTTATGCTATTTAACCAGAGCGAAGGTGTTTGGAGAGAGGTGAAAGTGACAGCTCGGCTAGTATCGATACTTTGGGAAATTAGTATTGGTACCGTTCAGATATTTCAGTATCAATATTTATCGAAGTATCGATATTTTTGACAACACTAGTTTTCATTTTCTAATGTCACCAAATGGAACGTCACTGTAAGTGTTGCCAATTTAATTTCTTTAGTTAAATAGCTTAAGCCTGACCTTCTGAAACATGCACATGTTGTGTCACTCACATATCTGATGTACTCCTCCATCACCTCCTCCACAGACAGCGCCCCCTGCTGCCGGAAGATGGAGGGATTCCACATGGCCGCCCGAGCCAGCATGACAGATGACGCTCCTGTAGCCTCTCGAAACTTACCGATGTCCTCGAATGTCTTCACTACGTCTGAAGAGCCTCCACTAAAATCAAACAGAGAAAAAAAAAAACTGTCAATGAAAATACAAAGATACCAGAAACTAATAACACTAACTGTACTGCATTTGTAAATGTCAATTTGATAAAAGATTCAAAAAGGTTGCAGATTCAATTGATAGACCATTTCCATTTTGCAAATGCTAAGTGTAATGTACAGTGAATACTGACTTGGCGATGACAGGTACGGACACACTCTCAGCCACGGCCTGGATGTAATCGCAGTGGACTGGATGCCGCGGTCTCTCTTCTTTCATCCTGACAACAACAACAACAAAAACTAAATATAAAGGTGCTCTAAAATAAGAATCAATCCATAACTAGACGCTTAAAGAAAGTGTCTTACCTGCCGTGCACCGCTATGGCCGCCACTCCTGTTTTTTCAATTCTTTTCACTAAATTCACTGTGTCCTCAAGCTGAAAGAGGTGAATTATCCATAAATTACAAGGAACAGTAAAGACTGCGTTTCATTTCCCTCATTCAAAATTTTAAAGGTGCCATAGAACGCATTGAGAGAATATTTTAAATTGTTCTCTGATATCTACATAGAAGGTATATGGCATAGGAAAGGGCAAAAAAATCTCCAGAAATGGTTTTGCAGGTCCATTTACAACCTAGGATTTGTCCCTAGAATGAAATGCTCTGTTATTGCCTTATTTGGAAGCTTCATGAATATTAATGAGCTCCGCTCTGATTGGCTGTTTCACAGAGCTGTTCATCTCAATAGCTCGCACATGGATAAAAATATATATTTAATTAGGAGCTCTAGCTGCTTTTAATATGTGGTTTGTTGAATCTGCCGTTTTGAATCGCGGATATTTTAGTGTGATTACTGTGATCCATGTGATCTGTGTAAAGTTACAATGCAGAGGGAGTGCTTCCTTACCACACAAGTTCAGCTGCTTGACAGTGATACTCAGGATCTGTAAATCATTCGCCATCATCAGCGCAGTTATTTCTCCATCATTCGCCATCATCAGCGCAGTCATCTCTCTGTTTATGTGGTAAGTGAAATCCTATGTATAGCAATGTAACAGGCTAACGCTAGCATTAAGCTAACCGTGTCCCTTCAGTGGCTTGCCTTGTTTTACTGTTGTGCTGACGTTACTAATGATGGGGCGATGCAAATGTTGGAGGCGTAACTATTAACGATCTCGGGGCTGTTGCGTAACAGTCTGTGTTATGTTGGAATTGACCTATTTTTCGGTGGTCTTTTGCAAACACTAGATTTATATAAGGAGGAAACAATGGTGTTTGAGACTCATGGTATGTCATGTCCATGTACTGAACTGTTATTATTCAACTATGCCAAGGTAAATTCAGTTTTCCATTCTATGGCACCTTTAAACAAGGTAATAAATTATTTGGAAAAATCCATCCAATAATGTCACTTACTGTAGGAAGGATTCTGATTTTACATGTAACAGGTTTTGAAATTCCATTCACAAGAGTGTTTAGAATCTACAAAAGACATGAGTGGAAAAAGAAAAAGATCTTGAAAGACTTACACTAATAAAACTGAAATAGTATTAAAAACAACAACAACAACAAAAAAAAAAAACTTACAGCTTCAATTTTCTCGGGGTCCGAGAGAAGTGCCGAACCCATTCCTCCCTGTGTGAAACGAATGGAAATGTGTAAATAACACCAGCAGAAATATAATACTAAAACATGTAAAAAAATATAACAGTGACATTTTTAATGTATTATTCTGAGAAGACTAATGCAGATCCTTCTATTGTTCTTTTTTAGTTTTTTTTTCATTACAAATTCTGTTATTATAATACACTGCAACACATGTTTTCTTCCTTAGTATTTTTGTCTTGTTTTCTAGTATAATTATCTCAACGTTCTTTAATCAGGATGCATTTACTTGACTTGAATTAAAATGACTTAAGATGTTATGTCTTGTTTTATTAAAATATCTGCCAATGGGGTTTAGAAAAATAATTTTAAATCAAAGGTTAAACAAGTTTATTTTTCTTGCCCCATTGGCAGATTTTTATTATTTCTTTTAAGCAAAAACTAACAAAATTATTATTATTATTATTTTTTTTTCAGAAAACAAGACATTACATCTTAAGTCATTTTATTTGTCAAGTAAATGCATCCTGATTAAAGAATGTTCAGATATTTATAGTAGAAAACAAGACAAAAATACTAAGGAAGAAAATCTTTTTTGCAGTGTAATCTGAGTAGTTAAACGTAAAACTGTTCAATGAAAGTTCACCGTGACAATACTTCAATATTTTATTTCACAATGTTTCTTTGTTTTTCAAAGTCCTAAAAGATTTGTGTTTTTCTAGTATTTAATGCTATTTTAAATCCTAGATTGTCAGTGTGATCCCTTTCGAACCCCACTATATGTCTGACACAGAACCAAATCCGAACCTTTGTAGAGTATTCTTTGGGACAGCCCATGTTCACATCCACAGCCGCCACATCATTTTCCCTGTTCAGGATAAAACAGAGACGTTAAACATAATTAAACATAAAATATCTTTGAGAAACACTTGGTCTAATATCTAATACTTCTAAATTAATGTAACTTTCAAGTCAAGTTACATTAATTTATAGAATTGTATACCATACAAGTTGTTTAAGAGCAAATACAATCAATAAAATAAAAAATTCTGCAAAATGTTAATTATTTTACTAAAATAAGAGGGATCATGCAAAATGCATTGCATTTTTTTAAGCACTGACCTGAATAAGATATGTGACCCTGGACCACAAAACCAGTCATAAGGTTAAATTTTACAAAACTGAGATATATACATCATATGGAAGCTCAGTAAATAAGCTTGCTATTGATGTATGGTTTGTTAGGATAGGACAATATTTGGCCGAGATTCATCTATTTGAAAATCTGAAATCTAAGGGTGCAAAAAAATCAAAATACTGAGAAAATCACCTTTAAAGTTGTCCAAATGATGATCTTAGCAATGCATATTACTAATCAAAAATTACATTTTGATAGGTTTACAGTAGGAATTTTACAAAAAAATCTTCATGGAACATGATCTTTACTTAATTTCCTAATGATTTTTGACATAAAAGAAAAATCAATAATTTTGACCCATACAATGTATTTTTGGCTATTGCTACAAATATACCCCAGCGACTTAAGACTGGTTTTGTGGTCCAGGGTCACATATTTCATATAAAAGACATTTACATATAGTCCACAAGAGAAAATAATAGCTGAATTTATAAAAATGCCCCCGTTCAAAAGTTTACATACACTTGATTCCTAATACTGTGTTGTTACCTGAATGATCCACAGCTGTGTTTTTTGGTTTAGTGATAGTCGTTCATGAGTCCCTTGTTTGCCCTGAACAGTTAAACTGGCCGCTGTTCTTCAGAAAAATTATTTGGTTTTATAGCATTTTTGTGTATTTGAACCCTTTCCAACAATGACCGTATGGTTTTGAGATCATCTTTTCACACTGAGGACAACTGGGGGACTCATATGCAACTATTACAGAAGGTTCAAACACTCACTGATGCTCCAGAAGGAAACACGATACATTAAGAGCCGTATGTAATGTAATGTAAACTTTCAAACAGAATGAAGATGCGTACATTTGTCTTATTTTAACTAAATATCTTTTTTTTAATGTAGTACTGTTCTTCAGAAGCTACTTACATATTTCCCAGAAGATAAAATAAGTTAAATTGATCCTTCATCCTGATCTTTAAATTCCAAATCAAGTGGCAATAAGCCAGACTAACTTAAATAAGCCTGGCTTATTTGGTAAACTTGTTTTATGAAACGGCCCTATAGGTCATATTAATGTATGATACAAAAAACAAAACAAAAAAAAACATTAAACTCACACAAGTTTAGCCACAGCCAGCGCTCTCTCTGGATCAGCCGTTCCCTGAAACACAAGCAGAAAATCAGCCTGTGCTTTGGAATTAATAATAATATAACTCAAACTCATTTATTTTTTTCATAAATTAAGCTGATAAACTCAAATTTATTAAACTTTAGCACATAACTTGTCACACAGATATTACCCATAATATAGCCAATCTGAGACAAGCTCACATAAAACACATACTGACCATCTGGAAGACGACACGGCCCTTCTCTTTACTGCAGGTGCGGAACATCACGCGCTCATCTGGAGCAACAAAATCAACCGTCTCCAACACATCTGAAGACACATAGGCAGGTTTAGTGACCTTGTAAACCTGAGTGTGCGTTTTTTTGGTTGTTTTTTAATCAAAAAGTAAGATACAATTCTGGTGGCTATTAACAAATAAACAATTATTCTTAAGATTATTTTATTTCAAAAGACAAAAAGAAACACAAGCTGAAGGTGGATGCTTGTACAATTACACTAAAAAAACCTTTTACTTGCTAAAAGAGTATAAACTATCAACCAGACGACAGAAATCATGTAATAAAGAGGTTCTTCAACAATGTTTGATCATGTTGATCATTTAGAGGCCTAAATGGAGTGTTTTTCACGATGTGTCATCAATCGGCCATATTGGCGGCACAGAACGTAAACAACTCACTTATTTTGCTGATTGCTGCTGCTGAAAATGGCCAACTATTGTCATGTTTTGGGCTGTACTAATCAGTCAAACCGGGAAAAACATTTGCAGTACTATAGACTTCATAACAAATAAAGGAGAAGTGTGCAAAAAACTGATGAACTAAAGGCATTTGTGGTTGTCCAGACTGAACCAGGATTTCCAAGGCAAGAATCTTGACAACATTCGTGTTTGTTCTTATCATTTATAATTTCAGGTCGGTGAAATATTTGGCAAATATCTTAATTAACACTGCTCATATGTATCTTTACCACCTATTAACTTTAGTTAGTCAAAATATTGCACCCTTTCCTGGATCTAAGTATCCAAGTACATCTAAGTATCGGCAATATGCCCACACATCCGGGTAACTGACCAAATCTTGACGTAAGTGCAAACCCTGAGATAGTAAACTTGATAAATAAGGATAACACATACACTATATTGCCAAAACTATTGGGACACCCACTTCTAATTAAAAGGTTTGACTACTTTAGTCATTTCCATGAGTACAAATCTTATCGTTTAAACATATAATGATATTCTTGAGAATTGTGTGCTTCTACTTTTATGACAACAATTTGGACATGACCCCTTTCTATTCTAACATGACAGTGCCTCTGTGTATAAGGCAAGGTTCAAAAAGAAATGATTGATTCAGTCAGTGTTCTGCATAAAGCCAAGTCCTAATCTCAGCTGGACACCTCTGGTGTGACTTTAAATGCAGACCTTGAGCCAAAAATCACCAAACACCAATGACTTGTACAAACACTATGGACAAAAGTATTGGGACACCCCCGTTCTTTGGAACAGAAAAAGGCACTTCCAAAACTGTGGCAACAAAGATGGAAACATAATTCATGTATTTAAAATTGCATTTCCATCTCTGTTGTTGTTTTGGAAGTGTCTAAAATGACTGTACCCATATGTACAAGTCACTGGTGTTTGGTGAAGAGTTTTTGCTCAGGGTCTGCATTTAAAGGAACACTCCACTTTTTTTGGAAATAGGCTCATTCTCCAACTCCCCCCGAGGTAATAAGTTGAGTTTTACCGTTTTGAAATCCATTCAGCCGTTCTCCTGTTCTGGCGATATCACTTTTAGCATAGCTTAGCATAGATCATTGAATCCTATGAGACCAATAGCATCACGTTCAAAAATGACCAACGAGTTTCGATATTTGTCCTATTTAAAACTTGACTCTTCTGTAGTTATATCGTGTACTAAGACCGGCGGAAAATCTAAAGCTGCGATTTTCTAGGCCGATAAGATTAGGAACTAGACTCCCATTCCGGCGTAATAGTCAAGGAAGTTTGCTGCCGTAATATGACCGAAGCAGGCGCAGTAATATCACGCATATATACTTTAATTGCACATGTGCTGTGTGATATTACTGCGCCTGCTTCGGTCATGTTACGGCAGCAAACTTCCTTGACTATTACGTCGGAATGGGAGTGTAGTTCCTAATCTTATCGGCCTAGAAAATCGCAGCTTTAGATTTTCCGCCGGTCTTAGTACACGATATAACTACAGAAGAGTCAAGTTTTAAATAGGACAAATATCGAAACTCGTTGGTCATTTTTGAACGTGATGCTTTTGGTCTAATAGGATTCAATGATCTATGCTAAGCTATGCTAAAAGTGATATCACCAGAACAGTAAAACTCAACTTATTAACTCAGAGGAGAGTTGGAGAATGAGCCTATTTCCAAAAAAAGTGGAGTGTTCCTTTAAATGCAGATCTTGAGCCAAAATCTCATCACCAAACACCAATGACTTGTACATACACTATACGGACAAAAGTATTGGGACACCCATTCTTTAAAACAAAAAAGGCACTTCCAAAACTGTGGCGCTTCCAAGGCAAAGATGGAAACATAATTCATGTATTTCATGTAAATTTGTATTTCCATTTCAGTTGCACCAGTTTTGTAAGTGTCTACAATGACTGTACCCATATAACAAGTCATTGGTGTTTGGTGCTGAGTTTTTGGCTCAAGGTCTGCATTTAAAGTCACACCAGAGGTGTTCAACTGGGATTAGGACTTGGCTTTATGCAGAACACTGACTGAATCAATCATTTCATTTTGAACCTTGCCTTATACACAGAGGCATTGTCATGTTAGAAAAAGTCATGTCCAAACTGTTTCTATAAAAATTAGAAGCACACAATTCCCTAGAATATCATTATATGCTTAAACATTAAGATTTTTACTCATAGAAATGACTAAAGTAGTCAAACCTGTTCATTAGATACTTTTGGCAATATAGTGTAAGCTGGTCCCATTTCTCATCACTTGAGGCAGAATATACATACAGACGTACCGTTTACCACTCTCTCACACTGGGCCATTTTGATGTCAATCAGCTCCTGGAATACACAAGGGTCATGAGCCAAACATTCAGTATATTTCAAAGCAAGTAGAATCAGATGGCATGAAATGTGACATGCTTTGGTGTAAATGTTCATCCTCACCTCACAGTACACAATATCTGCCCCATAGTCCAGAGCCAGCAGTCTCATGGGCAGAGTGCCCACCCGCACCATAGGGGCCAGAACAGTCTTATGAGCAAAACATAACCTCCCCACACTGCTGGCCATCATTATCAGCCATCCACGAACAACTGCAGACAAACAGCTATGTGTAAATGCGAATGTAAACAGTGAGATGCAGCCTACAGTACTCAGAAACATAAACTGTATTGTGATCTTTTAACTCTAGCTAAACTCTGAGTCATGGTTATCATTACCAGACACAACAAGCATATCAACGACTCCATCACATTAGTTAACATTGCCGACTTATTTATGTAATAAGTCTATTAATACTGTGTAACACAGCCGAAAAACAGCGAGTGTGGCTTATCATTATAGTGATGTTATGGCATTTTTGTAGATATTTAGATAACTTACCAGCATCAAACCTAACTTCAGTCTACTGCGGAGAACACGCGTTACTGCATTCGCTTCCGGTTCTGACGCAATCGCAACGCGACGCGAATAGAAAATATAATCACTAAACTAAAATGTAAATAACGGACTGAGTTTTACAAATGTTTTAAAGTAGTACCACATGTTCTATAATTCTTAACATGTTCTTAACCGCGTTTCATATAGAAATAGTATAGTAGTATTTGTGTTATGTCATAATATGACGGTAAAATATCGTCAAACAGACTTGTAGAGAAAGTGGTGTGCTAAATGAATAAATTACCAAACCAGGAATTATTACTGAATGAAATGATGATTATATAACATGTGAACACTAGTCTTTAAGAGCCGTATTTTCCCCAGCTATGCGCGGTGGCGCCGTGGCTTAGTTGGTTAAAGCGCCTGTCTAGTAAACAGGAGATCCTGGGTTCGAATCCCAGCGGTGCCTTTTAGTAAGTCACAACGGATTTGCGTATTATAACAGCTTTATCTTGTACAAAGTTGGACAGCCCTGCTTATTCAAACTAT
Organism: Garra rufa; assembly: GCF_049309525.1. Taxonomy (NCBI): domain Eukaryota; kingdom Metazoa; phylum Chordata; class Actinopteri; order Cypriniformes; family Cyprinidae; genus Garra; species Garra rufa. The sequence goes on along the minus strand of NC_133385.1, from coordinate 35,707,414 downwards.
TGAATTTTTAAAAATGATTAAACTCATTCGCTGAATAGAAGAAAGATACCCTGCTAAATGTCTACAACCCTGTTGAAAAAAACAGCATATGCTGTTTAGGTAGGTTTTGATGCTGGTATACTAGACCAGCTAAGGGTATTTTATTTGCATTGGCACATTAGCATTTTAAATCTAGCAGTTTGAATATATAAAGTGTTCTCTAGTCATTGTTTTGATATGTAAATATATCAAATATCTATAGTTATCTGTAGTTTTGATGTGTAAAGTGGTTTTTTTGTTCCCCCTCCTACTTTTAATCAACCTTTAATTGGATTACTTTCAGTGAATTTGCAAAATGACTGGATCTTTAAGCATCTTCTAAACATAAGACCCTGGACCACAAAACCAGTCTTAAGTTGCACAGGTATATTTGTAGCAATAGCCAAAAATACATTGTATGGGTCAAAATGAACAACTTTTATTAAGATATTAAGTAAAGATCATGTTCCGTGAATATATTTAGTCAATTTCCTACCGTTAATATATCAAAACACAATTTCTGATTAGTAATATGCATTGCTAAGAACTTCATTTGGACAACTTGTAAACCGATTTTCTCAATATTTTGACTTTTTGCACCCTTGGATTCCAGATGTTCAAATAGTTGTATCTTAGCCTATTATCCTAACAGATCATACATCAATGGAAAGCTTATTTATTAAGCTTTCAGATGATGTGCAAATCTCAAAAATTGACCCTTATGACTGGTTTTGTGGTCCAGCACCCTTAAAAATAAGGTGCTTCAAATAGTTCTTCAAGCGATGCCATAGAAGAACCATTTCTGGTTCCACAAAGAACCATTCAGTCAACTGTTCTTTAAAGAACCATCTCTTTTTTACCTTTTTATAATCTGAAGAACCTTCTTTCACTGCAAATAGCCTTTTGTAAAAGGTTCTATATGGAACCATTTAGACAAAAAAAAGTCTGGCATTGTGAAGCACCTTTGTTTTTAAGAGTGTAAGCAGTTAATTGTGAAACCATTATATTCTGTAATAAGAAAATATGCTTGAGACCAAACGACCAACATTGTGAAGAGTGAGCATTGTTAGAAACACTTTAACTGTATTTACATCAGTGAGGCGTGCAGTGCCTGTATAAACGGTTATGTGGTTGAAAAGACATGACAGGTGAAGTATCATACAAAAGAGAGGAGAGATTCTGTACATGTATCAACAAATGAACCCCAGTAGCAAATTATAGGGTTTTAAAAGAGTAGAAATAACACACCTAGCCAAAAAGTGAGCAATACCCAGTGCAGTATACAACCCATAATAACTGAAACAGTACCATTTAAACCCACTGAAGCATACAAATATAGTCCCCATTTAAACAAATGAGGCGGTTATTGTTTCATTTCTTTTTTTACTACTACTACAAGCCTGGAAATTGTGGATTTTAAGTGAAGAGCTGCCACATTAAAGTAACACAAAATTCAGAGAGGTCCAGAAGCTTTGCTTGTGAAGGAGGATCTGTCAGTCCATTCTGCCACTTCAATAGGGTCGATTTGTGGGAAAACGACAAAAAACACTCTTTGTCCCAGATATGTGGCCCACTCTGCAACAAACATGACATATGCACATACATTTAATTCACAAATACAAATGTTTGAAAAATAAAGGCACACAATTGAATGTTTTTGTTTTTTTCTAAACTGTACTCATAGATACATTTTAATTGTAGATACAGATATTATATTACTGAAATTGAAAGCCACTACATGTACTTAAAAAGAGACACCTTTGTGACTATGTTTCTTTAGTAGACTTTATAAAGTGCACTTTATAACAATGTCAAAAAAAAACATTTTATTTTTAATAGAAATAAAATGAATAAAATGTTTTTGTTTACAAGCAGATACCCTGTTCTTTATATAACAACATATACAAATTAATACCTAAATAGGGACTTTACATCATACTTTAGTCTACTTAAAGTATGATGTACAATTCACTTAAAGAAAACTTGCAGTATAAAACAACCAAACTAGTAGTTTACTGAGACTATACTTCAAAGTGTACTAAAACTGCATTAAAAAACTATTTAATTAGTAAACTATCAGTTCACTTTTATTATACTTGCAGTACACACTAAAAAAAAAAAAAACAGATGAAAACTAGTTGTGTACTCAAAGTTTACTACTGTTATACTTAAAAGTATACTTTCACATACTAGAAAGTGGGCCAATTTAGTCCCAAGGAGTATTGAAATAGT
>NC_133385.1:35611887-35704664 GCF_049309525.1 Garra rufa | reverse complement strand
TAATAAGGCTGAAGCAGGCGGAGTATTATCACACAGCACATGTGCAAATGCTAAACTAGCTGGGAACTCATTTCTGATAATACTCCGCCTGCTTCGGTCATATTACGGCAGCAAACTTCCTTGACTATTACGCCGGAATGGGAGTCTAGTTCCTAATCTTATCAGCCTAGAAACTCGCAGCTTTGCATTTCCACCGGTCTTAGTACAAGATATAACTACAGAAGAGTCAAGTTTTAAATACAACAAATATGGAAACTCGTTGGTCATTTTTGAACGTGATGCTATTGGTCTAATAGGATTCAATGATCTATGCTAAGCTATGCTAAAAGTGATATCGCCAGAACAGGAGAACGGCTGAATGGATTTCAAAACGGTAAAACTCAACTTATTAACTCGGGGGGAGTTGGAGAATGAGCCTATTTCCAAAAAAAGTGGAGTGTTCCTTTAAATCATTGTGGAAAAACGAGTTAGGTCTAAAGTAATCTAAAAGTAATCCAAAAGTAGTCAGATTACATTACTCAAAATGTGTAATGTAATGGATTGCATTACTAACTACAATTTTGCCATGCAGTTTGTAATCTATAACGGATTACACTATGTAAGTAATCTACTCAGCTCTGCATGCAATTATGTGTCTGAAAACAAAAATATTGTTTCCATAATAAGTCGTTTTTAAAGGGGTCCTATTATGCTTTTTCACTTTTTGAGTTTTAGTCAGTGTGTGGAGTGTATGTTTGGGCATAAAAAAACATCTACAAAGTTACAAATCTAAAAGTCCACTCCAAAGGGATATATTTAGTTTTTAAAAAATCTCTTTTCAAGAACTACAACGAATGGCTCCTTTGGACTACAGCCTTTGTTTTCTGGATGTTATGATTTTACAACGCGGTCCATTAAAATATCATTCAAATAAATCCCACCTACGAAAATTTGAATCGCTGGCGGGTGGGGAGGGACGAGGTGCGGGATTCACCTAACTTTAGCGATGTAGCATAGACAGCCTCTTCTGGGATGCTTCAGTGAGCTGCAGGGCGGCTGGTATAAACGCGAGCATTGACTAAAGTGGCCACAAACTGCTGTGGTAACTGTGTTGGAGCCGTGCCATTGACGTGTGCAATATAGAGGGTCCAAACACATGCGGAGCCGTGGCTGATGTAAACACAAGCATTGACTAGAGAGACGCTCGGAGCCACGCCGTAGACGTGTGCAGTGTGTGGTAAGAGATTTATTCATCATACAGTGTAGATAGCTTCACTAGCCTTATGCTGGAGCTGGTTTCAGGCTTGTAAATCATTAAATAAATGAGCACAATAATGATAATATCATGTATTGGCGATCTCACAGGCTGACGATAGGACCAACACTACTGTAGCGTATTATTTACTCACCCTGCATGCATCCTAGATGTATATGACTTCCTTCTTTCAGACAAATGCAATTAGAGTTTATATTAAAAACATTCCTGGCACTCTCAAGCTTTAGAACGGCACAGAAAAAGTGTGTCTCTCCATCAAGGCCGTAACCAGGGTCTGAAAATTAGTGAGGTCCGAAGTAAGGTGTTAAGAATTGTGCTACAATAACACCCACAAATGCACTACATATAGCCTAAACTTCGAAATAGACAGACATGTAGATGATTGTATGAGGTATAAGGTGACAGGTAAAGGTAAGGTAGCAGTTCCAAAATAGCTTTTGTTAATAAGTTGGTATGTGACGAGACCACAGTCATTTAGAAATACATTACAAAAACACAATGAAAATAAAGTGCCATTTTGAGGGTTAAGGTCTGTTACCATGGTAAATTTGCGTGTGTAGTTGAAGAGTGCCCTCAACGAGCACAGTATGACTGACAGGACTGGAAAGTTTTTTTTTTAGGTGAGGGAATTTTTTATTTTATAACAAGTTATAAAAATAACGTTAGAATAATGACACTGACATAAAACTTGACAACATCTCATTTGACCGTAGATACTGAATGAGGAAAAAGCGTTTTTCTCAGGTACTGATAGAAGAGTCAACCGCTCACGCACATCTTTCAAAATAATAGTCAGAAAAAAACAATAGGTTACTGTCGTAACCCCGGTTCTCTGAAACATCGAGTGGAGAGATCCACCTATGGGAAGGGCATCCGTACCTGACCTCTGCAGAAGCATCCAATTGCACCAAGTCTGGCTTGACAGACAGGAGCGAGTGCCCACTGGCAGGTAAGGGGCCACCCCTTTACCGAGCGCATAAAACCCCTGCACGCGCTACCTTCCTTCAGTGAGCATATTCGCTTCTCGCAGCAAGCGGGGCAAACTTGGTGGATCTCTCCACTCGATGTTTCAGAGAACCGGGGTTACGACAGTAACCTATTGTTCTCTTTCATCATCTCGTGTTCGAGATCCACCTATGGGAGATATGGACAGCTCCCCGGTTGCCCACTACACCCACAGTGAGGCCCTGTAAGCCAGAGGACGGTCACCTGGAGAGGCGGTGCTTGACACGTCACCAAGGATCAGACCCCCACAATGAGCATGAATACCAGCCGTGAAGGGATGAACTGTGGTAACATGCACAGTAACATGCACATAATATGGCCACACACCTCATGCTGATATATTAAGAATAATATATGCACACATAATAATGATGGGGGGGGGGGGCAGATGACTTGCTTAGAACATGAATAAAATGAGTTGGACCACTCAAGCCTAAGGTGTTGAGGGTCCGCGGGTGCAACCCTAAGAAGAACCCACACCTAAAACAGAATGAGCTACTGGGGTCTGGGTGACATCCAGCCGGTAGTATCTGACAAATGTATGTGGTGAGGCCCAGCTTGCAGCGGCACAAATGTCCTGCAAGGAAACCCTGTTAAACAGAGCCCAGGAGGCTGCCATGCCTCTAGTGGAGTGAGCTCTGAGGCCCTCTGGAGGACGCACTCCCTTAGATTCATATGCCAAGGAGATGGCTTCCACAAGCCAATGAGAGAGGCGTTGCTTAGAAATGGGATTCCCTGTGTTTGGGGGGGGGGGGGGGGGGGCAAGAAATGAAGAGCTGGTCGCTCCTCCTGAAGACGCTGATCCTGGAGCGAACAGGACACAAAGCGTTTAGCCTCTTATCCTCTGTAGAGGAGAAAGGAGGAGGATGAAAAGCGGAAAGCTGAATCACCTCACATGTGAATGCTGGGAAGCATTTTGGCATAAAGGCCGTGTTAGGCCTTAGAAAGACCTTGTCTCCACTGAAAGAGAATTTTGTGCATGTGGAATGAACTGAGAGTGCATGCAAGTCACTGACACGCTTGGCTGATGCCAGTGCCAGGAGCAGAGCTGTCTTAAGAGACAGAAGCTTGAGAGAAATGTCTCCTAGCGGTTCAAAAGGATATTGAGACAAGACCTCCAGCACCATGGAGAGGTCCCATTCTGGAATTACTCTTTTAGTGACTGGAAGGGAGCGGCGGGCACCTTTCATAAATCTACGAATGAGGGGGTGTTGCCCAACCGTTGTGCCATCGAACCCAACATTACATGCAGCGATAGCCGCCAAGTAAACCTTAATAGTGGAAAAAGATCTTCCACCATCGATAAGGTCTTGCAAAAAGCTCAAAATAGCAGTGAGTGAGCACTGATATGATATCAGCCGGCGCTCATCGCACCACAGCTCAAACACGCGCCACTTACAATTGTAGAGGGAGCGTGTGGAGGAGGCTCTGGTATTCTGAATGGTAGCGACAACACGTGGGGGGAGCCCCAATGTGTTTAAGTTCGCCCTCTCACGGGCCAGGCCCATAGAGCCACCTTGTCTGGGTGGGGATGGTAGATCTCCCCGTTTGCTTGAGACAGGAGGTCCGTGCGTAGCGGGAGTGGCCACGGCTGTGCATACAGAAGAGGAATTATCTGTGCCAGCCATGGAGATTTGGGCCATCTGGGTGCTATCAGAATGAGAGTCAGGCTCCGTTCTTTCACCCTGGCCAGAGTGGGCGCTATTAACGATAGCGGAGGAAATGCGTAGAGAAGCACACTGGGCCATGGATGGGCCAGTGCGTCCACGCCGAGGGGGGCATTCTCGTCCCATAGCGAGAAGAACATAGGGCACTGGGCATTTTTGCGTGAGGCGAAGAGATCGACGGTCGCCTGACCGAACCTCTTCCACAGTTGCCCCACTATCTGAGGGTGGAGGCTCCATTCCCCATAGAGTGGGTTCCCCCTCGATAGAAGGTCTGCGCCTCTGTTCAGAACGCCTGGGACATGAGTCGCCCGTAACGACAGAAAGTGTTGCCTGCTCCATATTAACAGCCTGTAAGCTAGAGCATGGAGTTTTGAAGAGTGCATCCTCCCTTGGCGGTTGATATAAGCCACGGCTGTGGTGTTGTCGCAACGCACCAGCACGTGATGCCCTTGCAGGCGGGGGAGAAAATGAATCAGAGCTTTCCAAACAGTGAGGAGCTCCAAATAATTTATGTGGGCTGAGTGAAGTGTGTTTGGTCACACACCGTTCACTGTTCTGCCCTCCTGTGTGGCACCCCATCCTGTTAAGGAGGCATCTGTCGTCACCACTTTGCGCATCATGATTGCCCCGAGGGGAGTTCCATGAGCGTAAAACTCCACATTCCTCCAGTGGCGCAGCGCTGCAGTGCATGTGCGCGTCACCGATACAGAGCGGCAGAGATCGCGTAAAGGGCTGAGATGAAGAGATAAAACCCACTTCATGAACGCCCTCATTCTCAGAAGGCCTAAAGGCAGGACATGGACAGCCGATGCCATAAGACCCTGTAGCCTGAGACATGTGCGATACTGTACCCTCTCCCCTTCTCTGAAAAGCGACAGGCAATTCAGAAGGGAAAGAGTGCGCTGTTGCGAGAGCCGCGCGCGCATTGTGATAGAGTTCAGCTCCAGCCCCAGAAATATCACATTCTGCGCAGGAATGAGATTGCTCTTGCTGAAGCGAGCGCTGTGATGTGAGCGAGCACACGGGCGGTGTTTTGTATTGCTTCCTCTCTCGAATTGGTTATGATCAGCCAATCATCTATGTACGTCAGGATTCTGAGCCCCGCTGCTCTCAGCGGAGCGAGTCTTGCCTCCACACACAGACAGAACGTCCTCGGGCTGAGTGAGAGCCCAAAAGGAAGAACTGTGAATTCGTAACAAACGCCTTGGTAGGCGAAACGAAGGAATTTTCTGTGTGGAGGATAGATGCTTATGTGGAAAAATGCATCTTTCAGATTGATCACGGTAAAAAAAGCAGTGTCATTTACGGATCTTAAAAGAGAGGAGTGATTCAGCATTCAGATGTTTGTTCAACACTCTGAGATCCAGAATAGGGCGGAGAGAACCGTCCTTCTTCGGGACTAGGAAATAACGGGAGTAAAACCCCTGACTGCTTGAGTGCGGGGGTACTACTCGCACCGCCCCCTTCTCGAGAAGAGTGGAGATTTCGTCTTTCAGAATGTGAGCGGAGCTCTCTTCCGTGTGAGAAGAGAGAATTCCGTTGAAACGCGGGGGCCTTGTGGCAAACTGAAGTCTGTACCCCTTCGTTATTGTATGAATCACCCATTCGGGAGCTGACACTGACCGCCAGGCTGCGACATGATTCATTAGAGACCCCACACAAACCGGAGAGCTGCTTTGGGCTGCTAATTCGGCCGGTTCGCTCATAAGTGATGCAATGGCGCCATCTAGTGGACATACTAGGGATGGCGTGCAGGGAACCAGAGAGGTGTTCTCTCGCTGAAACGAATTCATTTGATTAGTTTCTATCAGTGTGTTCTTTGTGTTTTGTGTGATGTTTGTGTTGGGGAACACATGGGCCGAAGCCTTTATTGTTTGGGTGAGGGGAATAAAGTTTGCTTGTGTACTTTTCCTCACAACGAGCCCCCCGAACGTGGGGGAACGACACACAACAGCTGCAGAACACATGGGCTGGTCGAGCCCTCCATGAGAGATTCTCCGTCTTTTGGACGGAGTCCCTTGGGCAAACAGCAAGTCTGAAGGGCTTGTGGCCCGTGAACGCAGACTCTGAGCCCTTATCGATCGAACATCAGGCCGGCCGCTTCCGTTTCATGTCCGAATGGGTGGGGTGGGATGGTTTTCCTGCTGCAGCGGCTGCAGCAGCCACGGTAGGGGCTGGTCTTCCCCAGGCCTTCGCGGAGGTGGTCTGTTGCGAGGCTTATCCTTCCCCTGTTGGAACTGTCGTCCCGTGACAGGGGGAGTAGGGAAATGTGCAGGGGGCGCCTGGCGCGGCGCTGCCTTCCTGGGCAGGCATAGCTTAAAAGCCTCGTCCTCTTTCTTTTTGTTGTCGCATCGCTGTTGCATCAGTGCGACAGCGGGGCCAAAGAGAGGCTGGCCAGGCTCTACTGGAGCGCCCGCGATGCGCCTCTTCTCGCTGTCAGGGAGACCCGACAGATTGAGCCAGAGTGCGCGCTCTCCTACCACCGAAAGCGCCATGGAACGCCTGCAGGCTTGGACAGACTGACGGGCATTACGGAGGACAAGGTCGTTGACTGTGAGGATCTCCTTCCACAGGGAAGCGGAAGGGGGTCCCTTTTCCATCTGATGTCCCAAATCATCCAAAAGCTCCGCTTCGTAAGCGGAGAGGAGAGACGAGACATTGAGAGCTCTGACTGCCAGGGACGAGGACTTATAGGCGGCCTGGTAGACAGAGGCGGAAAAGCGGTCCATTTTATTAGGCAAAACCGGTTTCGGAGGGGCGAGCAACCCACCCTGGACAGGGCTAAGGTGTCTGGCAATCGACGGCTCAATGACAGGGGGATCACCCATGCCGAGCGTTGCCATATCTTTTACCTCAAGAGGCCGTGTTTGAGGTTTAGTGGATCGCCCCAGTAGTGCTTCATATGCTTCGCGCACGCTGGGAGGACGGGGAAAAATTGCTTTCTCGGCCCGGGAGGGAGTCCCAGCAGCTTCCTGTCATAAATATCCCGCTCCTGGTCGGTGGCGCTCTGTGGAGCCGGCCACACGATTTTGAGCCACGCGGCCGCGCGTTCACAAACGTCCAGGAGGATGGACTGAGGCGTAGGCACGGGCGCGTTCATCTGGGGAAAGCCGGAGGGCGGGAAGTCCTCTGACATCCCGAGAAGGCCCGCGTCATCGTCGTCGCCGCCGGAACCGGCCGGTTCGTCGGTCAGCGGGAGGATATCCGCGAAGATGTCCTCTTCGGGGAAAGCAGGATTGGGCTGGTCAGCCCAGTTGAGAGACGTCGCACCCCGGGAGTTCCCCGGTTGCGCATCGTCATCACCGACTCCCCCATCTGAGTCCGAAAGCCCGAGCTCGACGCACTGAGTCATGGAAACTTTAAGACGGCGCCGCAAAAGCTTCTTGGGCAGCGCGAGGCAATGACTGCAGTTCTCCGGGTTCTCCAAAGCCTCTTGCGCGTGTTTGAGGCCCAAGCAAACGACACAGAACTGGTGAGTGTCCTTGGCGGCTATTAACGCTCCACACGCAGCAGGGCAGGCCCGTGATAAAGTACCGCCGGCAGGAGAGGACGACTTGGAGAGCGACATAGCGGCAAGAACTGGGAGCAGGTGAACGAGAGAGAGCGTGGGCGGCTCAGGATGCAGCAAACAGGAACTGACCTGTCGGTTGAAAAACAGACTCTCACGTCTGGCGGAGGCTGATCAGATGATATGTCCTCCTGAAGACACAAGTGAGCAAATGCAATCCAACCATGCTGGGTAACGCAGAGATCGCGAGAAGCGAATGTCAACTGAGGAAAGGTAGCGCGTGCAGGGGTTTTATGCGCTCGGTAAAGGGGCGGCCCCTTACCTGCCAGTGGGCACGCGCTCCTGTCTGTCAAGCCAGACTTGGTGCAATTGGATGCTTCTGCAGAGGTCAGGTACGGATGCCCTTCCCATAGGTGGATCTCGAACACGAGATGATGAAAGAGAACAGAATTACGTTTGTTGTTTCTTTGACTGCACACTCCGCGACCCACTCAAATCATATTTGCGACCCACCAGTTGAGAAACACTGCTTTAATTAATGTTTTTTGATGACTTAAGGTTAACTAAAGAGCACGAGACGTCTTCCTGCTGGCCAGTAACGTTAACGTTATTTGGCATAGTAGCCTATTTCATTCTGTAACAAACAGATTTGTATTATGCTATTGTTTTTGATAGTGTTATACATTTCTTTCAGATATTAATGATGATCACTGCGTTTGTCTTACCGATTGTGGTATCTTCCTGTCAGCAATTAAGTTACAGATTGTCTCTTTTTTTTATGAATGTACAATGTTGCCAGATATTGCTACGAAAAACAAGCAATTACAAAAAGAAAGGAAAAGATAACCGAAATAAGTTCAAAACTTGTGTTTTGTAAATAAGATTAATATATCACTAACACTAACGTTCAACTTTCCACTTTATAAACGTCCCAAAGTGTCACACTAAATTGGAAAAACGAGTCAAAAAACACATATAATAGGTGGATCTGGCAACAAACGGAGGCTGCACCCACGCTCTCACTCAACGCGCTCTCAAGCCCCGTTCACTGCGCTGGCTTCTCATGTGACATGAGGTGGTTTAAACGGCTAAATATTCATTCAGAGAGCTTGACATTTTATTTTTGAATATTTAAAAAGGTGACCTCATAGCTGGCTACGGCCGTGCTCTCCATCAGTCCAAAACAAGTCGATCCATAATAAAAAGTGCCTCACATGGCTCTGGAGGGGTCAGTAAAAGCCTCCTTTAGCGATCCGATGTGTTTTTGTAAGAAAAATATCTATATTTAAAACATAAGAATCACTTTAATCTAGCTTGCGCTAACAGTTGTACACGGAACTTCGGTAAGGGGCGTGGCAGGACTGAAACTGTGTCGAAGCTGTTTGCCAATCGCAACACAGTGGGACTGCTAACCAATCACAACACATTTAGTTTTTCAGAAGGTGGGCCTTCATCAAACCCGGAACTAATCGAGCCATTTGTGCCAGCCTGGGGAAAAAGCTATTGTAATAATGTAAATTATTTGAAAAAATAATGCGTTTTTCGAACCACCAAGCATGAGAGCATGTTCTAGTGCACCCCAAAACAAAATTAAGACTTTGTAAAAGAGCATAATAGGACCCCTTTAAAAATATGCATCACACAAAGCTATCACATGGCATTAGAGGACTTAAAAAACAGTGCACGAGTCAAATGGACTAGTTTACAATATATATTTGCCACTTGTTTGTACTTTTGCAACTGAATGGAAAAGAGCAGCGTGGACATTCTACAAAATACCTCGTTTTGTTTTCTACAAGAAAAGGTTTGGCTCAGAATGAGGGTGAGTAAATCATTATTCTTATATGTATTTTTTACTGTACCTAAAGAGAACCAAGATTATAAATTGCACATTCACAGTTTCCTTACCGGTGAAGTCATATATGCATTTTGGCTTGTCTTTCCAGTAAACCCCCAGGAAATAGACAGGCACTCCAGTGAGCATGATGACCAGCCCTACTCCACACACCAGCGGCTCTGAGTGCAGACTGAAGCCCAGGAGTAGAGCCCAGAAGAGCAGGTAACACACCGGCACAAAGAGACTCACCTGACAAGACAATAAACACAAAACTCTCATATTCACCCAGCTCTTGAAACCATGCAATATAAGCATGATGTGGCAGTAACTGTTCTTCTGAATACTGCAGCACTGTACCATATAATGCCATATAAATACCTTGATGGGTCTGTATAAGTTTGGCTTCTTCCATCTGTAGTAGAGCAGGCCAGCAATAGTGACTCCGTAAGAGAGGTAGTTGATGAAAGACACATAGTTTATAAGGTTGTGCGTTTCTCCAATGCACAAGATCACAATTGTGGCAGTACACTGAAAGATAAGATCGGAGAGGAAAAATACAGAACAAATAAAGTTAATGGCAGGAACAGAACAATTTACACTCTGAAGCAACACAAAAGGCTTGTAGCAATAACAAAAACTGAAAAATCACATACACAGACAAGCAAAGCGGGAATCGGCGTGCAGTGCTTGAAGTGGATCATAGCAAGAAGGCTGGGTAAATGTCCTTCCCGTGCCCCAGAGAAACACAACCTGTGTGTCAAACAAATACACACCTATACAGTAAATGCATAACTGCATATTCTTGTGTATTCTTCTGTATTTAGCTGCAAAAGAGATACTGTTTCCCAGGCTGCTTTCTCTGTGTCTGAGTAAAACATGGACAAGTATAAACTATATTGGGCTACAAGCATGCAATTAAATGAATAAATACTCTATAGACAAAAATGTACGTTTTTGATTTGTCTCATAATTTGATCAATTTTGCACCATTGACTCTGTGTTGATCCCTCCTTTTGTTTATTACTGTGAAGCTGTTTTGAAACTGTATCTGTATTGTATAAAGCACTATATATATATATATATATATATATATATATATATATATATATATATATATATATATATATAAAGTTGACAAAATGCCAATGGAGTAGGAAAACCTAAATCTTAATCTTGTTTTTAGGATTAAATTACATGACTTTCACAGATCTAGAGACACTTTTTAAATGACCATAGTTACTGTTTGTTTGTTTGTGTTTGTGTGTGTGTGTGTGAACGCACAAAGACGTATTTGCTATTTTTGCACATTTGATCAAAAGGAACCTTACCAAAAATAAGTATACTTCAAGTTTATTTTATTAAGTATACTTAGGTAAAGGTCAAGTATATTTTTAAGTATAGTTCATGTAGTAAGTATACAAATATCAGTGTACTAGTAGTATACTTTTAAGTGTACTATTTCAATACTCCTCAGGATTAAATTGGCCCACTTTTTATTATAGAAAAGTATACTTTTAAGTATAACAGTAGTACACTTTGAGTACACAACTAGTTTACATCTATGTTTTCAGTTTGTACTGCAAGTATGCTAATTAAATACGTTTTATGCATGTTTAGTACACTTTGAAGTATAGTCTCAGTAAACTACTAGTTTAGTAGTTTTATACTGCAAGTATACTTGAAAGTGAACTTTACATCATACTTTAAGTATACTACTATGTCCCTATTTAGGTATTAATTTGTTTATATTTTGTTATATGAATATCTGAACATACAAAACATCAAACAAAAGAACAGAGCATCTGCTTGTAAACTAAAACATTTTATTCTAGCTTCATGCATTCTTTTATAAACACTAGAATGTGGGTAAGTTTCATAAATAAATAACATTTTGAACAAAATATTACCTCTTCATGATTCAACATTTTATTCCATAACGTTACACAGTTTTCCATATCTATGGTTATGATGCTGTTTTATGTCTGATGATTGTGTTCGATTACATGTGGAAGCATCTGTTGTTTCGGTTTCTTTTTCACTTGTGTTTTGTAAATTCTGTACAGAAGATGTACAACAGCGCTCCTAGTGTATAACAATGAAAACACAGATTCTTGGAGCACAAGTAGAGCTCAAATATATCTAGATTTTTTCTACGTATTTAAGTATACAAGTATACTTACATGTCATTTTAAATATATTTCTGAGAAGTATATAAAGCACATGTCAGAGAAGTAAAAAAAAAAAAAAAAAACTAGACTGAAAGTATACTTTCCTATTTTTTCGTTTAAAAGAAGTACACTAATAGCACACATGAATAAACTTATTTTTCATAAGGGGAGCTATAAAACACTAACTTGTTAAAGTGTGACCCATTTTCTAATGAGGTAAGGTAACATGTAAAACGAAATAAACATATGCTCACCTGGAGGAGGTGAAGAGGTAACCATTGATGCCCCCAAAAGTGGAGAGCGCCACAGAGATCGGCATGAGGGTGGAAAACACCCCCAGAAGTTTTTCACCGAAAGTCTAAATCAAATTAAACAAAGCTTTAGCACATCATTAACGGAAAAAAAAAAAATATATATATATATATATATTAGGGGTGGAGCCGAACCCGAATACAGTATTCGGAAAGGCACAAATAGCGTGTTTTTTACGAATTCTTATTTCGAACAAATACTTAAAAATATATATTTGTACCGCGGGTCATGTGACAAGAACCAACGAATCAGCTTCTTCCTTTCACGAAAAACATTAAAAGCTTAGCCAAGATGGAGGAACAGCCGGTCATAGCTGTTACAGGGATAACAGTTTTTAGTAGCAGATTTTCAGTTTTGGAAATCCATTTATCCTTTGCTGAAACTTCCGCGTCTTCATGGAGAGCGCGGGTCATGGTTGCTTAGCAACGGCAGATGCCTACAGAGCATTTGAAAAGAAGGAGAAAGCGGCACGCCTAGTGTTTTCCACGCGTTTTTAGGCGCGACTTGTGAACGGCCCCTTATATGGTACGTTTAAGTTACTCTGTCTTTTGAAGACAGCAAGATGTAGGCTATAGGCTAGTTATCAACTCATTATTTTTACACCTATTTTGAATTTTACTCGAATACAAATACAAATACTTTCCCCCCCCTCAACAAATACAAATACAGATACAAATACCCTAACATACTTTGCACACCACTAATATATATTAGTGGTGGGCCGTTATCGGCGTTAATGTGCTGCATTAACGTGAGACTCTTATCGGGCGAAAAAAAAAATATCGCCGTTAATCTATTCTCAAAGTTGGGTTGGGAGCTGGGTCTAAACTACGCAAGATATGATGACTTTCACCTTGATATTTTAGCGCGGATGACGTATACCTAGTCAAATTGCACTGTAGGGGGCGAGAACGAGTCTTCAACTTCTGTGAAATGACCACATCAAACGAGACGTGCAAACATGGATGCAGCTATGAAGCCGCTTCAGGGCAGGTGCGTTGCTAGACCCTTTTTACTGGGGCACGTGCCCCAGGGAAAATCTGCTGTGGCCCAGTAAAATCTCAAGTTTGAGTTATAATTTACTTTGATAATCCCGAAATAAAGACATTAAACTATATGCCACAACTGAATTGACGCTTCTAAAAGCAACGCAGTTTAATCGAAGACTATGCACGCAGAAATCCATGCCCGTGCGCGTCTGTGTATTTAATGGCAACGCGCACGTCGTGCAGCCTTTTGCGCAGAAGTACTTGGTTACACAAGTTTGTATAGGTAATTATGTTGCAAATGCAATTGTCAAGCAGTTTGTGATGCATTTTGGAAACAGGAGATGAGCGCCTGGTCTAATGCGCCACCTGGCCCGTTCTCGAAGACTTACTTTTAGTCATTATTTGGGTAGCACACATATTCTGAAAATGCCTTCATCAGAATTCAAATTAGCCATTTTAATCTAGATTAATCTAGATTAAAAAAAAATTATCTATGCCCAGATATATCCATACAAACACAGCTATCTCTATTTAATCAAATTCTGACAGTTGTCTGGAGACTGTAATAGTGCGAATGCCACACACATGTTTAATTAATCCATCATTGAGTTCTACAATTAGAGTGTTAATAATCTGGTGCTTTAAATGAACAAAATGTTTTTAAGACCCGGCGAGTCAAAGACTTGTACTTACAACAGCGACTGCGTTGGAGGACAGCAGTTCCTCAGGAGACATGGAGGAGAAATATGCAATGTTTGTGAGCGTGTACACAATAGTCACCAGTGGGATGGAGATGTATATGGCTCGAGGAAGATTCCTGAGGGGAAATAAATGAATAAAATTATGTATATAATTTCTGCACGAGTTATTATTTGTATAGAAATTGCATACATAATTACAGTCAATGTCAAAAGTTTACATACAGCTTGCAGAATCTGCAAAATGTTAATTATTTTAACAAAATAAGAGGGATCATATAAAATACATGTCATTGTTTATTTAGCACTGACTTGAATAAGATATTTCACATAAAATATATTTGCATATAGTCCACAAGAGAAAATAATAGTTGAATTAATAAAAATTACCCCTTTCAAAAGTTTACATACACTTGATTCTTAATACTGTGTTGTTACCTGAATGATCCACAGCTGTGTGTTTTGTTTTTTTAGTGATAGTTGTTCATGAGTCCCTTGTTTGTCCTGAACAGTTAAACTGGCCGCTGTTCTTCAGATTCCACAAATTCTTTGGTTTTTCAGCATTTTAGTGTATTTGAACCCTTTCCAACAATGACTGTATGATTTTGAGATCCATCTTTTCACACTGAGGACAACTGAGGGACTCATATGCAACTATTGCAGAAGGATCAAACGCTCACTGATGCTCCAGAAGAAAAAACAATCCATTAAGAGCCGGGGGTGAAAACTTTTTGAATTTGAAGATCAGGGTAAATTTAACTTATTTCATCTTCTGGGAAACATGTAACTATCTTCTGTAGCTTCTGAAGGGCAGTACTAAATGAAAAAAAAATATGATAATTAGGCAAAATAAGAAAAATGTACATTTCTTGATTCTGTTCAAAAGTTTTCACCCCCCCAGCTCTTAATGCATAATTTTTCCTTCTGAAGCATCAGTGAGTGTTTGAACCTTTTGTTATAGTCCCTCAGTTGTCCTCAGTGTGAAAAAAGATGGATCTCAAAATCATACAGTCATTGATGGAAAGGGTTCAAATACACAAAAATACTGGAAAACCAAATAATTTGTGGGATTTGAAGATTTTTTTTTTTCTGGCAGAACAGCAGGCAGTTTACTTGTTCAGGACAAACAAGGGACTCATTAACAACTATCACTAAAAAAACAAACAAACAAACAAACAAACAAACAAACAAAACAAAGCTGTGGATCATTCAAGTAACAACACAGTATTAAGAAACAAGTGTATGTAAACTTTTGAACAGGGCCATTTTTATAAATGCATCTATTATTTTCTCTTATAGACAAAATGTACACATCTTTCATGTGAAATATCTAGGGTCAATATTCAGGTCAGTATTAAATAAAAAATAGCATGCATTTTGTATGATCCCTCTTTTTTTGGTCAAATAATTAACATTTTGCAGATTCTGCAAGGTGTATGTGAACTTTTGACCTCAACTGTATACAGCGTTTGCAGAAATTTAGGAAACTATAATGTTTTGTTTTGGTCTATGTGACTCTGCCCGTTGTTAATTTACCCAGTAGAATTTTGACACCCCAGGTTGCCAGTTGGTGAAAACCTCAGCCTACTGCAGTCATGGAATCTAGGAAACCTGCAATCTGGCAACCCACGCGAGCGTCGAGTCTGAGTAGGAGAGGGTGGGAGAAACGACTCTCTCCAACATTTTGAATTTGGACTGCAGTACCCATTTCGACCGCTAGCTGTTAATATCACTGCACCTTTAATGCATATATTGTGCATGCAAATTTCTGAAAATAGCTGGCATTCAGTATCGTGATAATTATGTCAGTTCTAAGTAAATGGCAGCAGTTTCCTTAGAATAAGCATGGCAATAAGCTATGGTATCAAACTAACCTCCTCGGATCCACCACTTCCTCCGTGACGTAGTTGAGGAAGTTCCAGCCGCTGAAGGCAAAGGAAGCATGAAGAAATGCCAGAGCAATCTGTCCTATGGAGGGAGCTTTATTAAACATGAACGCCACCTGTGGAGTCAGGCTCTCATAGTTACCTGAGGAGACAGAAACAGCTCTATTAACTGGACAATATCAAATATGACACATCAGGCTTTGAGGAAAGTTCATTTGTAATTAGAGTGATATTTAATGCAAGTACACTCTTAAAAAATAAAGGTGCTTTAAAAGGTTCTTCACAGCGATGCCATAGAAGAACCATTTTTGGTTCCACAAAGAGCCATTCAGTCAAAGGTTCTTTAAAGAACCATCTATTTTTTACTTTTTTAGAATCTGAAGAACCTTCTTTCACCACAGAGAACCTTTTGTGGAACAGAAAGGTTCTTCAGATGTTAAAAGTTCTTTATGGAACCATTTAAACAAAAAAAAAAAACAAAATATTCTATGGCATCGTGAAGCACCTTTGTTTTTAAGAGTGTAGTCTGCTGTACCGGTGTAAAGATCTCATTGGTTTACATTATAAAGCAGAATTTCATCTCACTTTTTAGCCCATATAAATTACACAGGGAACTGATATTTTCCTCCTCCTTTTACCTCCAAAGATCTGCACTAAACCGACAGTAATGATGAGCCCCAGAGCCAGCAGCTTCCCCACGGTAAAGACATCCTGGATCCGTGTGGCCAAACGCACACTGTAGCAGTTCACCCAGGTCAAAAACACTGCAAACATCCACACACACAAACAAAAAGATTGTATAATGTCTTGATTGATGCACTTCATGAGGCGTGACTTCAAAAGCAACGTTTTTCTAACAATGTGACTACATTTTCACGTTAGGAGATGCTGCTTTAGGAACAGTTTGTATGGGGGTCTTGACAGGAAATGTGGGAATGCTAAAAAGGGGAGTGGGTTTGTAATTCTATGGGCTCATCCATCAGTGTCACAGCTTACACACTCTTTCATAATCACTTTCCCTTCACCGAGAGCCGAAGTTAGAGCCCAATTGAAACAAATCAGTTTGAATGAGAACAAAACCCGGGAGCAAAGAGCAGGTCTGTGAGGAGATGGAAGGCCTTGCATTTTCCTGGCGCTCTCTTGCTGCTGTTGTTTTGGTTTGTGTGAATGACTCCACATAACAGACTTGAATAATGAGAGCTAATGCAGCAATCACATGCTATAGAGCCACACCGCTCCATCACGGAGGCGTCAAGTGCTGCTGGCACAGCCCTAGAACCGCAAATGTGACTGGGTCATTCTCAGAAAAAGAAAGAAAAAAAAAAAAAGTATGCATTTAGCCTTACTGGCAATACAAGCTATGTCACGGCAATAATCAAAATAGTCTAAAATAACTAAGACAAGAATGAAACATATATGTGACCCTGGACCACAAAACCAGTCTTAAGTCGCTGGGTTATATTTGTAGCAATAGCCAAAAATACATTGTATGGGTCAAAATTA
This sequence comes from Garra rufa, assembly GCF_049309525.1. Taxonomy (NCBI): domain Eukaryota; kingdom Metazoa; phylum Chordata; class Actinopteri; order Cypriniformes; family Cyprinidae; genus Garra; species Garra rufa. The sequence goes on along the minus strand of NC_133385.1, from coordinate 35,687,836 downwards.
TTGATTTTTCTTTTATGCCAAAATCATTAGGAAATTAAGTAAAGATCATGTTCCATGAAGATTTTTTGTAAAATTCCTACTGTAAATGTATCAAAATGTATTTTTTGATTAGTAATATGCATTGTTAAGAACTTAATTTGGACAACTTTAAAGGTGATTTTCTCAGTATTTTGATTTTTTTTGCACCCTCAGATTCCAGATTTTCAAATAGATGTATCTCGGCCAAATATTGTCCTATCCTAACAAACCATACACCAATAGAAAGCTTATTTATTGAGCTTTAATGTGATGTATACATCTCAGTTTTGTAAAATTTAACCTTATGACTGGTTTTGTGGTCCAGGGTCACATATTTGTACAACAATTTTTTTTTTTTTTTAAACATCTGTTAAAGCAGTTTAGATTAGTCGTGCTTAAGGCAAGACACTGCAGGTGAATGGGATACAAAAAAAAAGTAAATAAATAAACTAATAGTTATCACCTTACTTACTCAGTTGATTAATTACATTGATAACTGCAAACATTTTTTTGTATTACAAGTTTTCTAAAATGTTAGGTTTAAATACGCAAATGAGGCATTATTTAATTAAATATGTACTAATTTGCATATATTTCTAGTACAAAAATCTAAACACTGGATGAAGACAGTTTTAAAATTCTTGTTTATTTTTTTCTTGTCAAATGTTTTTTACTGAAGGAATTTGGGGTATCCATTTTGTCACTTTATAATTCCGAAAATATTTAGAACAGGCAATAAAATAACAATTTTTTGGGGAATAAAATGTTGTATAAAATCAAGCCAATTATATATGAACAAATCCCTCAGTAAAAACCTCAGGACATAGACAGGAATAAAAATGTAAAGTTTGGTGTGTGTAAGTGCTACTGAAGTGGAGATTTATGGTTCAGTGTAGGAGAAAAAACTAATTTTGAGAAAACAGCCTTTAAAAAATGTATAAAAAAAGTTAATGTTTACATACTATATGTGTGTGTACTGCGTATACTTATCATGTATATATAATACACACACATGCATGTATATATCAAGGAAAAATATGTTAGATTTATAGGTGTAAAAAAATTTTATTCAAACATAAACTAGCATTTTGAATCAATAAATCACGACTAATTATTTTGCAGCTTTAAGTCATTCTCAGTCTTTGTAATAATAAAATAATTGTAAATCATTTCCATAATGCCAGAAGTTTCAATAAATTCATTTTATTTAGGTTTCAAACCCTTTATGACCAATTAATTTACATGCATTTTGTCACAAACGGGACGACCAAGAGTGAGGATCCAAATGCAAGGCTTTATTAAGCAGATCGTAGTCAGACAGACAGGGTCGAAAACACCAGCAAACATGAACAGCGAAGACAATCCAATAGCGTAATCCAATAAACAAGCGTGGGTCAAAATCCAAGTGGGCAGTCCAAATGAAACAATGAAATGAAAACAAGAAACTAGAAAACTAAGACTAAGACTGGGAAAACAAAAACAGAACTATGGCTAGGGAACAACAAGGAGACTAGGAAACCTGAGAGCAAAGGAAAACGCTTGGTAGAGTCCGCTGGAGCAAAACAATACTTCGCGATGTGTGTGTGTGATGAGCTGGCTTTTATGTCTGATAAACAGGAAGTAACCATAGAGGCAGCAGAGGGAGCAGCAACAGTCAGTGGGGGTAAGGGCTCCCTCTGCTGGCCTGGCGTGACATAGCCCCCCCCCAAGGAGCGGCTTCCAGACGCTCCAAAAAACAACAGGAGGAAACAGTCCAGGGGAGCGGTGGGGGGGCCAGGAGACTGAGGCAGAACAGGTTGGGCAAAGGCCCTCCAGAGCAGGGCAGGAGATTCAGGAGCCCTCCAGGGCAGGGCTGGAGGCAGAGCAGTCCTTTGAGGTGGAGCAAGAGTCTTAGGAGCCCTCCAGGGCGGAGCAGGAGGCTTAGCGACCCTCCGGGGCAGAGCAGGAAGCGTAGAAGCCCTCCAGGGCGGAGCCGAAGGCGGAGCAAGGGGTTTAGGAACCCTCCAGGGCGGAGCAGGAGGCGGAGCGGCCCTCCAGGGCAGAGCAGGAGGCGCAGGAGCCCTCCAGGGCGGAGCAGGAGGCGCAGGAACCCTCCAGGGCGGAGCAGAAGGCGCAGGAGCCCTCCAGGGCGGAGCAGGAGGCGCAGGAGCCCTCCAGGGCGAATCAGGAGGCGCAGGAGCCCTCCAGGGCGGAACAGGAGGCGCAGGAGCCCTCCAGGGCAGAACAGGAGGCGCAGGAGCCCTCCAGGGCGGAGCAGGAGGCGCAGGAGCCCTCCAGGGCGAATCAGGAGGCGCAGGAGCCCTCCAGGGCGGAACAGGAGGCGCAGGAGCCCTCCAGGGCAGAACAGGAGGCGCAGGGGCCCTCCAGGGCGGAACAGGAGGCGTAGAAGCCCTCCAGGGCGGAACAGGAGGCCGCATTATGGACTGGGACCTGGGGAGAACAGAGATAGAGGAGGCAGACAGAGCAAGGAGAGAAGTAGAGAGTTCATGGGAGAACGTGGCCTCCATAGCCGTGACCAGGCAGACGAGAACTTCAGGAACGACTTTCGTGGCAGTTCCTGGGCAGACAGAGACTTCTGGAACGGCCCCAGACGCCAAGACAGAGATGACAGGGAACCTAGGCGGTGCAGGCAGAGCAGGGAGTCTTGGCGGGGCAGACAGAGCAAGGGACCTTGGCGGAGCAGACAGAGCAAGGAGTCTTGGCGGAACAGGCAGAGCAAGGAACCTTGGCGGAGCAGGTAGAGCAAGGAGTCCTGGCGGAGCAGATATAGCAGGGAACCCTGGCGGTGCTGGCAGAGCAGGGAGCACTGGCGGTGCTGGCAGAGCAGGGAGCACAGGCGATGCGGGCAGAGCGTGAAGCCTTGGCTGAGCGGGCAGAGCGTGAAGCCTTGGCGGAGCGGGCAGAGCGTGAAGCCTTGGCGGAGCGGGCAGAGCGTGAAGCCTTGGCTGAGCGGGCAGAGCGTGAAGCCTTGGCGGAGCGGGCAGAGCGTGAAGCCTTGGCGGAGCGGGCAGAGCGTGAAGCCTTGGCGGAGCGGGCAGAGCGTGAAGCCTTGGCGGAGCGGGCAGAGCGTGAAGCCTTGGCTGAGCGGGCAGAGCGTGAAGCCTTGGCGGAGCGGGCAGAGCGTGAAGCCTTGGCGGAGCGGGCAGAGCGTGAAGCCTTGGCGGAGCGGGCAGAGCGTGAAGCCTTGGCGGAGCGGGCAGAGCGTGAAGCCTTGGCGGAGCGGGCAGAGCGTGAAGCCTTGGCGGAGCGGGCAGAGCGTGAAGCCTTGGCGGAGCGGGCAGAGCGTGAAGCCTTGGCGGAGCGGGCAGGGCGTGAAGCCTTGGCGGAGCGGGCAGAGCGTGAAGTTCCGCTATGTACGCCACCTCCGAAAGAGGTATAGGCGCAGCGGACATGCCTGTAGATGAGGTCTCCAGAACAAACTTGTGGGCAGACTCATGGGCCGAAGAGGCAACTGGGGCGCAGTGTGCAGCCCACACACTCAAAATGGCGATAGCCATAACAGGTAACACAGTTGGCAGAGGAATGCCCTCCGGGTCATTGGGCGTGGGGCTTGGGAGCGTTGGCTCTGTGTGACTTGGGAGCGTTGGTTCTGCATGGCTTGGCAGCGTTGGCTCTGCATGGCTTGGGAGCGTTGGCTCTGCATGGCTTGGGAGCGTTGGCTCTGCATGGCTTGGGAGCGTTGGCTCTGCATGGCTTGGGAGCGTTGGCTCTGCATGGCTTGGGAGCGTTGGCTCTGCATGGCTTGGGAGTGAAGGCTCTGGATGCTCAGGGGAGATGTGACTTGGCAGTGAAGAAGTAGCTATGACCTGACTCGTCATGACAAGAGCAGCAGTGACTTGATTTGGCGTGAGAGGGACAGCTGTGGCTTGGCTTGGCTCGGAGGGAACAGCTGCTTGACTTGGCCTGACAGGAACAGCAGCTGTATCTTGACTTGTCCTGGCAGGGACAGTGACTGTGACGTGACTTGACTCGGCAGGGACAGCAGCTGTAACTTGACTTGACTTGGTAGGAACGGCAGCTGGTGCAGGTTCGAGAGAAGCAGATATGACGTTCACAGGCGATGGCTTGGTTGACGTGGCGTGAGCAGACGCTGGCTTGGTTGACGTGGCGCTAGCAGACGCTGGCTTGGCTGATGTGGCGCTAGCAGACGCTGGCTTGGCTGATGTGGGGTGAGCAGACGTTGGCTCGGCTGACAGTAAGGGACCAGCCGAACGAGCTGACAGCAGTGGTGGGTCCTCCAAGCTAGACATTAGTCTCTGATACGTCCTGGAAGGGTGAGAGTCTGACGCTGTAGCCACTCTGTTAATAACAGCCTCAGGTATGGCGGCCATTTTGTGTGCCAGCACGGGCGTGGCGGTCATCTTGGGTGCAGGCTCTGGCGTGGCGGCCCTCTTTGCAGCAGGCTCTGGCGTGGCGGCCATCTTTGCAGCAGGCTCTGGCGTGGCGGCCATCTTTGCAGCAGGCTCAGGCGTGGCGGCCATCTTAGCAGCAGGCTCTGGCGTGGCGACCATCTTAGCAGCAGGCTCTGGCGTGGCGGCCATCTTTGCAGCAGGCTCTGGCGTGGTGGCCATTCTGACCGGGAACTCAGGAACGGAAGCCATCTTATGAACGTGCTTTGGAACGGCGGCCATCTTGTGAGCAGGGTCTGGAAGAGCGGCCATTTTGCGAACAGGATCAGGAAGGGCGGCCATCTTGTGAACTGGCTTGGGGGTGGCAGCCATCTTGTGAACAGGCTTGGGGATGGCGGCCATCTTGTGATCGGGCCTTGGGGTGGCAGCCATCTTGTGAGAGAAGTCAGACGTGGTAGATTTCTTGTGAGCTGGGTCCAATCGGGTGACCATCTTGAATGCGGACTCAGGAAGGATGGTCATTCCGAAAGCTGATTCGGGAAAGGCGGCCATTTTGTGAACAGGTTTAGGGAAGGTAGCCATCTTGTGAAGGGGCTCCTGAAAGGCAGACATCTTATGAACAGGCTTTGAACTAGCAGACATCTTGTGCTTTGGCTCTGGGCTAGTAGACATCTTGTGCTGTGGCTCGAAGCTAGCAGACGTCCTGTGCTGTGGCTCGAAGCTAGCAGACATCTTGTGCTGTGGCTCGAAGCTAGCAGACATCTTGTGCTGTGGCTTGAAGCTAGCAGACATCTTGTGCTGGGGCTCAACTAGAATACCCACAGTACATGGAGAGCCGCATAACGACAGTGCATAGTTCATATAATCCTTCAGTGAGCATAAGGATTTCCCCCCAGGCAACATTGATCTTGTTGGTTCATTCAGCCCCATACGGAATAAGTCCTTAAAGTATACCTCATCAAAAAATGATACTTTATGCAACAACTCACTGAAACGTTGAACATATTCCTTGATGGGGAGATCTCCTTGTCTGAGGAGCAGAAGTTGGTCGACTGGGTCCATGTTGTGATGCTGGTGGTGAGTAAAGCCGCTGGATCCGGGTGTGGCGAAGTATTCTGTCACAAACGGGACGACCAAGAGTGAGGATCCAAATGCAAGGCTTTATTAAGCAGATCGTAGTCAGACAGACAGGGTCGAAAACACCAGCAAACATGAACAGCGAAGACAATCCAATAGCGTAATCCAATAAACAAGCGTGGGTCAAAATCCAAGTGGGCAGTCCAAATGAAACAATGAAATGAAAACAAGAAACTAGAAAACTAAGACTAAGACTGGGAAAACAAAAACAGAACTATGGCTAGGGAACAACAAGGAGACTAGGAAACCTGAGAGCAAAGGAAAACGCTTGGTAGAGTCCGCTGGAGCAAAACAATACTTCGCGATGTGTGTGTGTGATGAGCTGGCTTTTATGTCTGATAAACAGGAAGTAACCATAGAGGCAGCAGAGGGAGCAGCAACAGTCAGTGGGGGTAAGGGCTCCCTCTGCTGGCCTGGCGTGACACATTTTCAGTTTCAAATTGTTTTTTTTTTTTTTTTTTAAGATTTCATTACCTTCTTTGACTTTTGGTCTTGAAATCGCATATTAATTGAACTCAAATTAATAAAAGTAAGAAACTTCTGAGTTTACTTGCATTTTATCTGTTTTCATCTTATTATATATAAGTAAGCTATCTTGTGTACCCTTTGGAGATGTTTGGTTAAGAACGACTATGATGAACTATTTTCTTAATAAATTCCCTGCTAAAAAAAAAAAAAAAAAAAAAACAGTTTTTCAGGCTGTTTGGCTGGTTTTAGCTGGTTTAAGCTGGAAAAGTGGCCAAAACCCCTCTAAAACCAGCCTGCTGACCAGCTAAAACCAGCCAACCAGCCTATGCTGGTTTTAGCTGTTTTTTTGCACAAAGGAAAGCATTGCAAAACAGAGGCAGTCCAATAAAATATGTCCAAGAAATACACTTGCACGCTTTGCTACTTGATTAATTACCAGAAATGTGCAAAATAAATTAAAATACACTGTTTTTAGACCTCAGTGATCATTAATTTTCACTACACTGGAAAGAGTGGGCAGGGTATTCTTTAAAAATGCACCTTTTGTGTTTCAAAAAAGAAAGAAAGATAGGATAGATTCCAAATTGTAGTTTTTTATTTTTTATGTTTAGAGCTTTTTCAGGAGGCTGTTTAAAGAAATAAGTCACTCACGTATGCAGATGGTGGACAGCAAGCGTGTGGCTATAAATGGAGGAATGCAGTGTGGGAAAACAGGCTGAAGCACATAGTTGGAGAACGTGAGAGCGATGACTGCCAGTGTGGTGGGATACATGATCAATACTGCGCTCCATAACAGCAGAAACCTAGAGAGCAACACAACACATTTAGCATATGTGATGGATTTTCATCCACTGTTTGGTAGATCATGTATGGACCTGTCGTACCCCATGAGACCGCCAAAAATCTCTGTGACGTAGGAATAGTCTCCCCCAGATTTAGGAATGGTGACCCCTAGTTCAGCGTAGCAAAAGGAGCCCAGAGCAGCTACGCCTCCTCCTAACATCCACACCAGCAGCGCCAAGCCCACCGAACCCGAATGCTCCAGAACACCCTTAGGAGAGATGAAGATCCCTGAGCCAATAATGTTACCTGAGAAGAGAGACAAAGATGAAGCCTGGTGTCTTCTTCTGGTCAGAATATTTTACATTCACAGCTTCATATTGTATTAGCCAGTAGGTTTCAACTGACCAGAGGAGAACTGGGCCTGGTTTGGGCTTCTCCCAAGGTTTTTTTTCTCCATTTCGGTCACTGAGTTTTGGTTCCTTGCATTATCGACATACTATGTTCCTATTTAATACTGTAAAGCTGCTATATAAATAAAGGTATATACAGTGAGGTAAAAAAATATATATATTTGAATTTTGATTTTGTACGTTTGCCCACTTTTTGAACAGTGAGAGACAGAATAACAACAAAAAAATCCAGAAAAACACATTTCAAAAACGTTATGAATTGATTTTCATTTTAATAAGTGAAATACGAATTTATTTCCCAAAACTCTTGTTGGCAATCACAGAGGTCAGATGTTTATTGTAGTTGGCCACCAGGTTTGCACACATCTCTGGATTTTGTCCCACTCCTCTTTGCAGATCCTCTCCAAGTCATTAAGGTTTCGAGGCTGACGTTTGGCAACTCAAACCTTCAGCTCCCTCCTCAGATTTTCTATGGGATTAAGGTCTGGAGACTGGCTAGGACACTCCAGGACCTTAATGTGCTTTTTCTTGTGCCACTCCTTTGTTGCCTTGGCCATGTGTTTTTGGGTCATTGTCATGCTGGAATACCCATCCAATACACATTTTTAATCATTCTCACCCAAGATTTGACGGTACATGGCCCCATCAATCGTCCCTTTGATGCAGTGCAGGCAGCATTCCTCCTCTTCCTCCAAACACGGTGAGTTGAGTTGATGCCAAAGAGCTTGATTTTGGTCTTATCTGACCAAAACACTTTAACCCAGTTCTTCTGTGAATCATTCAGTTGTTCATTGGTAAACTTCAGACAGGCCTGTACATGTGCTTTCTTGAGCAGGGGGACCTTGCGGGCGCTGTAGGATTTCAGTTCCTCACTCCGTAGTGTGTTACCAATTGTTTTCTTGGTGACTATGGTCCCAGCTGCATTGAGATCATTGACAAGATCCTTCTGTGTAGTTCTGGGCTGATTCCTCAGCGTTCTCATGATCATTGAAACTCCACAAGGTGAGATCTTGCATGGAGCCCCAGACTGAGGGAGATTGACAGTTATTTTGTGTTTCTTCCATTTGCGAATAATCGCACCAACTGTTGTCACCTTCTCACCAAGCTGCTTGCTGATGGTCTTGTAGTCCATTCCAGCCTTGTGTAGGTCTACAATTTTGTTCTTGACATCCTTGGACAGCTCTTTGGTCTTGGCCATGGTGGAGAGTTTGGGATCTGATTGATTGATTGCTTCTGTGGACAGGTGTCTTTTATACAGGTAACAAACTGAAATTAGGAGCACTCCCTTTAAGAGATTGCTCCTAATCTCAGCTTGTTACCTGTATAAAAGACACCTTAGAGCCAAAAAACTTGCTGATTGATAGAGGCTCAAATACTTAGTTCACTCATTAAAATGCAAATCAATCTATAACTTTTTTGGAATGCGTTTTTCTGGATTTATTTTTTTTTAATTCTGTCTCTTACCTACCATTAAAATTATGGACTGATCATTTCTTTGTCAGTAGGCAAACATATACAATCAGCAGGGGATCAAATAATTATTTCCCTCACTGTATATACTGATACTGTTATTTATTTATTTATATTAAGATTTTATAAACTCACTTGACTTTTGGTCAAGCTTATGCAATGATTTTGTCTTATTTTTAATAATTGTAACATTGAATAGTAATAATAATATATATTTAATTTAATCCAATTTGTTTAATTATTGATAGCCACTGATGCTAAAGTTTGCCCCTATAAATTGATTTCCACATTTAAAATTTGTAATATTTATATTCCTCACTTATATTTAGTATATTTTGTTTGTTTTATTTGTTTTTTTTTTTTTTAAACTGAAAAATGCTGACAATAGAAAGGGAATTCAAAAACAAGGAAATCAATAGAAATATGTTTTACTTTATTAAAATTAGTCACAATGAACAAGGTCCATATATAGACTTTTTTGAAACCTTTTTTGTTGCCAAATTTGTTTTTTGTTTTTTGGAGCAACTTGCAAGAAAGAAAACCTGACAAATTAGTTCACATGGTCATTTCCACTAATTTAGTTCTTTGATTAGCGACCTAAAAATAGGGCAGAATCTCAAGTATTAATTTTTAATTGGGTCATAATTGTTATTATTTCAATGTGTCTTTTATTCAGAGTACTAAAGTACCACATTACTACACTACAAGTACTAACCCAATACCAAATAGAGATAGCAAAAGTGCATGGCCGGTCAATATCACCCATGTGGCCCTGCTGTAGTACCTGTGAGAGTTTTCATAGGCAGACAATGACTGGCCCCCCTCACTAACCCACTTCCTGGCAGCTCTTCTCTCAAGAACCCAAGTGTCGTACAACGAGATTATGTAACAGCAGGCATAAATAATCTACTGCTGCCCCTCACAGAGCCGGCTGCCATCAGACGCGCAGGGAACAATCTTTAGCTTTCATTCGGCTCCTTTTAAGAGGACAAACACATCTGAGAGGGCCCACATACTGGAAGTTGAATTTAGACCGAAGTAAACATATAAGATTAAAAATATCTGCAAACTTAAGTTGTTTTTAACACTTGGTTGTTGATATTTAATTCAGTATCTTGTTTTCTGAGATTAGATGTTAAGACATAGACAGATAGACAGATAGACAGATAGATAGATAGATAGATAGATAGATAGATACACAAACTTCTAAAATACTTAATTTAATACAGGATAATAAAATGATCAATTTAGTATTAATTACCTAAATATAGCTACTGAAGAGCCATATACTAATAATAACAATTAAAGTTAATAATACTATTTAAAAAACAACAACCAATTAATTAATTATCTAACTGAGAACGATACGAATTACTTCACATAAGTAAAAAGTATAAAGTCTATATAATGTGTATTCTAGTGTGCATTAAAACGCCACAAATAAATGCGGAATAACAAAATGGCGAGTATCTGTGATGTTTATTGTCTTTTTTTAAGTCTTGGTACGTTTACATGTTAGAAGAGTGGCCTAAAAGGAAAACAGAAAATAAGTTGCAAACTTCCCTTACCAATGATGATCGTGCACGCGCTCAGAAGTCCAATCTCCTTCTTGAGTGTCACGCGCTCAGGGATGCCGGAGTCTCGTTTAAGGTCGCTGTCTTTCATGATGCTCCTCTGAGCCTCTGTCCTTTTCCTCTCTACTCCATCCATTTCAGTTCGCGCACGAACAGAGAGCTGGGCTTCCTCTCTTCAACTCGCTTCAGAGGATTGAAGCACGGTGAAAAGGCCGCGCAGGCGCCGCATCGCTCGCGCTCCGGCTAGAATGTTAACGAGCGCGCGGCGTGACTGATCCACACACGCGGGTGCACAGACGCTGCACATTGGGCTGGCATTTCACAAAACCATCAGTTCAGACCGCATATGACTTTTGCACTTACTTAAAATTAATGCATAAATTAAACTAGAAAAAAAAAAGTTTGTCGAGACAAACTTTAGGTTGGCTTAAGAAAGTCTAGCCTAAAAGTTTAAACCAGGTGTAAAGACTTTAAGTTTGAACATTTAGATAGATTAGATCAAAGACTATGATTAGATTCATGTCGATAACATGTTTTTTAGCAGGATTAACATGTTGTTAGTGTGTTTAAGCATTATCAACATGTCGTTAGTATGTTGCTAGCATGTTTCTAACATGATTAACATGTTGCTAGCATTATTTAAGTATGATTAGCATGTAGTTAACATGTTGTTAATCATGTTCTAGTATGATTAACATGTCATTAACATGTTGCTAGCATGTTTTAGCATTATCAACATGTCGTTAGTATGTTGCTAGCATGTTTCTAACATGATTAACATGTTGCTAGCATTATTTAAGTATGATTAGCATGTAGTTAACATGTTGTTAATCATGTTCTAGTATGATTAACATGTCATTAACATGTTGCTAGCATGTTTTAGCATTATCAACATGTCGTTAGTATGTTGCTAGCATGTTTCTAACATGATTAACATGTTGCTAGCATTATTTAAGTATGATTAGCATGTAGTTACCATGTTGTTAATCATGTTCTAGTATGATTAACATGTCATTAACATGTTGCTAGCATGTTTAGCATTATCAACATGTCGTTAGTATGTTGCTAGCATGTTTCTAACATGATTAACATGTTGCTAGTATTATTTAAGTATGATTAGCATGCAGTTAACATGTTGTTAATCATATTCTAGTATGATTAACATGTCATTAACATGTTGCTAGCATGTTTTAGCATTATCAACATGTCATTAGTATGTTGCTAACATGTTTCTAACATGATTAACATGTTGCTAGCAGTATTTAAGTATGATTAGCATGTAGTTAACATGTTGTTAATCATATTCTAGTACGATTAACATGTCATTAGCATGTTACTAGCATGTTGCTAGCATGTTTTAGCATTATCAACATGTTGTTAGTATGTTGCTAGCATGTTTCTAACATGAGTAACACGTTGTTACGATTTAAGTATGATTAACATGTCATTAGCATGTTACTAGCATGTTTTAGGATTATCAACATGTTGTTAGTATGTTGTTAGCATGTTTCTAACATGATTAACATGTTGCTAGCATGATTTAAGTATGATTAGCATGTAGTTAACATGCTAATCATATTTCTAGTATGAATAACATGTTACTAGCATGTTTTTAACATGATTAACATAATGTTAGCATGTTAGCATATTTCTAGCATGATTAACAATAAAATTTTGAAAATGTGTCTTGCATGATTAACATGTTAGGATGTTTATAACATGATTAGCATATCATTAGCATGTTGTTAGCATGTTGTTAACACGTTTGTTAACATGTTTGCTAACATGTTTCTGGCATGGTTAACATGTTAGGATGTTGTTAAAATGATTTGCATGTTGTTAACATGTTTTTAGCATGATTAGCATGTTTTAAGCATGAAAAGTATGTAGTTATCACGTTTAACACACTTAACATATAAGTATGTTAACATGTTTTTAACATGATTAGGATTTTAACGTTTTATTGTGTTCACATTTTTCTAACAAGATTAACATAAGTAATCATGTTGTTAACGTGTTTGCTAACATGTTTCTGGTATGATTAGCATGATGTTAACATGTTTTAACAAAATTTTAACATGATTTGCAGGTTGCTAGCATGACAATCATGTAGTTAACATGTTAACATATTTCTAATATGATTAACATACTGTTAGCATGTTGTTAACATGTTTTATGGCATGACTGCCATGTTGTTAGGAGTTTGTTAACACGATTAACATGTTGTTAACATGTTTTAAACATGATTAGCATGTTTGTTAGCATGAATAGTATGTACACACTTAACATATTTTAACATGTTGTTAGCATGTTTGCTAACATGTTTTCAACATGATTAGGTTTTAACATGATTATCTTGTTTACATGTTTGCTGACATGTTTCTGGCATGATTAGCATGTTGTTAACATGTTTTTAACATAATTAACAGTTTTAACATGATTAACATGTAGTCAACACTGTTAGCACAATTCTAACATGCTTAACATGTTGCTAGGATGAATAGCATGCAGTTAACGTTAACATATTTCTAACATTAATAACATGTTGGCAAACATGTTAACAGCATGCTAACATGTTTATGGCATGACTACCATGGTGTTAGGATGTTGTTAACATGATTAGCAGGTTTTTAGCATGAATATCATATAGTTAACATGTTAACACATTTCTAACATGATTAACATGTTGTTAACATGTATGTTAACATATGATTAGCATGTAGTTAACATATTTCTAGTATGATTGACGTGTTGACATTTTGCTAACATGTTTCTGGCATGATTAGTGTGTTGTTAAGATGTTGATAACATGATTAACATGCTGCTAGCATGATTAGCTTGTGGTTAACAAGTTGCTAGCATATTTGTAGCATGGTTGGCATGTTGCTAGCATTATTCACATGTGGTAAACATAATAAACATGTTTCTAGCATGATTGACATGCAAACATATTTCTAATGTGATTAACATGTTAACATTTCGCTAACTTGTTTTTGGCATGATTAATGTGTTGTTAGGATGTTGTGTCATGCAAAGCATGTTTCTAGCATGATTAGCATGTAATTAACACGTTAGCATGTTTCTAGCATGATTAACGTTAACATTTCGCTAACTTGTGTCTGGCATGATTCATGTGTTGTTAGGATCTTGTTTCATTAATAACATGTTGCTAGCACGATTAGCATGTTGCTAACATATTTTTAGCATAGTTAACATGGTGCTAGCATGTTTCTAGCATGATTAACACGGTGTTAGCAAGATTAACATGTAGTAAACATGTTAGCATGTTTCTAGCATGATTAGCATGTTAACATTTTGCTGCTAGGCTTGGCTAGTGAGATAGATAGATCTCATAGATAGGCTCATTTGAACATTATTCTGTCAATGCAAGTTTATGAGATTTTTAACCTTCAGTTTACGAAAACAGTAAGTCAGACCAGTCTGAAGAGCTTGGCAGCTTTATCAAGCCAACCTAATAAAATAAAACAAAATGAAAAAAAAAGCAAGTAAATAAATAAATAATTAAATATATAAATAATCTACATTTGATTTTTCCCTCAAAGGGGCATGAACAGATACTCAGTAGAGAGAGGTACCCTAGTTAAACTTAGTTTATGGCATGTTTACTGAGGCAATTTAAGCCAATAAAAGGATCTATAGAAGAGCAGCTGAAAGGAAGGGTACAGGGTGATCCCCGCATCCACACAGACATGTGCTTGCAATGCAGAGGTTTCCTCGTTGGTCCTGAAAGGTTCCCCAGTGTGGAATTTAAGAAGTCAAGTCGTGAATTTGTGGCTGTAGCTTTTCTCTGCATGCAGATAAAGGAGGCCAGTTTTCAGCTGATCTCCCTGAGGAAAGCCGTTGAGAGCGAGCTGCTTTGTAGTCCAGCAGGAAGGCTGAAACGCTGCCAACAGTGTGCGACGCTTAAAAGAGGAAGTCGAGCAGAAAACCAATAGATCACTGGAGCTACAGACAAACACAGATAGAGATGTACTGGAGGTGCACTCAGAGCCGGCCCAAGGCATAAGCGAACTAAGCGGCTGCTTAGGGCCCCGTGGCCACCAGGGGGCCCCCAAGAGTACGTGAAATTACATCTTGTTTTATTTTATTTTTATTTTATATATATATATATATATATATATATATGAATAATATTTCAATACATATCATATTGGTAATGAAATACATTATTCAATTAAAAAACAACAAAAAAAAAACACAATATTATTTTAACCCTCATGTGGTGTTCATGTCATTTTTGACTGGAGAAGATTTTCTTTTTCCTGAAAATACTAGTTAATGTTATCGCATTGAACTGAAACTTAGTGACTTTGTTCACAGAGACTATAACAACTTGTCCACATTTTTTTTTTTTTTTTTTTTACTTTTTTTGTGTTGTTTTTTTCACCTTGTTACACCTATGGTGTTCCCGGTCAAAAATGACAGGCCTACACAAAATAGCTTATAAATCCCTCGTTATGCTATATTATCCCCAAAAATTGGATTCAATCTTTTTATCAACTTGTTTTTCAATTAGGACTGGTTTTGTATTCAATTTTCAAACAGTTTAATTGTAGGAGTCATTTATCCGAGCTTATGCACCTCAGTTTTTGAGTGGAAAAATCATTATTTGTTAATAATTTTGGCAATATTGAGAAAAATAGGAAAATAAATTGCACTGTTGATCACACTAGTCTACTTTAATGTTTAACCAGGAAATTTCTTTTGAAATGCTTTTATTTTGTACAAAATGACACAGAGTCACACTTGTGGTGTTCCCGGTCAAAAATGACCAGCCTACACAAAATAGCTTATAAATCACTTGTTATGCTATATTATTGTCACAAGGAGGAGTCAGAGACGTGCGGATCCATTTGCAAGGCTTTATTAGAATAGTCAACAGGCAGGAGTAAACGCCAGAAAACAGGAACAACGTAGGTAATCCGGGAAACAGTTCAATACTCAAGCAGTCGTCGCAATGGCAGGCAGCAGGAATCAATAACGGGGTACACAGTCCAGAGTCATACACAGGTAATCCAACACAGAGAAACACGCTTAGAATAATGACCATAGGAACAATAGACTTCGCAAGGTGGCTGTGTGTGAGAGTGGCTTAAATGCAGTCAGAGTGATGAGGTGCAGCTGTGAGAACTAATCAGAGCAGTGAGAAACAAGGGCCAGGTGAATGCAGAGATTAGTGCAGTGGCTTATGGGGGATGAAGTCCATGAAGTGTGGTGCAAGAGTTTATGATGACAGGGAAGACCAGATACATGACAGAGCCCCTCCACAAGGAGCGGCTTCCAGACGCTCTAACCACCTATACAATCTTGAGGGTGGTGGAGCGGAGGCGGAACAGGGGGAGGGATGGAGGGCCAGGTCCATGTAGTGGTACTGGAACCACGAAATGAGGCGGAGCCGACGGAGGGAGAAGCCATGGTGGAGGAAGGGTTGGCTCCTGCATGGGGCCGACCGACGGAGGTGGAGCCCGAGGCGGAACCGGAGAGTCGATGGTCCTGGGCGACACAGAGGATCCGGAGGGCCACGGCGGAACCCAAGGCTCTGGCGACCCCGGCGGAGATGGAGGTCCGGAGGTACGCAGCGGAGCCGGAGTGACAGAGGATCGAGGCTGTGCCCACGGGAGGGAGGAGGTCCACAGAGCCGGCAGGACGGAGTGACGAGGCGCAGCCGGAGGAGTAGAGTCCAGAGGCGAAGGTGGGGTGACGACTGACCGGGGCGGAGCCGGAGAGACGATGGAGCCCGGAGGAGCTGTTGGGCCGATGGCCGACAACGGAGACGAGGGAGCACAGAGCCGGGGTGGAGCCGCAGGGTCGGAGGACCGAGGTGGAGTCCAGGACTCTGAGACTGGAGGTGATGGTGAGGGATCCTTCAGTCTGAACACCGATGGAGACTGGCAGTCCCACGGCAAGTCCTCTGCACCGAAGGTGGGATGTGGGTGAGCAGAGGGACTGTCAGGAGACAGAGGTGGCAGGACTGGAGCAGTAGGGAGGGTGGGTGGGAACAGTCCATGCATGAGCTCCGTGACCAGAACCGGGCAGACAGGAATCTCAGGACGACTGGATGTAACCAGCGGAGTCTCTGGAAGGCTGGGCGGAACCAGCGGAGGCTCTGGAAGGCTGGGCTGAACCAGCGGAGGCTCTGGAAGGCAGGGCTGAACCAGCGGATTCTCTGGAAGGCAGGGATGAGCCAGCGGAGTCTCTGGAAGGCTTGGCAGAACCAGCGGAGTCTCTGGAAGACTGGGCGGAACCAGCGGAGGCTCTGGAAGGCAGGGCTGAACCAGCGGAGGCTCTGGAAGGCTGGGCTGAACCAGCGGAGTCTCTGGAAGGCAGGGCTGGACCAGCGGAGTCTCTGGAAGGCAGGGCTGAACCAGCGGAGTCTCTGGAAGGCTTGGCAGAACCAGCGGAGTCTCTGGAAGGCTGGGCGGAACCAGCGGAGTCTCTGGAAGGCTGGGCGGGACCAGCGGAGACCCTAGAAGGCCGGGCGGGACCAGCGGAGACTCTGGAAGGCTGAGCGGGACCAGCGGAGACTCTGGAAGGCCGGGCGGGACCAGCGGAGACTCTGGAAGGCCGGGCGGGACCAGCGGAGACTCTGGAAGGCCGGGCGGGACCAGCGGAGACTCTGGAAGGCCGGGCGGGACCAGCGGAGACTCTGGAAGGCTGGGCGGGACCAGCGGAGACTCTGGAAGGCTGGGCGGGAGACCAGCTGCTCGAGCCGACAGCAGCGGTGGGTCCTCCACGCTAGACATTAATCCTTGCCACCCCGTGGTAAAGTGTGGCTGCTGTGGTTCTGGGCTAGCAGACCTCTTGTGCTGTGGCTCTTTTAAAACATCCACAGTTAACTTAGAGCCACATAGCAGCAACGCATACTGCATATAGTCCTCCACTGAACATTTAAATTCTCCTCCTGGCAACATTGACTTAGTGGGCTCATTAAGTCCCCGGCGGAATAAGTCCTTAAGGTAAGCTTCATCACGAAATGGTAAATTAAGTGACAACTCACAGAATCTGTGGACATATTCCTTAATGGGGAGATTTCCTTGTCGGAGGAGCAGAAGCTGGTCGACTGGGTCCATGTTGAGATGCTGGTGGATAAAGCCGCTGGATCCGGGTGTGGCGAAGTCTTCTGTCACAAGGAGGAGTCAGAGACGTGCGGATCCATTTGCAAGGCTTTATTAGAATAGTCAACAGGCAGGAGTAAACGCCAGAAAACAGGAACAACGTAGGTAATCCGGGAAACAGTTCAATACTCAAGCAGTCGTCGCAATGGCAGGCAGCAGGAATCAATAACGGGGTACACAGTCCAGAGTCATACACAGGTAATCCAACACAGAGAAACACGCTTAGAATAATGACCATAGGAACAATAGACTTCGCAAGGTGGCTGTGTGTGTGAGTGGCTTAAATGCAGTCAGAGTGATGAGGTGCAGCTGTGAGAACTAATCAGAGCAGTGAGAAACAAGGGCCAGGTGAATGCAGAGATTAGTGCAGTGGCTTATGGGGGATGAAGTCCATGAAGTGTGGTGCAAGAGTTTATGATGACAGGGAAGACCAGATACATGACAATTATCACCAAAAATTGGATTCAATCTTTTTATCAACTTGTTTTCTTTCAATTAGGACTGGTTTTGTATTCAATTTTCAAACAGTTTAATTGTAGGAGTCATTTATCCGAGCTTATGCACCTCAGTTTTTGAGTGGAAAAAGCATTATTTGTTAATAATTTTGGCAATATTGAGAAAAATAGGAAAATAAATTGCACTGTTGATCACACTAGTCTACTTTAATGTTTAACCAGGAAATTTCTTTTGAAATGCTTTTATTTTGTACAAAATGACACAGAGTCACACTTGTGGTGTTCCCGGTCAAAAATGACCAGCCTACACAAAATAGCTTATAAATCACTTGTTATGCTATATTATCACCAAAAATTGGATTCAATCTTTTTATCAACTTGTTTTCTTTCAATTAGGACTGGTTTTGTATTTCATTTTCAAACGGTTTAATTGTAGGAGTCATTTATCCGAGCTCCTGGTCATTGAAAGTGAATGGGGGAGACTGAAAATTAGAGAAAAATTTAGTTGTCAGGAGCATGTTTATCATGTTCACATATGTATATGTGTGCTTGCAGACATAGAGCCATTGGACATGTGCATGCATGGATACATGTATGCCACACACACACACACACACACACACACACACACACACACACACACACACACACACACACACACACACACACACACACACACACACACACACACACAAACTATTTTCTGAAAGAAACATTCTTTTTCACAGTGATAATTTTTTTTTAAATGCTTTTGTTAGTCATTTGCATGAGTTTACACAGAGACATGGTGTTTGTCGTTTTGGTTAGTTCATAATTTGGAAAACTGAAAGAAGTGTTTGATTTGTGTTCTCTATATGACAGTGTTAATGTGTTCTTTCTTGTATGTCACAATGGTTAGATTTGTCAAGGAACAGCACAAGTGTTACTGTGCACCCCTTTTCTCAAAATAAAAGCATTGCAAAATATAAGTGCTGTGTTTTGTGATCTTCTACATTAACTTTTTAATGGCTGGTCATTTTTGAGCAGGAACACAAATTAAATATAAAACCAGTCCTAAATGAAAGAAAACAAGTTGATACAAAGATTGAATCCAAGATTGGGTGAAAATGTGGTTAAATGAGTGATTTATAAGCTATTTTTTATAGGCCTGTCATTTTTGACCGGGAACACCATAGGTGTAATAGGATTTTGAACACCACATGAGGGTTAACTGGCTGCTGCAGGATGCATGCACAGTTGGAGTATGACAGCCATGCAATGCCTGACTGAGGTAACTTAAATTCATTGAAGAAGCAGCGTCACTGCAGCAAAACAATTAATAATGTCACAAAAAAGGACATCTTTCTGGTGCAGAGAAAAGAAAACGCAAGAAATCAGAGGAAGAGAAAAAACAGCAAGAAAAAGATAAGTAAAAAAATGTGTATAAACTAAACGAGGCTAAATTGCAAGCTGTTAGCTGGCTAGTTAATTAAGCAAACAAGAAAGTTAATGTTTTATTTAACATCGGCAAATTTAAGCTTTGCAATATTAATATATTATAATACAATATATAACTTATCTGGATTAAGATTCAATTATTTTTGCATTCTGTGTAAAAATAACTTTCCTAGATTATATTTTTTATAATAAAAATAAGCTTCAGTTTCATAAACTTGGTGCTAATAATAAAAAATAAGCTCCTGTTTTATAACTTTGGTACTGATAACAGTTTAACATTACTTACATTGGCCTACGTTTGGGGTCTGTGTTATTATATCATGTCTTAATGCTTTAGGTGTACAGATGGCTTGCTGCGGTGCTGTGTCATATAGGTTGATGACCCTTTTTGTATTTGACTAATCTGTAGTTCTTTGGTATTTAGCTATATATCTTATTATTTATTATATTATTTATTTTATTGGTAGTTGATTGTATTTCACTTTTTACATGTTGCAAAAAAAAATTAATTAAAGTGCTTAAAGGGTTTACAGTAAAAGCATTGTCTACTAGTTTATTTTGCAAATTTTCAGTACACCACATTAAGTATACCAACAGGTACTGCAAGACTTTGAATGTTAAAGTTCAAATTAACACTTGACTACTCCTGTGGGTTTGCTACAATTAAAGATCATAGCAAGGAAAAAAAAAAACATTGGTATGATGTAAGCAACACAGCTACAAAAAAAATAAAATTTATATTGGGTGTGTTAGATTTATAGTGTGCGAATAATAAAGGATTGACAATAATTAGTCATATTGGTGGCACAAAGGGGCCCCCAAATAAAATTCTGCTTAGGGCCCCCTGAAGGCTTGGGCCGGCCCTGGGTGCACTGACAGAGGGAGACAGAGAACAGACTACATACTCCAAATAACTGCTTACAGTAAAATGTGCTGTATAGCAAAATTTAAGAGATTTACATTCTGACTAAACGTCATAGTATAACTCCTAAAAAAAAGTGTTTTAATTATAGAAAAAGGGTGTTTGGTTATATGTTCAGTATCGGTTATACATATTTTTGAACCAATTTACCTCAAAATGAGGTATCTCACCATGTCGCTGTGAGAAAGAGGGACACATACATGTTTATATAAAAAAATATATATATATATATATATATATATATATAAAACATACAGTGTTTCGGTAGTGATATGAAAATGCGGAACACATTATTTATTTAAAATCGTTTTATAATTTACAAACTAAATTACATATTTTGGAAAAAAAAACAAAAAAACAAACAAACAATTGAATAAAATGCAAAATACAAAAGCAAAACAAAAAACTAAGAAAATAGGACAAATTATACATTGTCAAAAACTGTACATTATTTAGAGTAACCTTTTACATCAAGAAGAAACACCCCATTAGATCCATTACAGTTTTTTTCCACTGTATAGAACTGACTGTTAACATGTTTATTTATTATAATCATTTATTTAATGATTTGGCCGTGTTGAAAAATTACGAGTTTGAATTAAACTGGCCCAGTTTAAACTGATATCAAAAGTAAAAATTCTGTTTTTTATGTTCTAATTTCATATCAAATTTTGTGTTTTTGGCATCTCGGAAAAAAGGAAATCCAGTCTTTATTGCTAATTAGTTCACACAGGCAATGCCACTGATATAATAACAGTGACCTAAAACTAGGACAGCATCTCAAGTATTTATTATTATTTTGTCTTTAATTTAATCCGTTTAATTTTTAAATCCAAAAAGTTCATTACTAAGTTTAAATGAAAATCTTAAAAGATCATTGTGGTCTCAGGCCCAACTGTACAATGAACACATTAATTATAAATATCCTACCATGTTTCTGGATGCCCTGTGTGTGTGTGTCTGTGTGTAACTCAGAAAGCTAAGTATATAAACAAATGAAAAGAAACATTGAACAAACTCACTTTGAAATTGGATGGAGGTAAGGAACAAACGCTACATGTAATTGAGTCCTTAGCGCCACCTTTTGTCTATTTCGCGTAAGTCCCACTATTCAAAATTCAGTACTACAATATTATTGGCATATTTTATGAAGTAATAAGCAGTTTAATAGAAATTGAGAATGTTAGCACAATTGCATCCAAGGTATGGTTTAAAAAATGCTTGAATGCTTATTTGCTTATTCCCGTATCATGCATTTCTACGTGAACTGCTTGTGGAAGAATGCTGTGATATGCTGGGCTGTGGCCTGTCCCACTATAGGCTCCAGTTCATGGACTGAAGCTCCACAGAGCTGATGGATACTGGGGAATCGCTGAAGGAGCTGCATGGCCTTCACCTTTCCAACACCGGGAATCTGCTGAACCAGACTCAACACCACCGGCTCCAGCAGTCTGGACACGCTCTTCCTGCGGAACGGGTTCTCCTTGTTCTCTCCAAGAACCTGCGGAGGACAAATGTGTTAGGATCCCTGGACTTAACAGCACTGAAATGGTTTTGCACAGAAGTGCAGTAATGTTGTGCATGTTATTTAAACTGCTCTGTTTAACACATATCTAATCATCCAATCACATGGCAGCAACTTAATACATTTAGGCAGGGTGCAATTAGTGGAAAAAGCAGAGGGGGTAGGGGGGGTGGGTGCTTTTGAAAACCGTTTTCTCTCTCCTTAGGCGGAGGTTGACCAAACTCCAGTAAGGCTGTAGCCTAACCTAATGTTAGGGTAATGTGTTAACAATGCACTTTATATACTCATCTTTTTAGGCAAGTACCAGCCAATGAGTGTCATGTCATGAAATGTTTTTAATACGACTGAAACTTTGTCTAAAGTGACCACAATTTCATAAAAACACTGTAAGTTTGGCCTATTAATTGTAATGATTTAATTTCAAACAACGGACAAATTGAGTAAAGAACACCGTATGAACAGAGCCGTTTTCACTCCAAAGTGCCCTTCAGAGAGTGATAAATCCCATTTGGAAAACACTGTTAAAGCGCACATCAGAAATCATTTGATTCAAAAGTGGTATTTTAAAGTGTGTATGGTAGGGATGCACCGAAATGAAAATTCTTGGCTGAAACCGAAAACTGAAAAAGAGGAAACCAAGGCTGAAAACCGAAACACCGAAAGAATTATGCCAATTATTAGTACCATTGCATTTATGGCTATGACTGTGTACTAATCTTACTAAAATCAAGGCATTGCAATTGCATAAATTAATATTAAAGTTTCAAAGAATAAATCAATTATATTAATTTAAACAATTATTATCAATCAAAGTATTATATTACTTAAATAACATATACATATATTTTACTGCCTTTGTTTAAATTGTTTAATAGTTTAAATTTTTATAACACATTATCTTGTGGATCCATCAGTTCGCATTTACAACTCTTCGTGTTTCTCTTCCAGCAGGAGGCGCTGTCAGAATGATAAACAAAGCAGCGCAGCAAATGACTTTGAAACGTGCAGCGCTCATATTTATTTAATGGATAGCCTTTTGAAGTTTCATCGCAATTCTTGTCTTTCAGTCCCCACATTTAAGACCACCTGAAATCATAATTAAGACTTATTAAAATCTTAACCCCTAATAACACTGCAGTCATCAATGAAAAATTAAGAGCTTTATTTCAATAACCGACTTTCAAAAACAAACCTTACACAAAATACATGTCTTTTTATTTTTTTTCCCACCATGTTCAGGGCACAAGAGAAATATTAGGGAACTAAATTAATATCAGCATATGAAGTATAATCGTCTCTCATTCATTGTCTCTGAGTGAATGCACGTCAGATCCTGAAAGCACTGTCAGTTTTTACTTTCACTTTAACATATTGCACAGTTTTCCCGTTGCTTGTGTGCTATCCATTGGCTCACCTCCATGGTTTAAAACTTAAATATTTATAAAAATACAATATATAGAAAAGACATATCTTTAAAATATTGCGACGTAACTGAAAGCTACATCTGTCTCGATCTCTGCTCTCACTCATCACTGCCTGCACGACTGCAGAAACACCCCCTCTTGAAATTTCGGGATTACAAGTTTTGCAAATCTCTATCCGTGGGTCTTTCTCAGATATACTGATATACGTCCACACCGCAGACGTGTTGCTTCAGAAAAGCATGTGCAGGCCGCTGTTTCTGTTTGCGTCAACATGCTGTTCCGGTGATAAAAGTCTTTTCGGTGGCCGAATATTCGGTGCATGGTGAATCATTTGATTCAAAAGGGGACTTTAAAGCGTGTATGACGAATCATTTGATTCAAAAGGGGACTTTAAAGCGTGTATGACGAATCATTTGATTCAAAAGGGGACTTTAAAGCGTGTATGACGAATCATTTGATTCAAAAGCGTGTATGACGAATCGTTTGATTCAAAAGGGGACTTTAAAGCGTGTATGACGAATCATTTGATTCAAAAGGGGACTTTAAAGCGTGTATGACGAATCATTTGATTCAAAAGCGTGTATGACGAATCGTTTGATTCAAAAGGGGACTTTAAAGCGTGCATGGCGAATCATTTGATTCAAAAGGGGACTTTAAAGCGTGTATGACGAATCGTTTGATTCAAAAGGGGACTTTAAAGCGTGTATGACGAATCGTTTGATTCAAAAGGGGACTTTAAAGCGTGTATGACGAATCGTTTGATTCAAAAGGGGACTTTAAAGCGTGTATGATGAAACGTTTGATTCAAAAGGGGACTTTAAAGCGTGTATGACGAATCGTTTGATTCAAAAGGGGACTTTAAAGCGTGTATGATGAAACGTTTGATTCAAAAGGGGACTTTAAAGCGTGTATGACGAATCGTTTGATTCAAAAGGGGACTTTAAAGCGTGTATGACGAATCGTTTGATTCAAAAGCGTGTATGACGAATCATTTGATTCAAAAGCGTGTATGACGAATCATTTGATTCAAAAGCGTGTATGACGAATCATTTGATTCAAAAGCGTGTATGACGAATCATTTGATTCAAAAGCGTGTATGACGAATCATTTGATTCAAAAGCGTGTATGACGAATCATTTGATTCAAAAGCGTGTATGACGAATCGTTTGATTCAAAAGCGTGTATGACGAATCATTTGATTCAAAAGGGGACTTTAAAGCGTGTATGACGAATCGTTTGATTCAAAAGGGGACTTTAAAGCGTGTATGACGAATCGTTTGATTCAAAAGCGTGTATGACGAATCATTTGATTCAAAAGCGTGTATGACGAATCGTTTGATTCAAAAGCGTGTATGACGAATCGTTTGATTCAAAAGCGTGTATGACGAATCGTTTGATTCAAAAGGGGACTTTAAAGCGTGTATGACGAATCGTTTGATTCAAAAGGGGACTTTAAAGCGTGTATGACGAATCGTTTGATTCAAAAGGGGACTTTAAAGCGTGTATGACGAATCGTTTGATTCAAAAGGGGACTTTAAAGCGTTTATGACAAATCGTTTGATTCAAAAGGGGACTTTAAAGCGTGTATGACGAATCGTTTGATTCAAAAGGGGACTTTAAAGCGTGTATGACGAATCGTTTGATTCAAAAGGGGACTTTAAAGCGTGTATGACGAATCGTTTGATTCAAAAGCGTGTATGACGAATCATTTGATTCAAAAGCGTGTATGACGAATCGTTTGATTCAAAAGCGTGTATGACGAATCGTTTGATTCAAAAGGGGACTTTAAAGCGTGTATGACGAATCGTTTGATTCAAAAGGGGACTTTAAAGCGTGTATGACGAATCGTTTGATTCAAAAGCGTGTATGACGAATCATTTGATTCAAAAGCGTGTATGACGAATCATTTGATTCAAAAGGGGACTTTAAAGCGTGTATGACGAATCGTTTGATTCAAAAGCGTGTATGACGAATCATTTGATTCAAAAGCGTGTATGACGAATCATTTGATTCAAAAGGGGACTTTAAAGCGTGTATGACGAATCGTTTGATTCAAAAGCGTGTATGACGAATCATTTGATTCAAAAGCGTGTATGACGAATCATTTGATTCAAAAGGGGACTTTAAAGCGTGCATGACGAATCGTTTGATTCAAAAGGGGACTTTAAAGCGTGTATGACGAATCATTTGATTCAAAAGGGGACTTTAAAGCGTGTATGACGAATCGTTTGATTCAAAAGCGTGTATGACGAATCATTTGATTCAAAAGCGTGTATGACGAATCATTTGATTCAAAAGGGGACTTTAAAGCGTGTATGACGAATCGTTTGATTCAAAAGCGTGTATGACGAATCGTTTGATTCAAAAGCGTGTATGACGAATCATTTGATTCAAAAGCGTGTATGACGAATCGTTTGATTCAAAAGCGTGTATGACGAATCGTTTGATTCAAAAGCGTGTATGACGAATCGTTTGATTCAAAAGGGGACTTTAAAGCGTGTATGATGAATCGTTTGATTCAAAAGGGGACTTTAAAGCGTGTATGACGAATCGTTTGATTCAAAAGGGGACTTTAAAGCGTGTATGACGAATCGTTTGATTCAAAAGGGGACTTTAAAGCGTGCATGGCGAATCATTTGATTCAAAAGGGGACTTTAAAGCGTGTATGACGAATCGTTTGATTCAAAAGGGGACTTTAAAGCGTGTATGACGAATCGTTTGATTCAAAAGCGTGTATGACGAATCGTTTGATTCAAAAGCGTGTATGACGAATCATTTGATTCAAAAGCGTGTATGACGAATCGTTTGATTCAAAAGCGTGTATGACGAATCGTTTGATTCAAAAGCGTGTATGACGAATCGTTTGATTCAAAAGGGGACTTTAAAGCGTGTATGATGAATCGTTTGATTCAAAAGGGGACTTTAAAGCGTGTATGACGAATCGTTTGATTCAAAAGGGGACTTTAAAGCGTGTATGACGAATCGTTTGATTCAAAAGGGGACTTTAAAGCGTGCATGGCGAATCATTTGATTCAAAAGGGGACTTTAAAGCGTGTATGACGAATCGTTTGATTCAAAAGGGGACTTTAAAGCGTGTATGACGAATCGTTTGATTCAAAAGGGGACTTTAAAGCGTGTATGACGAATCGTTTGATTCAAAAGGGGACTTTAAAGCGTGCATGGCGAATCATTTGATTCAAAAGGGGACTTTAAAGCGTGCATGACGAATCATTTTATTCAGAACAAGATTTTTCATTTAGGCATGTTGACATGGCCAAGATATGGGCAGTTATAGCAGAAAAAGAGGGCCCAACCCTGTACTAGGAAGATGTATTTAATAAAGTTTCTAATGACAACAGACAAATGATGTAAACAATAGACATAAAAGTCAAATATGTACAAGTATACTCACCAGCTGTGCTATGAGCTGAGCTGCTTCAGCAGCAGTGGACACAGGCAGTAGAGTTAGACCCAGCTCCAAAACCACAAACTTCTGCAATCCGCTGAAGTACTGCTCACTCAAATGAGTCTTTTCCACAATCACAATGCCCTGCAGACCACTGTTAGCCTAAAAGAACACGGACATGCTGTAAGTGAAGTTTTATTTGACCATAAATGATCACATGAAACATTTGGTGAAATTCCAAAATACCAGAATCTAATCAGAGATTTACATTTCTAAATCGGACAATCTTCCTTCTGTAGCCGTTTCCTGCCACCAAATCGCTTTCTGATACATAGAGGACACATGTTTTATTACTGAGACAGAAGTCCACGACACCCAGCTCCTCGTCAAAGATTATCTTCACACTCCCTGATGAGACAGAAAAAGTTATAGCAACATTAGTACATTCAGACTTGCCAGATTACATGCTGCTTCCCATGTAAATCTATGCTGCTGATATAGAGAAAAAAAAACAAACAATAGAAACCATCATAGTTTTATTGCTTTCCACTATAAATATAATTATAAACCATCAACTATTAACCATTAAAAAATGGTTTCCTGTAGTGTGTTTTGGGACATATTCCATTAGGATTTAGTGGTTTTAACAAGCCACCAGTAGAAGGCGACAAATTACCAGAAGAGACCCACAGGGACCAATTTCAGTTTCTATTAAAACCAGTATTCCCATGATAATCAGTACAACTATTAAAATTTTTTTTAACATGGTAGTTACATTGTTAAAGAATAAGTAGATCAGACCTGTGATTATACTAATATTTACCAAATAACAACACATAAGCGAGATGAACTATGTATATGGTGTTTAAAAAAAGGAAACAAAAAAAAAATATGATTTCCATGGTATTTCTGTTGTTGTTTTTTAATAGTTTTAAATCTAGACCCGGGTTATGCATTGTTTCACCCAGGCTCATACCACAAAATACATCATTAAATATTAATGACGGTCTCAGACTATAATGTAAGTCTGAGCTATTTCAACTATAAAAAAACAAGCACTGACTGATCTTAAAATATATCAATGTCTTTGTTTTGTCTCAATATGCACACCAGTAATGTGTGTGTTTTTTTTTTTTAATCTAAGCACATTTATA
The DNA here is from genome assembly GCF_049309525.1 of Garra rufa. Taxonomy (NCBI): domain Eukaryota; kingdom Metazoa; phylum Chordata; class Actinopteri; order Cypriniformes; family Cyprinidae; genus Garra; species Garra rufa. The sequence continues at coordinate 35,660,168 of NC_133385.1, read as the reverse complement.
AAAATCACTTAAATGGCCTAATCCTGGTTTAGGCTAAACCCTGTCTGTGAAACCGGGCATATATATGTAACATCCCAAGCTAATTCTGTTTCTAAAGTCTTTAATTGTGTTTTAAGACAAATCTGTTCCCTACCATAAAAAAATAAGCGACTTAAGAACAGCAATGTCGAATAGGGGTTAAATACTTAGCTGTGGTATTAACGCATAATCATCATATAAATAACATAACGCAAAAACATTACCTTATATATTGACATTATCACTTTTAATATGGCAGTACATTGTTGTAGATTTTCATAAATCTGAATCCTAAGGGAAAAAAAATTGCAGTCTCTAGGGAGTGTGCAACTGTAAATATTAGCTATAAAACCTTAGCAAAACAAACGTGTATGTCCCTATTTAATTCTAAAAATGTTAATAATGGCAAACTAAAAAACTAATGCGAGTAACGTATGAAAGTATGTTTAAAGAGTGTTTATTTTCTCTGTTTACTCTGTGAAGGCTCAACAAAGTCCAACAAGTCGAGAACACAATAATGTGAATTACCAACCTTTGAGACTCTGAACGAGTGTGGAGCCTCTCCACTTCTCATGAGTGATGATATGTCCGTATGGAGGAGCGGCGTTCAGGAGTTTTGCAGGAACTGGTTTAGATTCCATAACAATCAACACAGTGTATCGCCAACATCTGTATACTCAAAAAACTAACAGCATCTCTTCTTTCCTTTGGGGTTTACCGTACAGTTACATCGTACTCTTACATTATGAGCGCGTATGAAAACGACAATAAACAACTTTTATTAGTATCTCATTTATCCTAACTATCCACTTCCCAGTATCTCAAAACACAAGTCTCGTCAAATCCCGCGCCTGTTTTAACCAGCAAACATCGCGATGTTTCTGTAGCACCCCGCTGCCGCTGATTGGCTGCTGCGAGTCCATTTAAACAGTTGCATCCTTACAAGAGCGTTTACTTGAGTGTTCAGCGAATGTGTTGATGGAATAATCGCAGCTGGAGGTTTTATAAAGCAGACTCTGTGGTGCATATCGAGGTGAGTGCGGACCAGACAATGTGTTAATACGGACGTTAAATGCAACCGCGTTAAATCGTAAATTTGAATTTATATCTTTTATTTCTATATGTGAGTCTAATTCTATTACATGCATGTCTGAATAAAATGCAGATTGTAAAGTCAAGTTCAGTTTGTAAAATTAAAGATGCACAGTGAGCTGGTGTGTGGGATTTGAGCGTTTAGATTGAGTGGATTTGCTGTGTGTGATTCCAGTCAGCTGTGAGAGGATCTAAGCCCGGACATGTTTCAGTCTATGGTTTCAGTCCTAGTGGCAGACCTTACTATTACTATCAATGGTGCACACTTACATTCAACAGCACATTGAACGTTTTCTGATAGACCGTGTTTTTGTTTCTAGAGCAATGCATAGAAACATTGTTTCTAAGCATTGCTCTAGACATTGAAACAAAAATGCTATTAAATAAAAATAAAAATTTCAGTTAATGTTTTGGTGTTTAGTTCAATTATTATTATTATTATTATTATTATTATTATTATTATTATTATTATTTTATTCAAAAATGTTTTAATATCCATTACTTAACATTAACTGAAAAAAATAAATTACATATATATTTTAGGCATTATATTTTCAGGCAAGTAAATAAAACTAAATAATAATAATAATAATAAAAAAAAAATGAATATAAATTACTTAACTTTAACTAAAATAAACCAAAAAACAATTTTATTTTATTTTATTTTTTTATTTGATTTTTTTTTTTTTTTTTTTTTTTTAGGCATTTTAATGTCAGGCAAATAAAGTACAAACTCAAAAATGCTACTAATTGAAAATAATTTGAATATCCATTACTTAACATTAACTGAATGAAAATTAAATACACAGAAAATATTTTTATTTTATTCAAAAATGTTTTAATATCCATTACTTGACATTAACTGAAAAAAAATAAAATAAATAAATATGCACACAAAAAATATGTATACATTTATTTTTTTATTTTTTAGGCATTATATTTTCAGGCAAATAAATAAATGAAAACTAAATAAAAAAAAATGAATATAAATTACTTAGCATTAACTGAACAAAAAAATACACAAAATATATTATTTTATTTCTTTATTTTCAGGCAAATAAAGTGCAAACTCAAAAATGCTGCTAAATTAAAATTATTTTTGAATATCCATTACTTAACATTAACTGAATAAAAATTAAATACACACACACACACACACGCGCACACACACAAAAAAAAAAAAAAAAAAAAAAAATATATATATATATATATATATATATATATATATATGCATCTTCTCTGGGTGTGTGTTTCACTGTATATATATTTATTTGTTTGTTTTTCCTATTTATTTAAAATGAGAATATTTATTTGTAATACAGTTTTCCTATGCACGCATGTATTGTTTTATTTTAAAACATGAAAATGCATTGTTTTATATGCAATGCTGCACACATATGATGCCTTTTATGTTGTTAGCTCATAGTAAGGGATGTTATGTTTCACACATTTCCTCATCTTCTGTGTGCAGGGTTGTTGCTGAGGATGGGGCTTTGGTTTGTGATGCTGTGGGTGTTGAGTATGCAGTGTGTTGAGGTGGATGCATTCTTTGACTGGCTGAATAAGCCTGCACCCGCTCCTGCTCCTCCACCTCCACAAGAATCTATCGCCCCCATTCTTCTCCATGGAGAGACTCCGGCATTTGAAATGAGTGTTGTTGATGAGAAGTTTTTGGCTGAAGCAAAGCAGATGGAACTCAGTCCTCTGGACAGCTGCCATTTCCGGGTAAATACAGTGCGGCATGTTCATTTCAAGAATAAACAATCGGCTAATTACAGCCAATAGAATAGTCAGTTTTCTTTATTTAGCGCTATATAGAAGTATTGCTTCAAAGCAGTTTGTCACCAAGTAAAAAAAAAAAAACGTCTTCAGTAATCTGCCTTCTCTGTGTAATTTTGTTCGGCTTCGAAATTTTCATTTCAGTGCATCCCTAGTTGTAGCTAAACTCTGTATGACACCGGCCCTCCAGGACCGAGTGTGGTGACCCCTGATATAGAGTATCGTGAACAATTTAAATATGCTTTCTATTACAAAAACACTATCCGCTTGTTAAGTCTGACGTCACGCGTCACCACTTCCAGGTTCAAATGCTCTATCAGATGCCATGAGAAAACAACAAATGGTGCTAATACACAATCACAATGTGATTATAATGCATATAATTCTATCAAGTCTCTTCATGTTTTTAATCTGTTATTCCGCCTTTTTAAATCTTTTTTATATATATAGGTTGTTGCTCAGCTCAAAGCTACTTGCAACGGCCTATCAGAGGAGCAATTGGCCAAACTGGGCGTGGCTTTATTCAACTGCCAGTCAGAAGTGGAGGGTCGCAGGACTTACCCTTGCACTGAAGAAATGGTATGGTCAATGGCCACAGATTTGCTGTTTAACTGTTTGGAATACTTGTCTTTCTATCAGTCAACACAAGCAGTTCTAGTTGTGTGGTGCTTTACATGTAGAATTCATTGAGTGTGATTAAACCAATATCTCTCTCCTTGCAGTCTATAAAAGAATGCACAGCGGACATGGATTCAGACACGTGGAATGCATATCACATTGTGAGTAACCGAGCGAGATCCGTGTGTTACGCCACGCGCCAGCAGCACTTCCGCAAGCGAGCCGAGCTAACGGTCAACGCTTTGATCTCCACAGCAACTAGTCAACTGGATGCCATGAAAGACCTAAAGGTGTGTTATAAAGATATTAATTTCATTTTTATATTGCTCTTGGTCTTACTGCACAATCATGTCATGCTTATACCAAAGAAATATCGCTAGAGTGTTTCTATTCCATTCTGAAATTATGGGTTAAATAGGTTGTGAATGCACTATTGACTTCACTGTTTTATGGTTCTTTGTGTTTGTTGATCTGCAGGAGGGTCAAAAAGAGCTGAGGGAGATGACCGCTGCTTCACTGGACAAGCTGCTGGAGGGTCACAGCGCACTGCAGCTCCAGCAGGGGGCCCTAAAGGAAGGGCAAGAACAGCTAGATGCCTCCATCAGTGGAAACCTGGAGAGACTGGCGCAGGAGAAAGCTCTCATCAGCACCGGCCAGCAATTAGTGGCTCAGTTAATTCAGGGCATTACACAGAAAATGGGTCAGTCACAGATAAATGCTTTTGCTTTAAGGTTGACTTGCAAATTCCTTCTTATATCAGTTTTTGAGCCATTCATAGTAGTAACTAGGTTAACATTATCTGTTCTTAATTTGTCATATCACAATCAAATTTGACCGCCAGTTGTCATCCAAGATGTTCATGTCTTTCTTTCTTCAGTCGTAAAGAAATTGTTTTTTGAAGAAATAATTTTAGGCTTTCTATCCATATAGTGGACTTCAATGGTGCCCCCAAATTTGAACTTTCAAAATGGAGTTTAAATGCAGCTTCAAAGGGCTCTAAACGATCCCAGTCGAGGAAGACTGTTTTTTTTTTTTGTTTTTTTTTTTTGTTTTTTTAAATAAATAAATTACAAAAAATATATATTATAAATTATACTTTCTACCTCAAATGCTCGTCTTGTCTAGCTCTGCGTGAACTCTGTGTACACTCTTAAAAATAAAGGTGCTTTAAAAGTTTCTTCATAGAGATGCCATAGAAGAACCATTTTTGGTTCCACAAAGAACCATTCAGTCAAAGGTTCTTTAAAGAATCTCTTTCTTACCTTTTTATAATCTGAAGAACCTTTGACTGAATGGTTCTTTGTGGAACCAAAAATAAACTTTGTGAAACAGAAAGGTTCTTCAGATGTTAAAGGTTCTTTATGGAACCATTTAGACAAAAAGGTTCCTCTATGGCATCGTGAAGCACCTTTATTTTTGGGGTAGGTCAAAAAAATTCTAGTTTTCTTTTCCAACTTCAAAATCGCCCTACATCGCTGTTTTACCTTTTTTTTTTTTTTTTTTTTTTTTTTTTTTGTAAAGGCCGTTTGGTCATCTTTGCAAGTTCACTTTATAAACACTGGATCGGTACTTCACCAGTGATGTAGGATGATTTTAAAGTTTGAGGGGAAAATGAGACGAGCATTTTTCGACATTCTCTAACCGTCATGAACTGGAATACAGTTTACGCAGAGCTAGCATTTGAGGTTAAAAAGTAGGGCTGCGATGGTAAATCGATTCTGAGATTTAGAAATCTAGAGAGGTTTATCCGCTCACTCAAATGCTCATGAAGAAGAGTACTGAAGAGCCGTGAGATTAATGTAAACACAGCCCACTGTGAACTTGTGGGCACCATTGAAGTCCATTATATGGAGAGAAATTCTGAAATGTTTTCCTCAAAAAACAAACAATTTCTTTACCAATGAAGAAAGAAAGACTTGAACATCTTGGATGACAAGGGGGTCAGTAAATTATCTGTACATTTTTGTTCTGGAAGTAAACCTTTACGTCTTTGTTTCATCTGCATTTACAGAGAATGTAAGCGGGCAGCTGAAGGGTCAGAGCGCAGAAGTGCAGGAGGGACATCAGGCAATTCTTGATGACCTGGCTGTGGTCCGAGGAAGTGCTCAGGACATCTACGAAAAAATGGGTGATTATTTCTGAAATGATACACTACCAGTCGGAATGTTAAAAGAATTTCAGTGCAATTTTTTTGTTTTGTTTGTTTGTTATGCTATTACAATGTAAACTCTATTTAAATGTTGTTGTTTTTTTTGTTGTGTTTTTACTTCAGTGATTTTCTGCGTTATTACTCCAGTGTCACATGATCCTTCAGAAATATTTGGCATATTAGAATGATTTCTGAAGAATCATGTGACACTGAAGACTGGAGTAATGATGCTGAAAATTCAGGTTTCACAGCAGTAAATTACATTTGACCATATATTGAAATAGAAAACGGCTATTGTAAATTTAAACTAGGGCTGTGCAATTAATCGAAATTCGGATTCGATTTCGATTTCTGCTGCAAACGATCATGAAAATGCAGTAATCGAGATGAAATGATTATTGCACCCCATTCCCCCCCCTTACCAGTGGTGCGCTTTCGCTCGTCCATAAAAGCCTAAATTCACATGCAAATCAGTAAAATCATGTAACGTGACTTTCATAAAACAGGACGTGCTTGATTTGTCAATGTTTTTTTTTTTTTTTGATGTTGTGTTTTTAATAGCGCGTAAGAACTTGTATTTTTAGATCTGTGTTTGGTGTTATAGAGCCAGCGTCTAATAAACATGCCTGTCATTAATGTTAATCAAAGGACAAAAGAAAATCATTAACTGACTGAATATCTTTTAGAAATTTTATGAGGATTAGTCAATATTTTATCAATAAAAAAACTGTTTTGAACTTTTGATTTCAATCTCTGTACCTGACATTTGTTCAGTTTTATTTATGTTATTGCTAATTGTTTATTTTTATTTTTTTTTGTTCCTATTTTATTCCTTGTCTTTAACAATTTAATATTTGACATTTATATTAATCTAGTTGTGTGTTTTTTTTTTTTTTGGTAAAACCAAATAGGCAAAAGACAGAATAAATAGGTTTGACATCTAAATGTTTGACTCAAAACTTTATTTTTATTTTTTTTAATTAATCTTATTGGTATTGCAATTAGGAATAAATAAGAATCGGAATTGATAAGCGGAATCGGAATCAATAAAATTCAAAAGATAACCAACCCTAATCGCAAGTCATAATAGTGTTAAATAATCGTGATTACAATATTGACCAAAATAATCGTGATTATGACTTTGCCAAAATCAAGCAGGCCTAATTTAAACTGTTGTACTCTGATTTTCGATTAAATGCAGCCTTGAGTATATCCAAGATTTTTTTTCAGAACATCCTAATAATGCTTTACAAACCTTACAGAACAACTTACCAATGTATTTGCAAATATCAAACACATCACCACCATTTCAGCAATTAAACTTGAACGATCCTCTGTGTTTGTCCCTTGATCCAGAGCTCAATCTGAACGGCTTCCTCCGGCAGCAGAACACAACAGCTAAGTTCTACTCTGAGCTCATGAGTAAACTGGAGCGCATGAATGGAACTCTGGGATACATGCTGACGTACCTGGACAATATGCAGAATCGACTGGAGGACAGACTGCATATGATCCAAGGCTATCTGGGCTGGGCAGGTACTTGCATTGTGTACCAATTATTAAACAAGAAGACGAAATATAGGAATATGTTTTGGATAAATGTCTAATTCTCTCCTAGGCCTGAGTCTCCGTGCTCTGTGGACGTGTGTGATGCATGCTGGTTACTTCCTGCTGTCTGCCGTGCTGCTGTCGTTCCTGCAGTGTGCTACGTTCTCCCGCATCTCTCTGCTCCTCATGGTCCCAATCAATGCAATTGCAGAGATCAACCAGCAGTCTGCGCTCGACTTGGTCACCCTCACTTTGCTGCTGTTTACACTTTCGCTAGGTACTGTATCTGTGCTGTGAAAAATGATTCTTCTCTGTGGTTTTGAAGTCCCCATGAAATTAAAATTGAAGTATTTTTTGGCTTTCAGTATGAATATGGTAGCCTTAAAGCTATCTATAAGCTTGTGTGCTATAAAACCATAACACATTTAGAAGATAACCATTAAAAACTTACAGTCTCTAACTTTCGCCAATATAAATTTTGATCACCCTGCACTTCTCATCAAACTTTCTGTCCAATCAAATGCTCTCTAGAATTTGAAGTGTTCCGCCCCCTACACTATAAATAGACGCTGAAGCTGCGGCTAAAAACTGTCTCGATATTGTCATGGCCGCATGACGATATGAAACGATAGGTCTTCCGGCAAAAAGTGTAGTTTTTATAATACACTTAAACTTCTTATTCTAACATAAAAGGTCTTTACAGTTGTGTTTTGGGCCAGTATGCTTTGGCATAGTATCTGTCCAATGAACTGAAAGCACTATGTGGCTTAATCCCTTCGCTTTGAAACACGCAGCGAAAACAGACTTGAAGTGTACACTTCGTTCAGGCGATCAGCTCATGATCCGGTGTTTTCTGTGCCTCAGAACGGCTCAGTTCACAGTGAATGTAGTAAACTTGTTTATTGCATGTGCTGTGAGGTTTAGCGTACATTTGGGAAGGCAACAGCCACCAGTTATGCTTTATTTTTGATGACAGCGTTTCACTAGATTTGTAGTGAGATGCATTTTTGTAAGCCTGTTTTACTGAAGCTGGAGTTTTCCATCAAAATAAAAGCTCTACTGCCGAAAGCTTAAGAGTGCAGCATGAATCACTGACAACTAGTGGTTTAAATGGGAAACGTTACTGCAGTCCAAATTCAAAATATCTCTTTCAAGTGTAGAAATTAGAGGAAAGAAGTATTGTAATTTCCCTGCTGTAAAGCAAAAATAATGTACCTATGAAATACATTACCATTTGGGGATCATGTGTTTTATCTGCAGTATCGAATCCCATTTCTGACACTGAATAGTCAGTCAAATAGTCAATGTTTTTTTTTTTTGTTTTTTTTTTTAATTCACTTATCTGTGTCCGTTATAAAGTCTGACTTTATAACACGCTTTTGCAAGTGGTCTATAAAGTCACAATTGTGACTTTATTCCTAAGAATTGGCACTTTATATCATGCAATTTTGACTTTGTAACTCGCTATTGCCAGAACTACCAGAATTGTGAGATAAAAAGTCGCAAATACCCTTTTTTTTTATATATATATATATATATATAGCAGCAACAGGCTTTCATACAAACCTTCTACTGTTGTTTCAATTCTCAATTAAATGAAAACTTCAGAATCTCACAGGTCATCTGGGTACTTTCTGCCTTTTCTGTAAATTTGGACATAATTTCTTACACCATACTGTTTTTTTTTTTTTTGGTTTTTTTGGTTTTTTTCCTACAATATAATAGGAATGTATGCATTTGGTCATCATATCTGATCATTTTACTTCAGTAACTTATCTTGGCTGCTTTGACACACAGCTGCTTCATTGTAAAAGCACTATTGAAATAAAGATGATTTCAATGCAAGGCTTTTATACCATGCATCCTACATGTTCTTAACAGTCCTCTTAACAGTCTTGTACTTGTGATCCAGGTCGCTGGTTTGTCCTGCAGATGCTCTGGGCGTTTTCTACAATGAAGGGCCAGAAATGCAGCCCTGCTCCTCTCCATATAGGCCCTCCTAAAGAGATGACTCCAGAAAAAGAGAGTCTGCCAAGTGAGCGCTGCCATGCGTCGTCCTCTACTCCTGTCCCGTGAGTTTACTATTGAGGAAACAAACCATTAACTAGGAACATCTGTCAAGTTTTAATGGCATTTCAGACTTAAACATGCTGTTTACAACTTAACAAGTTTTTTTTTTTAATTCTTCTTTTGTTGTAGAGATGACCAAGACTGTGATTTGGAGGTGGAAAGCTTCATGATGGGTAATTTACTCTTGTGTCTCCATGTATTCTTAAATTCACTGTCTAATTAATGGATAAACCAAAGAATGTTGGCTAAAGCGTGATTTATACCATATTAGATTTAGATTTGTTCCCTCACTTCAAAAAAATCACAATTCCTGGTCGTCTTTGCACACTAAAAACCTCTTAGAGCACATTTGTAACTGGCTGCCAACCACACATAGCCACTAGCATCATAATACTGTGCTTTCACAGAAACAACCATTACTCTTCAGAAAATATAATCTAGATTCTATATATAATGTTTTTTACTCTCCTTTCTCTTTTCACCCTTCCCTTTCTTGGTGTAGGTGATCCATACTTGCTGTCCATGTCCCCATCTCAGTCTCATGGTCCACCAAAGTTCAGTCATCTAATTACAGGCACACCCAACCATTCAACCCCCAGACTCAAGAGTCGCCACAGCATTGGAGCAGTGAGTAGTTGTTGTTACTAGTAATGATAGTAACCAATTGATGTTATGCATCATTTATATTTAGACTGCATACTGCACATTTCTTTGAACATTTTTTTGAAGTCATTATCTCATTGGCAGGTAGTGTTGGACAAAGTTCCTCAGAGGAATCTAGGAGGTGTGTTGGAGATGGTGAACCACTCGCGAAGCTCAAGCCCCAACAATTCACTTGCCAGCAACAGGTATCCTTAATAGGTTCCCTTTAATAAAGGACTTCAATAATGTAACAATCACTTTTATAAGGTGTTGAACAGTACCCTTTAACTTGCGCAAATTAAAATTGCGAATTAAAAATATGCCTAATGGAAATGCGTCAATTGCGCAAAAACTCCCATATATCGCAAAAAAAGTTTACGCTCGCATGAGGTGGTTTTTCAAGCAATTTAAAAAAAGGAATATTTCACAAAACAGAAATGGAAACAGACTTCTCGCGAGAGGGAAAAAATAAGCTTGAGTCACATAACATTGGTTAATGGACGCGCTGTCATTTCGCAATATTTTATAAATGTTTTAATAAATTAAAAAGTATCACCAAAGTTTTGCGCAAATCTGTAATGGAACTGCGCCTACAGTCGTGCGGCTGCAGTGTGTGAAAACCACTCTATAATGGTAAAAATCCATCCACTTTAGGAGCACCGTGTGCGACTGACTCGATCAGCATATTTGTGTTTGTGCTGAGGGGAGCTTCAGAGGTTTCTACATGTTTTTGCAGCGTTGAGTAATGTATCACAAACATATCTCATGAATCCTTTCATAAAGTGTAGACAGAGTGTAAATAAGAGATTGATTGTGCAGTGGAGAGAGCTTCATTGGTTATAATGGAACTTTGTGAGATCGCGATGAACTAAGATGAGTGACCGCTTTTAATGATTTTTAAGGGAGTTTGTAAATGAGATATTGATTTAATACAACAGTTAAATAAACAAGAAGTTAATATAGTCTGACAATGTAAGTCACTTAACACCATTGCCTGATTTTGCTCTGTTTCGTCATCAAAAGTAGTCTGAAACAAGTCACAACTGAGCCACTGCTCATCTACATTCAAACATAGCGCCGTTTAGTTTATGAATGAACATGCATTTTTAAACTCATCTAGTGAAATGATTCAATTGCACAAATGCTCCTAACAAGAAAAGTAAGCGTAGAGTGACAGCATTTTAATGATTTTTAGGGAGTTAAATGTTTATTTAACTGTTGTATTAAATCAATATCACAAGTTAATATTAAGTGTCTTGCATTGACTATAAGACTATTGCCTGATTTTGCTCTATTGCATCGTCAAAAATGGTCTGAAACAAGTGACGACTGAGCTGCTGTGCATCTCCATTTTGTTTTAAACTAATCTAGATTAAATTTCTAATTTATAAAGACAGTCACTGTCTTTATTCCTGAATGAATCAGCCGTTTAAACAAATCAAATGAATGAATGATTCAGTACTTAATCAGTGTACCTGAAAAGTATCTTTTCAGTTATTGAAATCATTTAATATTTCTATATTCAAAATGTTGTGTATATATAAAATTTATTATTATTATACAGTATATTATTAATTTACTGTGTATATATATATATATTTACATTTACAAAGGATGACAAATTTTAATAAAGTCACAAATGCCATTACAAAGGTTAAAAAACAACAACAAAATTCCTCTGTAAATCCCTTTAAGGAGTCAAATATCACCTCGTAATGGTATGGAAAATTTATCAGATTTTTTGATTATTGATTAAAAGGTGCTCCAGAAATTGACTGTGCTCCTAGATTTAAGTTAGGAGCACAAATGCTCCTAAAAAGAAACGTAAGTGTAGAGCCCTGTATTAGCATAAACAGTCCTGAGTGAGAAGCAGCAGTCCACCATTAAGGTTATCTTGCTGTGGCTGCTGGATATATAAAATGTCAGCGCTTAAGAGGCATAACAAGTGTTGTGCTTTGGTATGTACCAACGGACATATGAGTCTCTATAGACTCTACATCTGAGCTACTGAGGACACTATAGTTTAATTTTTGAAGGAACTGTCCTGGAAAAAAAACTGTAAAGCCCCCCTATATGTTTAGGGATCAATACCAGTGCTTTTTCTGAAGCTGGCATTCGCACACAAAGTATCACACGTTCCCTTTCGAGGGAACATCGAAAAAGTTTGTGATAACATGTGATGGCACCATGAGACTGGCTATGTATAAACTGTGTATTGGCTCATGCCCTAAAAGTGGCAAATTTAACAAGCTATAAAAAATTATGTGCCAGGTATTTTGAGCTAAAACTTTACATACACACTCTGGGGACAACAGAGACTAATTTTAGATCTTAAAAAGGTCCCCTTTGAAGTCAACATCAGTTCAAAGTTAACCCTTTTTCAGATAAAAAAAAATAGAGGGAAAATGTGAATGGTTTATAGGAATAAATTGTTTTTACTTTGATCTTAGGTCTTTGTATGGATAGATATGAAAAATACTAATAACCTTTTTTTTTTTTTTTTTTGTAAAGTACTTTTTCAGGTCGCCCACTTTGCAGCGGTATCACTCGGCTGGGTCAGCCATGCAAAAAGAGGGCTCAGGTGGGTCAGGACTACTGTAGGCTCCACGAAGGTGGCCACACCTCCTACAGTCGACTCTGAAATGGATTCAGCTCTTGTCTTCAGATGGACTTTCCTAACAGAATTATTTGCAGAATGTATATTTAATGCTAGAGCACTTTTCTCTCTTAAACTATTTAATCATGATGGTTTGTCTTTTTAGTCATAGTGGGTTTTATTTCATGTTTGTTGTGCCGCTTGTGGATGTTTCCTGCATTATTTATAATAAATGACGAGAAGTATGATTCACTTTTAAATGTGCAAGCATTTATGGATTTTACCATGCTGTCTACAGACACAATGTATTTTATTAAAGCATTTTTGGAAGAAATTGTTGTAGTAAGTGAAGTATGTGTGTCTTCTGAGTGCATTTGTCTGTCAAATAATGACTGAGATGGAGAGAGCTATCCATCAGCATCAAGTATTAAAGACCTGCAAGTATGGATGGCCTGCAATTGCCCAGTTTCCACATGGTATTACATTGAAATAATCCTGGTTGTTCTAAACCTCTTCCTCAGAAATCATGTCTCTGAGTTCTGCAGGTAGTTCCTTTTGCAAGGCACTGTATGTCATATTGAAATCAGGAACTCTAACAACAATGCTGAACTCTAGTATTTCTGTCTCAAACATAACAGGTTTATTTCCAAGAGAAAGCATGAAATGTTAGAATGTACAGCTGTAGCAAACAGATTTGGGATTTGCAGGCCATTGTTGAATATATTGTTATGTTGTGCTTCATTAACATTTTAATTGAGTGGAAAGAAAGTTATACAGAATTAATAAGCAAATAATAAAAATCACGCCTCCAACCATCACTGCAAAAGCCTTAAGGCGTAACATAAATGTATAAACGGCTTTGAGAATCAGGCCATTTGCTTGTAAAACATCTGCAATCAGAATCAGCCATGAAGAATCAAGATCGGCACATTACTAAAAATAAATTGTGTGCTCCTAATTTTTTTTTGGTGCTCCTAACTTTTTGAAGTTGGAAGCACTAGTGCTACCAAGTTAAAAAAAAAAAAAAAATATATATATATATATATATATATATATATATATATATATATATATATATATTATTAAATAACAGAGAATAATAATAACAGTTATTCTCTCTGTGCTATTTTTCAATGTTTCAAGTGTTGCAGGTGTTTTCCCCTGTAGTTTTTTTTTTAACTAAGAAAGCATAAGAAAGATAAATGTATTATTAATCTTATGTGGGATGGGTATTCGGGAATGGGGAGGGGGGGCGGCAGATTTTTTTATAGGTTTAAAGAGGGGCGCGACCAAAAAAGTTTGAGAACCACTGGATTAACGTGTGATCGATAATTAATGAATGCACTTCCCCGAGCTGGGATGCGTCCAGGCATCCATTAAAAAGCCACGGCTGACCATGTCCTCTAAAATCATAGGCTACGTGTTATATAAATATTTATCAAGAAATAAGAGACCGCATACTACATTAGAATTCGACTAAGCAATGCATGTAATAATACAAAACAATTTCCTTACGACTGAAGAAAGAAAGACATGAACATCTTGGAAGACAAGGGGGTGAGTACATTATCTGTAAATTTTTGTTCTGAAAGTGAACTACTCCTTTATGTGTTTTCTGAATGTATGCTTTCCATCTCTCCATATTTTCTCATTCCAATGCATTTAAAGGTTTTTAGTCGCTTAAATTGAGAAACAAGGAAGACAGAAAATGGTAGGATAGTTTAAGAATGTATCTGCAATGTTCGTCTGCAAAAGCGTTCTATTGGCTATTGTGTGTCAGCGTGAAATAGCCAATGAGAGTGCGTTTCCTGTTTTCCAACAAGCAGCAGCAGCCTGTCTTTCCCTTTTTCCAAGGGTTAAAGTCATCGGTTAATTTCCACTTTGAAAAGATTTCTGGACATTGTAAGCATATTTTCGGACTGTTTTGATCCATATTCCTGTGAAATTGATTTATCTTTATTTTATTTTGTCATTATTCTTTTTTTAAAGAGATAAAAATAGTCCTTATCAACCTTGACATGGCAATACAATTCTATCACATTATTTTGGTGAGCTTTTGGGCTGGAAATTGTCAACCCGATCTGGCAACACTGCTTAAAGATTAAGGCGGGGCTTAGCAAAGGGGTGGTTTGAGTACACAATTAAGATATCTATAAAACAATTTTGACTAGTCAGAATGCTAATTCTAGATATCTACATTCAAATTCTTCCTAGTCACAAAGCTGAATGCGGATATCTCCAAAGAAAGATCCTCCTAGTCAAAAATCTGATTGAGATATCCAGAATTAAATTGCAGATATCTTTAAATAAGTTTTGACTATAGGAAGAATTCCAATTCAAGATATCTCTAATCAAGTTTTGCCTAGTCAAAAATCCAATTCAAGATATCTACAACTGTAATTCGACTAGTAGTAAATTATTTACAGATATTTACAAATGTATTTGTGGATATCTTTAAAAATGACGAATTAAAGATATCTCCAATTGGATTACGACTAGTAAAAAAACAGTTAGAGATATCTTGAATTATAATTTGTACTAGTGGCAACTCAATTATATCTCTAATTTCATTGTCACTAGTAAAAATGTAATTAGAGATATCTCTAATTACAGTTCTGCCTAGTGAAAATTCATTTATAGATATCTTTAATTACAATTTCTACTAGTCAAAACTCGTTAATGGTTACATAAAGTTAATGGAACAATATGACTAGTCATAAAAGCATTATAGATATCTCTAATGGATATTACGACTAGTCACAATAACATTGTAGATATCTTGATTGCAATTATGACAAGTCAAAATTGCAGGATAGATATCTGGAATTGGAATTATGACTAGTAAGGAAAAGAGTATTTAATGCTAAAACGGCTTGCCATAAAGCGCTATTTTGAAGCCTGTAGTGGGCGGGATTCGGCCGTGCCATCTTGGAATTGCGTCACCGCGCGTCACTCCCGCATAATCAAAAATGGGCAAAAAGGCGGGACGTGGGTGGAGCTGGTTGCTGAAACCACGCCCGCCTAGCACGACAGTGGTGACAGCAGCGGCAATCCCCCTGTCACTCAAGTGGCCACGCCCTTAATTATGCTGAACTTTAAGGCTTAATATAACTTAAACGGATGAGTTATAAAAAAAAAAAATCCACCCCCTCACAGTTGACATGAAGGGCAAAACTAGCTATATACAGGGTTCTTACACCTTTTCCAAAGTAAAATTCAAGCACTTTTCAAGCACTTTCAAGGTGCATTTTCAAGATGTTCCAGCACTGTGGTAAATTACATATTCACATACATGAGTTCTAAATTTTAAATCAGATGTTATTGTGCTATTAAAAACAACTGTCTAGATTGCATATAACATTGCCCCATATAAATAGTCAACATTCAGTATACAAATTATATAATTTAAAATATATAATTAATATAATTTACTGAGTATCTGTAGTATTTTAAAAATAAAATTTAAAGGCTTTTTAAGACCTGCACAAATAAAAGTAATACTGTATGAGTGGAGTAGGGCAATGTCTATGGTAACACATTAATGACTGTGAAAAAATATGATAAACTAAAATTCTAAAACTTGAAAACTTTCTAAAACTTGAAGGATTTTCACAAATACATTTCACATTCCAGCCTAAAAGTACTAAAAGGTAGTCAAAACGACACTATAACATTAATAATAAAATTTAACTGGCCCAAATGAAAAAAGACCATTTTTTAAACATTGAAAATATTTTTGATTGACATTTAGACTCCTATCTGATTTCCTATTCACAAATATCAAGGTATTTTTTTCACTATTTACAGTGTATCTGCAGAATTTTTAAATATCAATTTAAGGCAATTTACGACCCTTTTTAAGAGCTGCACAAGTAAAATGAACACTGTAGTGGGGTTGAACAATGTACAGTAACATTAAGCCATAAAATGACATGATTTATAATTAAGATTTTCACAAAAACAAAACATCTTATACAATGGCATTTCAGCCTTTATACCTTTAAAATGGATATCAAGTATAATTTATTTAAAACATAAATATTACTGTCTTAATTGTTTAGATTTTTAGAAAGCACATAACTTTTACATTTACAACTCTTATGTGTTTGCTGCATAAAAACATGGGCCAATATTTGTAATAATCTTGCTAAACAGCTGAATATTCGCAAATTCATTCCCTGTCACGAGGGGGCGCTTTAGGAGTGCTGAAATTCTACGGTTTCCTAGTAATGGCTGTACACAAATCAGCACCGCCGTTTTATCAGACATGGAATGAAAATGCCAACGACACGTTTCTGAGGACAGTCGGTTCCCTTCAGATACATTCATATAAAGACATCCGTGCCGCGTTTTGACTTTGAAACGTGCAGTGTGTATGTTTATTCAATATGATATAATTGCCTTTTGAAGTTTTATCCAGCCCTATCGCGATTCTCGTATATCCGTCCCTAACTCTTAAACTTATAATCAAGCCTTTTCTTATACTATTTAATACATTTAAAACTTTGTATGGCCTTAACTTTGATAAGGCTAAATTGATGAGTTTGTAATGACCCGCACAAGCCCTCTACTTTAAGATAGTCCGGTGAAACATTTTAGTAGCCCGACTGGAAAACACAATAGCCCCGGGACATCGGGCTGGCAATTTTGCAATCCCCAAATTCTCGTTTTAAACATAATTCTTATTTGTCGTTTTCAAGCCATCGACTGATGCAACAACCTCCTGATAACTGGCATGTTTTATCTACCGCTCTGTTCCATCAGAGGGCGCGCAGCAAGAAAGACCGGCGGTTCACACTACAGCCTCACGTGTACACTCGAGCGGAGCTGTTTTTTTCTTTTCTTTCTTTTACATATTATAAGCATAACAAAAAATAACTATTTAGTATGAAAGCGAATTAATATGAAACCGATGCAACTGCATATTCAAGCACTTCATCCAAAATCCAAGCATTTTTCAAACCTTGAAAACACTACATTAAAATTCAAGCATTTTCAAGGAATTCAAGCACCCGTACGAACCCTGTATATAGACCGAAACCATTTTTTGAACCAGGCTGTAAACATACCTTTTTTCTGCTGTAAAGTTGGACATTTTAACATGGGGAGTCAATGGGACTGATTCCCTTTTGCAGCCATTTTCTAGCAGCCAGTCGATGAATTGCAGTTTAAGACACTTCCGTGTTGGTTTCAATAGAGAGCGGGAGGTTGCCGCTTGGTGATAATAGTACTGCTGTTCAAGTCTTATAAATCGTTCAAATTGCTCTTGTAGGGAAAGTGGGTGGCTCTGAAAAGAGCCTTTGGTTGCTTTAAGTATTTATCAGATGCAGCTCATTTACTTGCCCTTGGCGGGCTTCTCGGTCTTCTTGGGCAGCAGCACAGCCTGGATGTTGGGCAGCACACCGCCCTGAGCGATGGTCACTCCGCCCAGAAGTTTGTTCAGCTCCTCGTCGTTGCGCACCGCCAGCTGCAGGTGACGGGGGATGATACGGGTCTTCTTGTTGTCCCTTGCGGCGTTTCCAGCCAACTCCAAGATCTCAGCAGTGAGATACTCGAGCACAGCGGCCAAATAAACCGGAGCACCAGCACCGACGCGCTCGGCATAATTGCCTTTGCGAAGAAGTCTGTGAACACGACCGACGGGAAACTGCAGTCCTGCTCTGGATGAACGAGTCTTAGCCTTTGCTCTGGTTTTACCGCCGGTTTTGCCTCTTCCACTCATTCTGGAGTTGTCTTTATTGCTGGTTAACGCAGAAATGATAGCGTTGTGGTCTGACGATCAGTATTTAAGAGAGAGTGCTCGTCGTCTATTGGCCAGAGTCTGTCACAGTTGAAAACCAATCACTGCACGTCCCTCCGAAACTCCAAACCCCGCCCCTCTCTGCCAGCCTCCTCATTCTCATCTGTTGTAATAAATGAATGAATGAACAAAAAGTTGAACGCTTTTACATATAAAATGGAGTTTAAAAGCAAAAGAAGGTAAAATAAACCAGGTATAAAATCGCACACTGAAATATATGTCCACATATACAGGAAACACAAAGAAATGTTTGTTGTAAAACCAGCTTCTAAACTTCTCTTCAAATCAAATCGTTTATTTACATGCGCCCTCAGTAATATTTAAGATTCTGATGTGAATAAAATAGAATCAGAAATAAATTCTCAAAAATGTCAACCTCCCTCCCCCTCAAAACGACTCCTCTTCTCTTCTGGTCACGAGCTATGGCTTAGGGGTTGGAGCTATCTGGAACTGCCAATAGTGACATTACTGACGTGAGGGGTAAACGTGTTTGAATTTTAAGGCACTGCGCTTTGTGTCCGGTTTCTGACCCTGCTTAAACAGCAATGCAACTATCACATTCAAGGCCAAGAAAGGTAGTACATTGTTAAAATAGTTCATGTGAAACCAGTGGTTGAACTGTAATTTTATAAAGCTACGAGAATCTTTTTTTTTTTCCCATAACTTCACAAAATTACAGTTGAACCACTGATGTCACATGGACCATTTCTACAATGTTTTTACTACCTTTCTGGGCCTTGAACGCAGTAGTTATGTTGCTGTTTAATGAAGGGTCAGTAAACTCTTGGTTTTTAACCTAGGACAACTGATGAACTTTTTTGTTCCACTTCAAATGTTGACTACTGTACATCTATATATCTATAACTGCTCTGTTTGAATATTTTTCAAATTATTTTTTTTCCTGTGCTATATTTCCAGCATCATTGCAGTCTTCAATGTCATAATTCTAAATTATTCGAATATGCTGATAAACTACAGTAGTCAACATTCGAAGTGGATCAAAACCAAAAAGAATACCCTTTCTTATCTTAGGACAACTTTTGATGAACTTTTTTGATCCACTTTGAATGTTGACTACTGTATACCTATTGTTTTCAGTGTTCAAAAGAGTTATTTGATGAATAAAAAGCACAAAGCAACAGCATGGGAAATGAATGCTGTTCTTTTGAATACTCTATTATTCAAAGAAGCTCGAAACAAACTGTACAACAAAAACAAGTGAATATGTAACAGTGCACTTCTGGTGATTGCTTCCTTAGTGTAATTGTAATGTTTTTATTAGTTACACTATGATAGACATCAAGCCCCATGTATAATGTTGAAGTGCATGTAATTAATGTCAGTGTCTTTTAAATGATTTGCGTGTTTAGATCGTTACAGTGTGTTCTGTATAGGAACTCTTTATTCGCCAAAGATGTTAAAACTCATCTCTAGTAAAACATAATACCACAGTCAAACACTGAAAAAGCTCTTTAACTGAAAACATGGGTGGCTCTTAAAAGAGCCTTTGTGGTAGCTGAAAGCCTTGTCAAGCTTTATTTGGAGCTGGTGTACTTGGTCACTGCCTTTGTGCCCTCAGACACGGCGTGTTTGGCCAGTTCTCCGGGCAGCAGCAGACGCACAGCGGTCTGGATCTCTCTAGATGTGATGGTGGAGCGCTTGTTATAGTGAGCCAGACGAGATGATTCACCGGCGATGCGCTCAAAGATGTCGTTGACGAAAGAGTTCATGATCCCCATCGCCTTAGAGGAGATACCAGTATCAGGATGAACCTGCTTCAAGACTTTATAGACATAGATAGCATAGCTCTCCTTCCTGGATCTCTTACGCTTCTTTCCTCCTTTACCGGCGGTCTTGGTGACAGCCTTCTTTGATCCCTTCTTGGGAGCAGACTTCGCTGGTTCAGGCATGTTGGGTCGCGATAACACGATGTTTTATTAGGAGCATGTTCTGGCTATTTATTGAGAGCTCATGCTAATTTAAGAGGGCTGGGTTCCTCTCCATGATTGGGTGTTTTTGTGCAATGAATGAAGAAAACGTATTTCATTGGTTAGAAATGGAAGGCTGAGCAGACTCATCCGCCAATCACAGGCTTCTAAATCTGAACGCTTTCCGTCGCCTCCTCCACAAGCTTCATTGTCCGACTTTCCCGCTCAAAAATGTCTGATAAATCACAATCATGCCGAGAATTAAATAACTCATAATTCAACCCCCTGGCTGTTTTAACTAAAAGGAACTTGCACTGATTGATCTTAAAACATGTCAGTGCCATTTTTGTCTCAATATGCACACCAGTAAAGTTTTTTTATTCTTACTTTTTTCTCCTACGGCACATTTATACAAAAAAAAAAATATATATATATATATATATATATATATATATATATATATCAAATACCCTTATTGACTTATAACCTAATCCTGTTTTAGTCTAAGCCCTGTCTATAAAATCAGACCTTATGGTTTTACATACTACTGTTCACATTAAATTACCTTCTGCAAAGAACACGGATTTCAGTAAATATCAGAAATCACGTAATACACCAATAAATACCGATTTAAGCCGGAGAAACGTAAGTTATGACTATATCTATGGATCTATGAGACTGAATGATGACCATCACCACGGTCTTACCTTAAATTATAGCCTACTATGGTGAAACCGTGGTGACAATCTGAGTGAGGTCTAAATATATCGCATTTATATATCATCGCGCTTTGTAATAACCTTTTTGTCAAATTAATTATAATAAACCTACTTATATGAAACATTAAAGTTTATTATACTACATTAAACTCCATACAAATAACTCAGCTGGTTTCGTGTATGAAACGATCGCTGAAGAACTCACAAAACACTATGAAACATACTCTTTTTGAAAATGTGGGTGGCTCTTAAAAGAGCCTTTGGGTTTGTATGTTGTATGGATATGTTTAACCTCCAAAGCCGTACAGAGTGCGTCCCTGTCGTTTCAGAGCATACACGACATCCATGGCGGTAACGGTCTTTCTCTTGGCGTGCTCAGTGTAGGTAACGGCATCGCGGATCACGTTCTCCAGAAACACTTTCAGCACACCGCGAGTCTCCTCGTAAATCAGACCGGAGATACGCTTGACACCGCCGCGGCGAGCGAGACGACGGATAGCGGGTTTGGTGATTCCCTGGATGTTATCACGCAGAACTTTACGATGACGCTTAGCGCCTCCTTTTCCGAGCCCCTTGCCGCCTTTGCCTCTTCCAGACATGATGAAAAATCTTCACGCTTTGACTTTGTGCAACACAACTTGTGTAAAACAAGCATCTGAGCAAAGAGCTTTACAGTATCCTACAGGACCTAACTGAAACACATCAAGGCGGAGCTACGCTACATCATACGATACACGTCATTCATTCAAGTATGGAAACTCTTCCAAATTGCTTCTTTTTTTGATGTTTCTAATTTAGGTGTATTCTGTAAAGTTGAGTAAGAAACTTTACTTAATTTATTTTATTATTGCAATCAGGTTAAATTTATTTGGGAGAATTTAAGATGTTATCTATCTTTTTTTATATAAAATGTGATTTAAAATTTACTCTAAAATAAATATTTCTATATTTTTTCTAGTAGTCACCATGCTACTGAACTTGTTGTTATTTTTTTTTGTTTTGCATTGTACATTTTTTATTCATAAATCCAAATTTCTTAATATGTTACCTAGATTTGATGTCTTTCTCGCAGAGATTTTGCTTATTGTTCATTCTCTTAAACTTACTGATGATAACAAGAATAACAAGTTTCTTATGGCATATGACAATCTTTTTCTTACTGATTGAGGTGCTGTTTTTTATTTATTTATTTTATTTTTATTTCCTTCTTTTATGTTATTGTATTCTATACAGTGCTGTTTATTGTTGTTTTCCTTTTGTTGTTTTATGGAAACTCTTGGAGTATCTGGTGATCAGTTGTAATTTGTAATTAATATTCGGGGCACTGTTATGTAAGTATTTGGGTTGCAGCACATGCTCAGAATTAGAATCAGGTGTGTTTACACATACAAGGAATTTGTTTTCGTGATAAAATCTTCAACAGTACAACAGAATGAAACTGACAAGACAAAACACAGATAATAAAATAATAGGGAATAACAATCTACAAATTGACAATTAATATGTACAGGTATATTACAATAGACAATTTTGTATCTACAGGTATATTATGTGCAAATTCGAAATGTAAACTAAGTATGTGCGTTGGATAAATAAATGTACAAGTTCATAAATAGTGTTGTGTGTTCCACAAATATTGTGTTTATAAAATGGATTGCCTGAGAGATGCTGATCCATGCTGGAGCAGAAGGAAACGAGATGGCAGATAAGCATGCTAAAAACTGTTTGAACTTGAATGAGATCGAATTGATGTAAAAATCAGCAAAATCAGTCGTCAGAAAAACTAATAAAAATGTGGCAACATCTTTGAAATAAAGAGAATCAGAGATTGGTTACATACAATCATAAATAATCATTCATGACACTTAAACAGAAGAACATTTAAGTAAGGATAATATCAACAACAACATGGTATACATCTGTATTAAAAAGTATGTACATGTATATAGATGATATCTGATTATTGCCTCTCAATAACTAAGAGTGAATTATACAAACAAGTGGTAATTTCTGTTAGCTGACTGTTTTTGTGCCCACATGTTAAAGGCAATACCTATATAAAATTAAAAGGGAAGTAGGCATACACAATAATGAGAGTGGATTGAGAAGACAAGAAAAACCAGTAATAACTAGAATCTGAATCAGCCATACTACATTAAATGGAAACCTAAACAACATAAAAAAACAGAATTATTATTGTAGGCATTGTGGAATTTATTAAACTGTTGATCAAGTCATACTGCACTGTAGTGCATATAACAGTGAACAACAAATGTTAGAAGATGAAGTACTGGATGTGAAAACATTGTTTTAACATTTTGTTAAATTTTCTAAAACATGAAATGAGATAAGAATTTAATATAATATATTTAGAATTTATTTAAATAAATAAGGGTGACAAGAAAAATATGTATTGCACTTGCTCCACAAATTAATACTATTTTTAGTGAAGTTAGTTTCTCCATATCTGTGCAGATGTTTCATTGCTAATGCAATATAACACTAATCAACAATCTACATTTCAAATCATTACATATGCAGACAGGAAAACAGACAGTTTGAAACAGACTAAGTTATATTCACTTACAGTAAACGATAATATTTTCCCTAACTTCTTATTGAAGTATTGAACTATTAAAGATTGCTATATATCTTGCATATTCATGGCACGTGTTGGACGTGAGATTTCTGAGTGGGTTTTAACAAGCACCAAAGACGAGAAAATTCTACTTTGTTTGAAATATGTAGGCGGCTCTTAAAAGAGCCTTTGGGTTTAAGAGAAGCTGTGAGTTTAAGCGCGTTCTCCACGAATGCGGCGAGCCAGCTGAATATCTTTGGGCATGATGGTCACTCTCTTGGCGTGGATGGCGCACAAGTTGGTGTCCTCAAACAAACCGACCAGGTAAGCCTCGCTGGACTCCTGAAGAGCCATGACAGCGGAGCTCTGGAAACGCAGATCAGTCTTGAAATCCTGAGCGATTTCTCGCACCAGACGCTGGAAGGGCAGCTTGCGAATCAGCAGCTCGGTGGACTTCTGATAACGACGGATCTCTCGCAGAGCCACGGTACCTGGCCTGTAGCGATGAGGTTTCTTGACGCCGCCGGTGGCTGGAGCGCTTTTCCGAGCGGCTTTGGTAGCAAGCTGCTTCCTCGGGGCTTTTCCACCGGTGGATTTGCGAGCGGTCTGCTTAGTTCTTGCCATTGTTTTGAAGTCTCTGCCTTATTCTCTAAAACAGAATGATATTGTTCTCCGTGTGCAGTACCTTTTTAAACTCTCCTACCGCATTGGGCGGTGCGTCAGCAGAGGCGTTTGATTGGCTATTGTGTTTACGTCTCAGCGTGAGGCAGCGAATAAAAATGCGCTTCATCTTTTCAAACAAGTAGAGGAAGCTTGCTTTTCCCGCTCTAATGTTGTCTGTTCAGTGTCCCATTTTTGGACGTTGAACGTGTTCACGTGTTTTTTTTTTTTGATGTACATTTATCAAAAATGTATGTTAAAAAAATAATAATGAAAAGATACTCTTTGTATTTACACTACACGTGACAATGGGGTTTAAGATGTTGCATTTCATTTTTGTTTCCCTATCCTATTGCAGTGTAACAGCGTTAATGTATTGTATGTTTGATTACACATAAGTCGATTTACATTGAATGTTAACATTTCTGTAACGCAGCATTCGGTATCAAAAACTGGCGCCGCTCATTTCTACGGCGAAAATTACTGTAGAAAACATAATGTGGGTGTATAAAAGCATAAAGTAACTCAAATGGCTCTTATAGAAAAAGTGGATGGCTCTGAAAAGAGCCTTTGGGTGTTTCGCATATTCAGGAGACGGCAACTCATTTACTTGCCCTTGGCGGGCTTCTCGGTCTTCTTGGGCAGCAGCACAGCCTGGATGTTGGGCAGCACACCGCCCTGAGCGATGGTCACTCCGCCCAGAAGTTTGTTCAATTCCTCGTCGTTGCGCACCGCCAGCTGCAGGTGACGGGGGATGATACGGGTCTTCTTGTTGTCCCTTGCGGCGTTTCCAGCCAACTCCAAGATCTCAGCAGTGAGATACTCGAGCACAGCGGCCAAATAAACCGGAGCACCAGCACCGACGCGCTCGGCATAGTTGCCTTTGCGGAGAAGCCTGTGAACACGACCAACGGGAAACTGCAGACCTGCTCTGGATGAACGGGTTTTAGCCTTTGCTCTGGCCTTGCCGCCGGTTTTGCCTCTTCCACTCATTATTGAATTGTTGTAGCTGTTACCGCTGACCAACGCAAAAATAATAGTGTTGTGGCCAGACCATCAGTTTTTAAGAGAGTGTGCTCGTCGTCTATTGGTCAGAATCTGTCAAAGCTGCAAACCAATCACTGCACGTCCCTCCAAAACTCTAAACCCCTGCCCTCTCTGCCTGCCTCTACATTCTCATCGTCTTTTGTAATGGATGAATAAACAGAAAATGTAAACTCTTTTTACATATAAAATAGGTTTAATGCAGGACAAAAGTTAAATAACCAAGGTTATAAAATCGCACATTACAATATATGTCCACATAAACACTGGAAAAATGGTTAATTTTGTAAGTAGATCATTCTCTATATTCTCTTTGAAATAAAGCCGAGCATCCGATGATTTACATCCGTCCTGTCAGTTAATGTGTTTTAGATATATTTAAGATGGTAATGTGAATATAATGCAGACTGTATCATACTGAGATAAAAAAAAAAAAAAAAAAACATACACTTTTACAGTTTAATCTCTCTCAAATGTTTAAATAAACATTATTTTGCTCTTTAATTGTAGCATGTGAGTGGCTCTTAAAAGAGCCGTTTTGTTTAGGGAAGAATTAAACACAGACTGATACTTATTTCTTAGGTGCTGCCTTTTTAGGCTTGGCTGCCTTAGGCTTCACCGTTTTGGGTTTGGCTACCTTGGCCTTCTTGGGGCTCTTGGTTGCTTTCTTAGCGGCTGCTGGCTTCTTGGCCTTTTTGGGGCTCTTGGCTGGTTTCTTAGCAGTTGCCGGTTTTTTCGCCTTCTTGGGGCTCTTTGTCGCCTTCTTTGCAGCGGTGGCGGCCGGTTTCTTCACCTTCTTGGGGGATTTCTTGACGGCGGCTTTCTTGGCAGCAGGCTTCTTTGCTTTCGCGGGAGATTTCTTTGCTGGTTTCTTCTTGGTTTCGGTTTGATTCTTGTTGAGCTTGAAGGAACCGGAGGCGCCAGTGCCTTTGGTCTGGACCAGGGTACCGTTGGTCACCAAACTCTTGACAGCGGTCTTGACGCGGGAGTTGTTCTTCTCCACATCGTAGCCACCCGCAGAAAGAGCCTTCTTCAGGGCGGCGAGGGACACGCCGCTTCTCTCCTTGGAGGCGGTCACGGTCTTGACGATGAGGTCCTTGACGTTCGGGCCCGCTTTCTTGGGTTTAGAAGCAGACTTCTTTTTGGGAGCTTTAGCCGGCGGGGCAGCGGCAGCTGGAGCGGTTTCAGCCATGTCTCTGAGCGGATACGTTTCACGCGTTGACAATCTGGAAATAATGAAGCGCTGAGCGGCGCTGCTGTAGTTAACTACCACATGAGAACCGTGTAGACTCTACACTAAGACCTCCCGCCTTTTTGTCGTTTGAACACAAAGCAGCAGATTAGAAGCAAGATACATTTATCATCATGTAGCAGATTAGAAATTACAGAGTTATACAAATTATAGAGTTCGAGAAAGAGGTATAAGTGTTCCCCCCCTCTTTTTCTTTTGACTTAAAACAAGGCGCTGCTTCTCTAATTCATTATATAATTTAATGTGGCAATTTCACCTGCGTCTTGTTTTAGGAGTTATCGGATACTAATAGAAATGCTGATCAAAATACATAGATGAATAGAGTATGCTGATATGATACAGAGCAAGTAAACAACCTTCTGATGATTGCTTCCTTATTACTATAATCACCATCGTTGTATTACGTAAAACTAGTATAATAATGTGATTTTCATGATTTTGGTCTGGTGTTAAAAGCTATAACATAAACATAAATTAATGTTTTACACTGGAAAACAAACGTCTGTGCATAGAACAGCAAGTATGCGCAAGTATACACATGAACGTGTTCATAACAACAACAAAAAAAGAAACTGGGTTTCACATTAAAGTTTTCGTTCAACCGACATTCTTTCTAAGAACAGATTTATAAAGTAACACCACCGCATAATAGTTGGGACGAGGTGATAGAGGAGGGCTGTTGTTTCTGGAAGTGTGATGTCGGTGTACACATAATTTGTTTGTTCAGAGTGCTAAAACTGTCCGCAAACAACACTGAAAAAGCTCTTTAACTGAAAACATGGGTGGCTCTTAAAAGAGCCGTTGGGGTAGCTGAAGTCAGAATACACATCACTTAGAGCTGGTGTATTTGGTCACAGCCTTTGTGCCCTCAGACACGGCGTGTTTAGCCAGTTCACCGGGCAGCAGCAGACGCACAGCGGT
This sequence comes from Garra rufa, assembly GCF_049309525.1. NCBI lineage: Eukaryota > Metazoa > Chordata > Actinopteri > Cypriniformes > Cyprinidae > Garra > Garra rufa. The sequence goes on along the minus strand of NC_133385.1, from coordinate 35,632,754 downwards.
CTGGATCTCTCTAGATGTGATGGTGGAGCGCTTGTTGTAGTGAGCCAGACGAGATGATTCACCGGCGATGCGCTCGAAGATGTCGTTCACGAAAGAGTTCATGATTCCCATCGCCTTAGAAGAGATACCAGTATCAGGATGAACCTGCTTCAAGACTTTGTAGACGTAGATAGCATAGCTCTCCTTCCTGGTCCTTTTGCGCTTCTTTCCTCCTTTGCCGGCGGTCTTAGTGACGGCCTTCTTCGAGCCCTTTTTGGGCGCAGACTTCGCTGGTTCAGGCATGGTAGATCAGACTGACACAAACAGAATAGTTATTGAAGTTGTATGCTGTGTTTTTAATTTGCAGCTCATGCTAATTTCAGAGGGCTGGATAGTCATCCTCTGATTGCGCGATTCGCACAATAAATAAAGGAAGCCTTTTTCATTGGCCATAATAGGGCTAGTAGAAAGACAAATCTGCCAATCGTAGGCTTGGGAGTTTAAATATTATCCCTCCCCCAACCGTCGGTCACCTCCCTCACGCTGACTTTCCCGCTCATACTGCTTCCGCAATGTGGAACGAATGAAAGAAGACCCTTGTGTCTCACGATTTTTCGGGAAATACATTAATTTTAACCTCTCGACCTACTAAATTATATTTTGAGAACAAAATTGTATCTGAAAAAAAACATCCCCACAAGCATAACAAACCCTAAAATCGGATTTATTATGCATTATTTTTTTTCAAAGGCGTAGACTAGCAGAATGTTTGTGCAGACATAGTAAAACACACAAAACTTCATTACGTTGTTCTACAGACAAGATGTAACGCTAATCCAAGACTAAAATACATTTTGGTGTGGTTTTGTGTTTAAAATTACGATTTATATTTCCAATTCATAAATAAAATGAGTCAAAAACAAGTTCTTTTTTGAGAATGTGGGTGGCTCTTAAAAGAGCCTTTGGGTTTTTGAGTAGATGAGTTTAACCTCCAAAGCCGTACAGAGTGCGTCCCTGTCGTTTCAGAGCATACACGACATCCATGGCGGTGACGGTCTTTCTCTTGGCGTGCTCGGTGTAGGTAACGGCATCGCGGATCACGTTCTCCAGAAACACTTTCAACACACCGCGGGTCTCCTCGTAGATCAGACCGGAGATACGCTTAACACCGCCACGGCGAGCGAGACGACGGATGGCAGGTTTGGTGATTCCCTGGATGTTATCACGCAGAACTTTACGGTGACGCTTAGCACCTCCTTTTCCGAGCCCCTTGCCGCCTTTGCCTCTTCCAGACATGATGAAAAATCTTCAAGCTCCGATGTATAACGGAATACGACACACCTGACCGAAGTCCTGCGCAAAGAACTTTACAGTACCCTACAGGACCTAATTGAAACATATGAAGGAGGAGCTATAAACGTCACATGATGTCATGGACTGACCCACTCAAGACCCAGTGTCATATTGTCACATCCTTAAAGTTTCGAAGAAATATACGTTTTTTTACCCATGGAAGCACTGCAATGATCATGTATTACGATAAATGCTTGTATAATTTCTTCTGTGGTGTCAGCCGTTCAGTCCTTTTAATTTGTGGTGTTTATTTGGGATACACTTCTGTTCTCAGAAGGAAGAAGGGCTATTCCACTGAATGGGTGCCATCCAAAAAATTTTTTTTTTTTGACTGAATCTAGTAGTAATAATGTGGATGAAGCCTAATATTTACATCAATAAATCAGATGACACTACTACTGTTACTCAGTTACTATTGAGTATAGGATATATGAATAGCAGAACTGAAACAGGGTTTTAGGATAAAATTAGCAAATACATATAAAATAACCACATGGACTGAATGCTAATACTTGGCAAACTATAATGATTCACCAAAGATTTGTATTTTTTAAATAAACAAGTAACATCTAAGAAATAATTTAGGTATCAGGACAGTGTGTGAAAATGTGCTTCTGTTTGGTTGTTTTTCAAACCAAAATTTGATTTGTAAATGTGCAAATTACAACACAATCTTTTGAGTGCACCAAAGCAGCAATTGCAGTAAAATACTTTTTTTCTTACGGCAAAGATACTATGAAAGCAATTCTATTAGTAAGCACAGATATGGAAGCCAGGTCAAACAGCCATGTTTTGAAAAAAAAAAAAAAAAAAAAAAAAAAAAACGTGTTGACTACTGCATCATTGGCATGTCATGCATGCTGTAAATATTGTAAATGATCAGCGTTTTCAGTAGTCAATTATAAAGCAGCAAATTACAGACAGCACCATTTTTACCATGTCTGAATCAAGCTCAATTCCAGAAAGAATTAGGATATAATAAAATAAAAACAACCTTCTTTATATAGAGAGAAAGAGATAAATATTAAGTGAAAAGAAGCTTCACTCAGAAGAATCAAATATCACACATATAGTTTGACATACACGTCTTGTACATACAAGTATTGTAAACATTAAAGTTAAGTTAAATTATTAAAAGTTAAGTTAAATTATTGAATATTTATTATTTTTATTATTATTATTATCTTTTTTTTACTTTCATTCCAGTATCGCTAGAGCTAGTAACAAATTAATTTACACACTCCATGCTTTTTTGCTTGCATTATGTTACAAAAAGCTTTAGCTTTCTTACACCAGCACAAGGAATTATACCTTTCTGAAGTGTTATTAACTTAACCTGTCAGTGGTCATAATATTATGCCTGATTGGTGTAACTACAGGGTAAAAAAAATAAATAAAAATACATAAATAAAAATCACACAATTTATAATGGTTTAACTGATTATAATGGGAATTGTACTGGTTTCAATGGAAACTGTAATGGTCCCTGTGGGTCTCTACTGGTAATTTGTCGCCTTCTGGCGTCTTGTTAAAACCATAACCAATAAATCCCAAAGCATACTACAGGAAACAATTTTTTAATGGTTACACTATTTGTAATGATATTTGTAGTGGAAATCATTGGAATTTCTATGATGGTTTCTATTGTGTATTTTTTATTTTTCCCCAAGAGCTTGTCATCAGGAAAGCCTGAATGTACTTATGTTGCTATAGCTTTTTTCTGTCTTGTCAGGGAGTGCAAAGACATGTGTCCTTCATGTATCAGAAAGTGATTTGGTGGTAGGAAACGGCTACAGAGACGAAACAAAGGCACTGATATATCTTAAAATCAGTCGGTGCAAGTGTCTTTCAAAGAGCTGAGAGACTTTGAAAGAGCTCAGACTTACATTTTAATATAGGACTAGGCTTAAGTCTTGTCTGTGAAACCGGGGGATTATATACATTTCTGCAATGAACTGCAATTCCTTAAAGGACTCCAGCATGTAGTGTTTGATCCTCAACATTTTAACTTTATATCTCAGACTTTTAAACTGGGCTAGTTTAATTAAAATATATTTTTTTAAACACTGACAAATCATTAAAGTGGGAAATTAAACCTGCTAACTGGTAAGCAATAAGTTCAATACAGTGAGTGAAAAAGAAACAAAACAAAACAAAACAACTACAACAATTAAACTATAATGGATCTAAGGGGGCATTTCTTGTTGTTGTACAGTAAAATGTTACTTTAAATGCTACTTTAATGTACAATTTATGAAATTTATTTATGCTACATGCTATGTTGTTAAATTAATGTTTATTAAATTATTTTAGCTTAATTTTTGTTACCTTGATAGTATTTTTAAAGGCACTGCACAAGCCACACAATCCTATTAATATTTTTACATGTAATATTTATTGTGGAAGTGATTAATATATATTTGTGATAATATTTGGTTAATCATGACATGTGGCTTGCTTTTTATCACCTGTGATTTGCACATTATAAATCTAAAACAATTTTATTAATTTGGTGTGTAATTTAGTGAAACATACATTTTTACACATTTTCCAAAAAAAAACTTTTTGTGGATTGTTTAGTAACTGTTTTATACACAAACACAATCACTTCTTTGTTGAGATTTTTATCCCGAAGTAAAAGGAGTTTCAGCATGCTGTGACATATACCCTTTTTACAGATAAGACCTAAGACTAGTCCCCAACTAAAATGTATGTCTGAGCTGCTTTAACTGAAAGAAACTTGCACTTAACATATTTTAAAATATGTCAGTATGTTTATTTTTTCTTAAGATATACACCAGTAATGAATTTTCTAAGTCATGTTTAATAAAAAGATACTTAAATGTCCAAATTGATCTACAACCTACAGGCTTAATCCAAACTCTGTCTGTGAAACCAGGCCATAACGGCATTTTTTCTTACATTTTATGGTGTATTAACTGATTTCAATAAACACTGAAAAAATAAAAATAAAAATTCTTGATTGAGATTATCAGACATTTTGAGCGGGAAAGTCAGACAAAGAAGTGTGTATAGCGGGAGGCGACGGGAAACGTTCAAATTTAGAAGCCTGTGATTGGCGGGTTTGTCTGTCCAGCAAGATCATTTCTAACCAATGAAATATGTTTATTTTATTTACGGCCCAAAAACAACCAATCAGTGGAAGGAACCTAGCCCTCTTAAATTAGCATGAGCTTTCAATAAATACCCAGTACAAACTTCCTTAGCGGTATTGCTGAGTTGTTTATCACAAGACAACATGCCTGAACCAGCGAAGTCTGCTCCCAAGAAGGGCTCGAAGAAAGCCGTCACCAAAGCTGCCGGCAAAGGAGGAAAGAAGCGCAAGAGGTCCAGGAAGGAGAGCTATGCGATATACATCTATAAAGTCATGAAGCAGGTTCATCCTGATACTGGTATTTCTTCTAAGGCGATGGGGATCATGAACTCTTTCGTCAACGACATCTTTGAGCGCATCGCCGGTGAATCATCTCGTCTCGCTCACTATAACAAGCGCTCCACCATCACATCTAGAGAGATCCAGACCGCTGTGCGTCTGCTGCTGCCCGGTGAACTGGCCAAACACGCCGTGTCTGAGGGCACAAAGGCCGTGACCAAATACACCAGCTCTAAGTGAGGTGTAATCTGACTTCAACTAAAACAAAGGCTCTTTTAAGAGCCGCCCATGTTTTCAGTCAAAGAGCTTTCTTTCAGTGTTTGTGACTTGTGTTACTAATGCTTTACTAACGACAAACAATACACAACGCTTACATCACGGTTCTAATAATTACACTATTTTTAAAATGGTATTTGTTACGTGCACTCCAACATCAGAGCTTCATGTTCATCATAGTGTGTTTCCAGTGCTCTTATTACAAAGACAAAACGGTGTACTCCGTGTTACGTATTAATCACACCTTTTGTTGTAAAGTACTTTTTATTTTTTTAAATGTACATAGAATATAATAGGTACTGTTTAAAACATGTTTATTTGCGTATTAGAATGATTTCTGGAGCATCATGATACTTTAGACTAATAATGCTGAGAATTTTGCCAGCGCAGTAACAGATTGCATTTTAAATATATGCAGAGATAAACAGATATGTATAATTACTATTAATTGGTCTATATTTAGCATCTGCGTAGTTTCTAATCTGCAAATGTTTTAATGCACTTTTATTTTGTGTTTAAACGGATAATTGCGTATTCACTGAGACCAGAAGTGCTGTGGAGCTAGATATTGAGTCTACACGGTTCTCATGTGGTAGTTAAGTACAGCAGCGCCGCTCAGCGCTTCATTACTTCCAGATTGTCGACGTGTGAAACGTATCCGCTCAGAGACATGGCTGAAACCGCTCCAGCTGCCGCTGCCCCGCCGGCTAAAGCTCCCAAAAAGAAGTCTGCTTCTAAGCCCAAGAAAGCGGGCCCGAACGTCAGGGATCTCATCGTCAAGACCGTAACCGCCTCCAAGGAGAGAAGCGGCGTGTCTCTCGCCGCCCTGAAGAAGGCTCTTTCTGCGGGTGGCTACGATGTGGAGAAGAACAACTCCCGCGTCAAGACCGCCGTCAAGAGTTTGGTGACCAACGGTACCCTGGTCCAGACCAAAGGCACTGGCGCCTCCGGTTCCTTTAAGCTCAACAAGAAGCAAACCGAAACCAAGAAGAAACCCGCTAAGAAATCCCCCGCGAAAGCAAAGAAGCCTGCCGCCAAGAAAGCCGCCGTCAAGAAATCTCCCAAGAAGGTGAAGAAACCGGCCGCCACCGCTGCAAAGAAGGCGACAAAAAGCCCCAAGAAGGCGAAAAAACCGGCAGCTGCTAAGAAACCAGCCAAGAGCCCCAAAAAGGCCAAGAAGCCAGCAGCCGCAAAGAAAGCAACCAAAAGCCCCAAGAAGGCCAAGGTAGCCAAGCCCAAAACGACGAAGCCTAAAGCAGCCAAGCCTAAAAAGGCAGCACCTAAGAAGAAATAAGTCTTAGTCTTTGTTTGTTTGTTTTTTTTCTTCCCAAAACAAAACGGCTCTTTTAAGAGCCACCCACATGATACAATTAAAGAGCAAAATAAACTCAGGGAGCGTGTATGTTTTATCTCAGTATGATACAGTTGACAATACATTATATTGCATCCAAAATATTTATTGTTGATTGCCTTTTATTCACATTAGCATCTTAAATATAATATCTAAAACAAATCAACTGACAAGACGCATGTAAATCATCGGATGCTCGGCTTAATTTGAAGAGAATATAGGCTGATCTACTTACATGAGCAATTTTTTTTCCAGTGTTTATGTGGACATATGTTTCAATGTGCGATTTTTATAACCTTGGTTATTTTACTTTTTTCCTGTATTAAACCTATTTTATATGTAAAAAGAGTACATTTTCTGTTTATTCATCCATTACAACTGATGATGAGAATGTAGAGGCAGACAGAGAGGGGAAGGCTTGGAGTTTTTGGAGGGACGTGCAGTGATTGGTTTGCAGCTGTGACAGAATCTGACCAATAGACGACGAGCACTGTCTCTTAAAAACTGATGGTCTGGCCACAACACTATTATTTTTGCGTTGATCAGCGGTAACAGCAATAACAATTCAATAATGAGTGGAAGAGGCAAAACCGGAGGCAAGGCCAGAGCAAAGGCTAAGACCCGCTCATCCAGAGCAGGACTGCAGTTTCCAGTTGGCCGTGTTCACAGGCTTCTCCGCAAAGGCAACTATGCCGAGCGCGTCGGTGCTGGTGCTCCGGTTTATTTGGCTGCTGTGCTCGAGTATCTCACTGCTGAGATCTTGGAGTTGGCTGGAAACGCCGCAAGGGACAACAAGAAGACCCGTATCATCCCCCGTCATCTGCAGCTGGCGGTGCGCAACGACGAGGAGCTGAACAAACTTCTGGGCGGAGTGACCATCGCTCAGGGCGGTGTGCTGCCCAACATCCAGGCTGTGCTGCTGCCCAAGAAGACCGAGAAGCCCGCCAAGGGCAAGTAAATGAGTTGCAGTCTGATAAATTCTTGAAACGACAAAAGGCTCTTTTCAGAGCCACCCACTTTTTCTATAAGATGCATTTTGCTATATAAAGTTGCTTTATAATCCTTTATTTTAGTTTTTACTTTTTACACACACGTAGGTTACGTGTATATTTTACAGTAGCTTTCGCTGTGGAAATGAGCGGCGCCAATTTATGATATTGTTTACATAGAATAATGCTTTACAGAAATGTCACCTTTAAAAAGTGAAAAAAAAGTAGTGTTAACATGCAATGTAAATCGATTTATGTATAAACAAACATACAATACGTTAAAGCTGTTACACTGCAATAGAATAAGGAAATATAAAAATGAATGGCAACATTTTAAACCTCATTGTCACGTGTAGTGTAAATACAAAAAGTACCTTTTCATTATTTCTGAATTTAACATAACCTTTTGATAAACAAATCTAAAGAAAAACGAAAGCTTAGCATTTTCAAGGTCCAATAATGGGACATCATTGAGAATGGAACCGACTACATTTGAGCGGGAAAATCAAGTTTCCTCTGTTCGTTTGAAAACATGAAGTGTATTTTTATTGGCTGCCTTACGCTCACGTAAACACAATAGCCAATCAAACGCCTCTGCTGACGCACCGCCCAAGGCGGTAGAAGAGTTTAAGAAGGTGTTGTACACAGAGAGGAATATCATTCTGTTTTAGAAAATAAGGCAGAGCTTGAGAAAATGGCAAGAACTAAGCAGACCGCTCGTAAATCCACCGGTGGAAAAGCCCCGAGGAAGCAGCTCGCTACCAAAGCCGCCCGGAAAAGCGCTCCAGCCACCGGTGGCGTCAAGAAACCTCATCGCTACAGGCCAGGTACCGTGGCTCTGCGAGAGATCCGTCGTTATCAGAAGTCCACCGAGCTGCTGATTCGCAAGCTGCCCTTCCAGCGTCTGGTTCGAGAAATCGCTCAGGATTTTAAGACTGATTTGCGTTTTCAGAGCTCCGCTGTCATGGCTCTTCAGGAGTCCAGCGAGGCTTACTTGGTCGGTCTGTTTGAGGACACCAACTTGTGCGCCATCCACGCCAAGAGAGTGACCATCATGCCCAAAGATATTCAGCTGGCTCGCCGCATTCGTGGAGAACGCGCTTAAACTCACAACTTATAAACCCAAAGGCTCTTTTCAGAGCCACCTAAATATTTCAAACTAAGTAGCATTTTCTCCTCTTTGTTGGTGCTCGTTAAAACTCACTCAAAAATCTCACTTCTAAGATGTGCCATGAATATGCGATCTCAAATGGTTTTGCAAATGCAAAGCTTCTGTAGGACGTCAGGGAAAATGCTGTTGTTTTATGAAAGTGAATATAACTTTTTTTTTTTTAAAGCAGTTTTCTCTCTGCAGACGTAATAATGATTCCAGATGTAGATTGGTGATTAACAGTATATTTAAGCATTTGTTTTTTTCTCTGCAGATGTAATAATGATTCCAGATGTAGATTGGTGATTCATATTATGTTGCATTGGCAATAAAACGTGCAAATATGGAGAAACTAATTTCACTAAAAATAAAACTTAAGCTGTTTATTTGTGTAGCAAATATGTATGTGCAAGCATGTGTATTTTTCTTGTCACCCTTATTTATTTAAATAATTTATAAATTATTTGATCAACAGTTTAATAAATTCCACAATGCCTACATAATCCACTCAGATGTTTCTTGATTTTATTTAGATTTCCATTTAACGCTGTATGGCTGATTCAGATTGTAGTTATTACTGATACTGATTCTCAATCCTATTTTTTTTTTTTAATTCTATATAGATATTGCCTAAAAATGTCTAAAATTGAGTGGTTTGGTTCAGCCAGCAAATCAGATATAAAAAGACTGCAACAGATTGTTAGGACAGCTGAAAGGATAATTGGTGTGTACCTGCCCAACCTTTAAGACTTGTACATCTCCAAAATGAAGAAACGGGCTTGTAACATCATTACAGATCCCTCTCACCCCAGCCACAAACTGTTTGCACTTCTCCACTCAGGTAAATATTATAGATCTGTCCACTAGAATAGGCACAAAAACAGTTAACAGAAATTACCACTTGTTTGTACAATTAATTCTCAGTAATTGAGAGGCAATAATTAGATATCATGTAAAATTACATTCACATACTTTATAATACAGCTGTAAATACAGTACACAAAGCTGTATATAAATATTTTGCTCCAGATGAAAAAAAGTATTTGTTTTCTGTTGATTGATTTTGCTGATTTTTACATCAATTCACATCTCGTTCAACTTCAAATAGTTTTTAGTATGCTTATCTGCCATCTTGTTTCCTTCTGCTCCAACATGGATCGACATCTCTTAGGCAATTCATCTTATAAACACTTGACAATAATTGTGAAACACACACTATTTATACACTTATACATTTATTTAACACACATACTTAGTGTACATTTTAAATTTGCACATAATATACCTGTAGATACAAAATAGTCTATTGTGATTTACCTGTACATATTAATTGTCAATATGTATATTGTTATTCCCTATTTACTTGTTCTATTTTTATTTTATTATCTGCGTTTTGTCTTGTCACTTTCATTCCTCTTGCATGTGTAAACATATCTGATTCTGATTTTGATCATGCGCTGCCACCCAAATAAATGAAATAAAAGTGCCCTGAATATTATTTCTACATATGCACTGCATTATTTCAAGTATAAGATCTTAATAAAGTATTTGCACTAATATATTTTGTTTCAAAGCTTTTTTTTTTTTTTTGAGAAGTCTGACTGGAATGAATGTATCTATTATGTAGCATAACTCCGCCTTCATATGTTTCAATTAGGTCCTGTAGAATACTGTAAAGCTCTTTGCGCAAGACCTAGTTTTTCATAAGTTGTTTAATACAACGTAGAAGCTTGAAGACTTTTTACCATGTCTGGAAGAGGCAAAGGCGGTAAAGGGCTCGGAAAAGGAGGCGCTAAGCGTCACCGTAAAGTTTTGCGTGATAACATCCAGGGAATCACCAAACCCGCCATCCGTCGTCTCGCTCGCCGTGGCGGTGTCAAGCGTATCTCCGGTCTGATCTATGAGGAGACTCGCGGTGTGCTAAAGGTGTTTCTGGAGAACGTGATCCGCGATGCCGTTACCTACACTGAGCACGCCAAGAGAAAGACCGTCACCGCCATGGATGTCGTGTATGCTCTGAAACGTCAGGGACGCACTCTGTACGGCTTTGGAGGTTAAAAACATCTGTGTGTCTTCATACAAAGGCTCTTTTAAGAGCCACCCATATTTTCAAAAAGAGTATTTTTCGTTGTGTTTCGTGAATTTTACAGTGATCGTTTTATACTCGAAAACGATCACATTTTCTTGTGGCGAGTTTAATATAAAACTAAAATTAATTACTCAGCGCTGTGACATAAAAAGTCGATGTATTTTGATTACACTCAAACCTTCATGCAAGGTAAGACCGTAGTGACGGTCATTATTCGGTGTTTTAGATGTGTAGTTATAGTAATTAAGTTTACGTTTTTACTAGTGTAAAGGCTTAGACTAAACAGGATTAGGTTATAATTCAATAAGGATGTTTGATTTTTATTTTTTATTTTTGGCATGAATGTGTTTTAGGAGAAAATAAAAATAAAAAAAACTTTATTGGTGTGCGTATTGAGACAAAAAAAAAATGGCACTGACATGTTTTAAGATCAATCAGTGCAAGTTCCTTTTAGTTAAAACAGCCAGGGGGGTTGAATTATGAGTTACTTAATTTTCTGCATGATTGATTATCGCACATTTTGAGCGGGAAAGTCAGACAACGAAGCTTGTGGAGGAGGCGACGGAAAACGTTCAAATTTAGAAGCCTGTGATTGGCGGATGTGTCTGATTAGCCACCCATTTCTAACCAATGAAATATGTTTCCTTCATTCATTGCGCAAAAAAACACAATCAGGGAGGGGAACCAAGCCCTCTTAAATTAGCATGAGCTCTCAATAAATAGCCAGTACATGTATTTCTGAACATCAGACATTGAGTTGATAATCACGAATCAACATGCCTGAAGCAGCGAAGTCCGCTCCCAAGAAGGGATCAAAGAAGGCCGTCACTAAGACTGCCGGGAAAGGAGGAAAGAAGCGTAAGAGATCCAGGAAGGAGAGCTATGCTATCTACGTCTACAAAGTGTTGAAGCAGGTTCATCCTGATACTGGTATCTCCTCTAAGGCGATGGGGATCATGAACTCTTTCGTCAACGACATCTTCGAGCGCATCGCCGGTGAATCATCTCGTCTCGCTCACTACAACAAGCGCTCCACCATCACATCTAGAGAGATCCAGACCGCTGTGCGTCTGCTGCTGCCCGGAGAACTGGCCAAACACGCCGTGTCTGAGGGCACAAAGGCTGTGACCAAGTACACCAGCTCTAAGTAAACTTTGACAAAACTTTCAGCTACCACAAAGGCTCTTTTAAGAGCCACTCACATTCTCGCCTAAAGAGCTTTAAGTGTTTAACTGTGTGGTTTGTGGTATTATTATTATTTTTTTTAATTAAAAGTGAGTTTAATGCTTTTGGTGAAATAGTTACTGTACAGGAAATATCGCGGTTCTAGTAACGCAAATCACTTCTAAAACTGGTTTAAAAAGTGCAATGCCATTAAAAACATGCACTAAAGCATCATATATGGGGCTTGATGTTTTTCGTAGTGTAATGGTTTATTACAACAATAAGAAGCAATCACTTTTTGTTGAAAGCATTTGTTTATTTTGGGATTCTTTGAATAAAACATTCAAAAGAACATTAATTTTTCATGCTGTTTTGTGCTTTTTATTCATCAAATAAATATACACAACTGTTTTGAACACTGAAAACAATAGGTACAACAATTGGTGCTAATAAACAATAGCATGTTTAACAGCATTTTAGAATGATTAAGAATAGTGACATTGAAGACTGCAATGATGCTGAAAATATAGCACATGAATACATTTTATTTAAAAAAATGTCAAAAAAGAACAATTATATGTAGATATATTCTTAATTGCTTTGTTTATATTTAAACTCTAATAAATCATTACATTTGCATAGTTTCTAGTTTGCACAGATGTTTTGATGCTTGTTTTGCTTTTGTGTTAAAATCATGTCGTAGTTAAATGAATAGCTGACCCAAAAAAACAAAAAATCTGTCGATAATTACTCACCTTCATGATGTCCCAAACCAGTAGGACCTTTGTTCAACTTCAGAACATTGCTAACACAAATTAAGATATTTTTGATGAAATCCGAGAGCTTTCTGACCCTCCATTAAACAGCAGCCTAACTACTGCATTCAAGGCCCAGAAAGGTAGTAAAAACATTGTTGAAATAATCCATGTGACATCAGTGGTTCAACCAAAATTTTATGAAGTTTCGAAAAAAAAAAAAATTCTCATAGCTTTAATCAAATTACAGTTAAACCACTGATTTCAAATGAACTATTTTAACAATGTCCTTACTACCTTTCTTTGAAGATGAAGGTCTTGCAGTCTTGCATTACAGTTTACTACCCTTATGTAAATGAAGCTGTTCCTGTCATAAAAGCTGTGGTCTGTATGTTAATAAGTTCTGACACCTCTTTGTCTGAGATACTTCTCAGTGTCTCACACCCGCTCCCATTCTACAATTGGTCACCTTTTGCTCAGGATGTGATTATCCCAAATGGTCTAAACTGTTGACTTTTTTTCTTCTCTATAATAATTCCCATTTTGGGAAATAAGTATAATTAAACATATTGTGGAGTGGAATCTGGGTTGAGGCAGACTATAACTCTTACAAAGCCTAAACAGAGAGACACTGAAGGCTGTCACACACGCAGGTTAACATTTTTGATTAAAGATTAGGAGAGCACAATATATATATATATATATATATATATATATATATATATATATATATATATATATGTGTGTGTGTGTGTGTGTGTGTGTGTGTGTGTGTGTGTGTGTGTGTGTTCACATCAGCATCTTAAATATTACTGATAGGATGCATGCAAATCAACGATTTGATTTGAAGAGAACTTTAGAAGCTGGTTTTAGCAGCAAGCATTTCTTTGTCTTTCCTGTATATGTGGACATACATTTCAGTGTGCGATTTTATACCTGGTTTATTTTACCTTCTTTTGCTTTTAAACTCTATTAAGTAAAAGCGTTCAACTTTTTTGTTCATTCATTCGTTTATTCATTCATTACAGCAGATGAGAATGAGGAGGCTGGCAGAGAGGGGAGGGGTTTGGAGTTTTGGAGGGACGCGCAGTGATTGGTTTTCAACTGTGACAGACTCTGACCAATCAACGACGAGCACTCTCTATTAAATACTGATAGTGAGACAACAGCGGTATTATTTCTACGTTAACAAGCAGTAGTTTTCTTTTTAACGTTTCAATAATGAGTGGAAGAGGCAAAACCGGAGGCAAGGCCAGAGCAAAGGCTAAGACCCGCTCATCCAGAGCTGGACTTCAGTTTCCTGTTGGCCGTGTTCACAGGCTTCTCCGCAAAGGCAACTATGCCGAGCGCGTCGGTGCTGGTGCTCCGGTTTATTTGGCCGCTGTGCTCGAGTATCTCACTGCTGAGATCTTGGAGTTGGCTGGAAACGCCGCAAGGGACAACAAGAAGACCCGTATCATCCCCCGTCATCTGCAGCTGGCGGTGCGCAACGACGAGGAGCTGAACAAGCTTCTGGGCGGAGTGACCATCGCTCAGGGCGGTGTGCTGCCCAACATCCAGGCTGTGCTGCTGCCCAAGAAGACCGAGAAACCCGCCAAAGGCAAATAAATGAGTAGCAGTCTGATAAATACTTGAAACAACAAAAGGCTCTTTTCAGAGCCACCCACTTTGTCTATAAAAGCAATTTGAACTGTTTTGCTATAATTACTAAATCTGTTTTAATGCTCATAACAAATTATTGAGAAAATCGATGTACACATCGGAAGAAAATAGCATATACTTGAACTATACAGGTTTAAAATCATTTTAAGTCCACTTTTAGTTCTGACTGTCAGAACTTTCAGTCTGAGAGTGCAACACACACTAACATACAAACAATAAACAAAATAAAATACAGTTGCTTTTGCCCATGGAAATAGTAGCGTCTAGAGATGGCTAGCCAAGAAAAAAAAATACTAAACCGAAAATAAAACTGAAGTAAAACCGAATTAGAAATTGTGGTTTATATTATCATGCGCGTAGTTATTTATACTAATATGTATGTATATTAATTTAACCAACGTAAGTAACATAAAAGTTAAAAGCTGGGCAAAGTTGATCAATATCAAAAATCTGTTCACAAATAGTTGCTGGGGGAATATTTTACTATTAATTCTTACGATTAACTTCTTATGAGGTAATTTCCAAATTATATGCCACACATCTGACTGATATTACAGAAAGTTTGGAGGAATCGCTACACTTCCAGTCTGCTGACTCACATGTCCTTGCATAGCTCCGCCTTCGTATGCTTCAACTAGGTCCTGTAAGCGGTTGTAAATTTCCTCTTTCACGCTTTCAATGTTCAGTGCTGTTGTGAAAGTTTAACCTAACAATGTCTGGAAGAGGCAAAGGTGGTAAAGGTCTCGGAAAAGGAGGCGCTAAGCGTCACCGTAAAGTTTTGCGTGATAACATCCAGGGAATCACCAAACCTGCCATTCGTCGTCTCGCTCGCCGTGGCGGTGTCAAGCGTATCTCCGGTCTGATCTACGAGGAGACCCGCGGTGTCCTGAAAGTGTTTCTGGAGAACGTGATCCGCGATGCTGTTACCTACACCGAGCACGCCAAGAGAAAGACCGTCACCGCCATGGATGTCGTGTATGCTCTGAAACGACAGGGACGCACTCTGTACGGCTTTGGGGGTTAAACGTCTTCGTACAATCTATAAACCCAACGGTTCTTTTAAGAGCCACCCACACTTTCAAAAAGAGTATGTTTATTATTGTTATTGTAATCATGAGTTTATTTATTTCTTTGCGTAGTATCGTTTGTTTTAGCCTTAACAATTAACATTTTATGAGAAAGGAATAAATGGTTGTCGCAAATGCCAAATTGTATCTTTACTTGCAAACCCATCATTTTGATTTTTCCAAACTAAAATTAATTTTAAAGCAATTTTTATTACCTAAAGTTAATTTTCAAGATGCCTTTTTTAAATGCTTCCCATGTATCCACTCTTTATCTACAAGAGTTAATTTTTAGCATTTAAGACGGAACATGGAGAAATGTGTTGAAATCAGAATGTAGGCGGGATAATACAGACAAGAGCCAACATGAGCTTGCATGGAAAGTTATTTAGGGGTGGAGACTATGGAGCAGACGCCATCAGTCCAGCCCGCCTTTTCCCCCCAATGAAATACGTGCTATATAGTACTTCCGTAAATGCACCCAATCAGAGAGAACGATACTTCAGCCATTTTAGAGAGAGCGCGAAGCAGAGTTGGACTATTTATGTGTAGGAAAAACAAAGGTCAAGAAGAGGTATGGTTTTTCTGTTATACTCTCACCCGAAGAGCGCTTTATTCATATGCTAATGATTTTATATGCGCTATAGAAACACGGTAAACACTCTAAGATAAAACTGGCAGCGCATTCTAGCTGTATTTACCATTCATCGATGGAACACACAGGAGAGGAAGCTCTCCAGACGAGCATGGACAGTGAGGAAGAGTTCAACTTTTCTTCTTCAGAAGACGAACATTTGGAGGATGAACACTTGCAGCTGAAGAAGCGATTTGATCTAAAGGAGGTTACCATTTGTATTGAGTAAGTCATTTATTTTTTATTTATTTTTTTACAGTGGTTATTAAAATGGCCGCGCATGCTTGTATAGCTGTTTCAGGTCTATTGTCTGACTGAAATGAAAGTGAAACGTGTTGTTCTGTGGACTTTACATGACATTTGTATTACAAAACATAACAGCGTAAATGTTCTATAATGTAACAAATAAAAATAATGTTGAGGCTGTCCTACAAAAATGTAACTAATTATTAGGGATGCACCGATACCAATCGGTCGATAAAGCTTGCGCGTTTTGTCAGTAAAGCCGGTTCTGTAATCAGCGGTAAATGCCATCAGGTGCGTGATTTCACGTTGAGCCGTATATACTACACACAGCCGTTGTTTACCGACGAGCTGCGCATAGCAATGTTCATTATCAGTGTGAATGTGCGCAGCTCATCTGTAAACAACGGCTGTGTGTAGTATATACGGCTCAACGTGAAATCACGCACCTGATGGCATTTACCGCTGATTACAGAACCGGCTTTACTGACAAAACGTGCAAGTTATGGTGCATCCCTACTAATTATAGTAACTTTTTAACAAAAAAAACTACAGTAACCGCAAACCCTGCTGGAAAAAAAAACAAAAAACAGCATATGTTGCGTATGTTTTGGTGCTGGGATGCTGGTTTTAGCTGGTTTATGCTGGTCTTTTGCTGGTTAATGCTGGTCCTTTGCTGGTTTATGCTGGTCAAGAATATGCTGTTTTTTTTCAGCAGGGAAGTAACAATGTTCTTGCTACACTAACAATAGTTTGGCTGGTTTTGTTGTAGTAAAACTGATTATACAAATGGTAAAGAATATGCCAAAAACATGGTTGCTACACTTTTACTACAATAAAACCATGGCTAATTTTGAAGGCCTTATTTAGTTAACTTTTGGTTGTTTAATGTAAAATACTGCCTGACTAACGAAACTTATCTGAAACATTTACACCTAATCAGATATTTGCGAACATAAAGTGCTATACATATGTATATCGTTGTCCCATCAGTAGACATACAAAGCAGGCTTCCCTTCCATAGGCCGATAATTGCTCATCATTTATGCATGCACTGATATTTTACATTTGAATGTCTAAGCTAAGACATGTTTACAACTTTTGTTTCCCCCTTTTTAGGAATGTGGCCCCTTTACTTGCTTTACACACAAGGGCAGCACTCAAACGTCATTCTTTAAATGCTGTGGAGAATCTGAGTGAGTAAGTGTGCATTTCCAGCTGATATTTTTGTGTAAATACACATATTAGACAAATTATACACGCTTGTAAATCACATCTTTTAATGAGTTGGTGATACACCAGTATTAGTGTTTAGTAATACTGTTGTCAGCATGTTCACATTTGCTTGCTCCATTTACAGAGATGAGGATGACAGTGACCAGATACCTGTTGCAAAGAAAGCCAAGACTAGTTCATGGAAAGCAGAGACTCATGTTGATCAGGTTCCTCAGACTCTGAGATTCCTGCCCGCACGGGAACCTGGACCACAGTTGAGTCCTGCTGACTCGCACTCTCCTGTGAGTCTTTTCAAGATGTTTTTCACAGAGAGCGCCGTGTCAAATCTGTGCCACAACACAAACGCTCAGGCTGCCAGGGCAATGGCAAAGGGCCGCAAGTACAAATGGACAGATGTCAGTGTTGATGAGCTGTATTGCTACATTGGACTCATTTTCTACATGGCTGCGGTGAAGATGAGCTGCATCACTGACTACTGGCGGCAGGACAGTCTTTTCTCTCTGCCTTTTCCCGCCACAATTATGTCAAGGGAAAGATACCGCACCATTTCATGGAACGTGCACATGAGTCACCCAGATGGAGACAAGGATAATGACAGAAAGAGGGGCACAGCCGAACATGACCGTCTTTTCAGGATCAAACCCCTGATGGACACTATCCGCCTTGTGTGCAAATCCCTTTATCATCCTAGAAGAAATTTAGCTGTGAATGAGAGATTGGTGGCGTGCAGAGCAAATACAGGAAGGACACGGTGCACAAAAGTTAAGCAAACCAAGTTTAAGTTTTTTGTCCTTTCAGACTCATCAAATGGATATACTGTGGACTTTTCTGTCTACACTGGCAAGAATAGCTTTCCTACAGATCGTGGGCTTTCATATGATGCTGTGATGTCTCTCCTGGACAATAAAGGTTTGGGCTCTGGGTATCATGTCTACATGGATGATTTCTACACAAGCCCAAAACTCTTAACAGACTTGCTTGCTATGAAGTTTGGTGCTTGTGGAACTTATAGAGATCACAGGAAGGGCTTCCCGAAAACTACTACTAATTCACTGACCAAAAATTCCACCAGAGGATCCATCAGGTGGATTCGGGATGGACCTCTTGTGTGTGTGAAGTGGATGGACATGCAACTGGTGTCTGTTTGTTCCACCATCCATGCTGCCTTTACAGGAGAGCGTGTGCAAAAGAAAGTCAAAGCACAACATACGTGGAAGACAAAGTCTTTTCCATGTCCTGCACCTGTCTCTGCGTACAACAAGCACATGGGGGGTGTTGACCTGTCCGATCAGCTCTTGCAATACTACACTGCGCAGCACAAAACCATGAAGTGGTACAGAAAAATCTTTCTACACTTCTTGGACATTGCTGCTACCAATGCTTTCGTATTGCACAAAGAGCTGTACGGCAACATGAGCCACAGTCAGTTCATGGAGGAGCTTATTGCAGAGCTCTGTGGCGTATCAGAGAAAACAGCACCAAAACAGACCAACGCGGACCATGTGCCAGTTCCAGGAGCTGAGCTGACTTCAGATGTCAGAAGAATTGCTACCGTTGGTCGCCGGATCTGTGTGCGTTGCAAAGTAGTGCGTGGCAAGAAGCAACAAACACCTTGGAAATGCCAGGCTTGTGATGTTCACTTGTGTCTTCAGTTGGACAGAAACTGTTTCCAGGAATGGCATAAAAGTTTGTGACTGCGTGGGGGGAAAAAAAGAGTCTTGTGTAATCATGGTAGATGTAAAACATTTTTAAAAAATGCTTTTGGCCAAGCTTTAGGCAAATCCATTTTTATAGATTTTGTTCGTCGACACAAAAAGACTTGATGTACACAATACACATACATTAAAAACATTTTATAACACTTTTGTCCCTTTGTCTCATTAAAAGCTGACTTTTTTATCCTTTATGCAAATGTATAAATCATGTTTTGTTTATAGTAATACACTGTTGATAGTCCAATAAAGTTTTAACAAAACTGAAATATGTGTTTGTGTTTTATGCTGACAATTATGGAATGTTGATAGGAAATACGGTTTATATATAAAGCATTGCTTAAGAAGTTTAATGACACTTCTTTTACTGTTGTAGCTATATTCTCACTCTCCGCTCTGTTAAGTCTTCTGATTTTATCCAAATGTATCCAGAGCTGTTTACAAAAGAGGAACAAAAGCTATTTGGTCACAGACCGCCAAAAATGTACAGTGTGCTCCTTGCTTAAATTACAATTTCAGGAGATGTGTTTTCACTACTATAATAGCTAGAGCCTATAGTAGTTCTGATGCATAAAAAAGGATCTGATTTGATTATACTATGAAACATCACTGGCCTTTAAATATAATCAATGTAAAACACTTATTATAGTTATCTGCTAGAAGTCAGGATATTTGTGTAATCATTTATC
Organism: Garra rufa; assembly: GCF_049309525.1. Classification (NCBI taxonomy): domain Eukaryota; kingdom Metazoa; phylum Chordata; class Actinopteri; order Cypriniformes; family Cyprinidae; genus Garra; species Garra rufa. The sequence goes on along the minus strand of NC_133385.1, from coordinate 35,613,014 downwards.
TATTCACACAAACCTGATTCCAAAAAACGTTGGGACATTGTACAAATTGTGAATAAAAACATTGAAATTTGAAACTTCCACATCATTGCATTATTTTATTCAGAACACAACATAGATGACATGTCAAATGTTTAAACTGAGAAAATGTATCATTTTAAGGGAAACATAAGTTGATTTTAAATTTCATGGCATCAACACATCTCAAAGTTAGGACAAGGCCATGTTTACCTCTGAGTAGAATCCCCTCTTCTTTTGATACCAGTCTGCAAATGTCTGGGGACTGAGGAAATAAGTTGCTCAAGTTTAGGAATTGGAATGTTGTCCCATTCTTGTGTAATACAGGCTTCTAGTTGTTCAACTGTCTTAGGTCTTCTTTGTCGCATCTTCCTCTTTATGATGCTCCAAATGTTTCTGGACTGCAGGCTGGCCATTTCAGTACCCGGATCCTTCTTCTACACAGCCATGATGTTGTAATTGGTGCAGTATGTGGTATATGCATGGTGTTCCCTGAAAGAGACGACGTCTGAATGGGAGCATATGTTGTTCTAGAACTTGGATATACCTTTCAGCATTGATGGTGCCTTCCCAGTTGTGTAAGCTGCCCATGCCACACGCACTCATGCAACCCCATACCATCAGAGATGCAGGCTTCTGAACTGAGCGCTGATAACAATTTGGGTTGTCCTTGTCCTCTTTTGTCCGGATGACATGGCATCCCAGTTTTCCAAAAATAACTTCAAATTTTGATTTGTCTGACCACAGAACAGTTTTCCACTTTGCCACAGTCCATTTTGAATGAGCCTTGGCTCAGAGAAAATGCCTGTGCTTCTGGATCATGTTTAGATATGGCTTCTTTTTTGACTTATAGAGTTTTAGCCGGCAACGGCAAATGGCACGGTGAATTGTGTTCACAAACAATGTTTTCTGGAAGTATTCCTGAGCCCATGTTGTGAGTTCCATTACAGTAGCATTCCTGTATGTGATGCAGTGTCGTCTAAGGGCCCGGAAATCACTGGCATCCAGTATGGTCTTCTGGCCTTGACCCTGACGCACAGAGATTGTTCCAGATTCTCTGATGATGATAACTTCAAACTCTTTGGAACTTTTGTCTGAGAAACACCTTTCTG
>NC_133385.1:35549290-35611387 GCF_049309525.1 Garra rufa | reverse complement strand
GGCAGCTATTATCTGGTTTTTCATCATCAAAGCAACCAGAGCGTGCGCATGCACGGCAAGATACGCAGTACTCGTTCCCTCTCTAGAGAGAACCGAGGTTACGTTAGTAACCGAGTACGTTCTCTTACTAGAGGGAACGAGTACTGCGTAAGAAGTATCTTACGCTAGGGGACCCAGTGTAAAACGCCGTGCATGCTGAGATCTGACACCAAAGACCCAAGGGCGAAAGCCCGGGGTTCATACAGTTCATAATCACCTATAGAACTCACAGGGAGTCCGGGGAAGAGGGAGGGGCAACGCCGCACTCTTCCACATAGTGCAGCGTCACTCAGACGCTAAGTAAACGTACATACAGGGCGGGGTTACGGCCTGAGCTGACGTAAGAATAAGGGTCTTCACACAGTTTGCTCAGACACATCTTGTGCTATCACTTTCACTGTCGACCCTAGAGCTGTGCTCAGTAGACGCAGCATTCCGAGCTGATAACATCAGGTCAGACAACACTGAACATCTAGACTGACAGCAATCTGGCCTGTAAGGCGGGAACCTCCAGGTTGTAAAACCTTATAAATGTAGACGGAGAGGCCCAGCCCGCCGCCTTACAAATATCTTGCAAGGCAATCCCACTCGACCACGCCCACGACGAGGCCACGCCCCTCGTGGAATGTGCTCTGACACCTAGCGGGCACTGCATGCCCTTGGAAGCATATGCCAACGCAATAGCATGAACTATCCATCTGGATAAGCTCTGTTTCGACGCGGCCAGTCCCTTGGGACGCCCGTAAAACGAAACAAAAAGCTGCTCTGTCTGTCTAAAAGCAGACGAGCGAGACACGTAAGCTCGTAATGCCCTGAATAGGCATAGGAGGCTCGCGTCCGTTTCCTCATCATTGACCGGTAGGGCTGACAGCGCGATGACCTGTGCCCTAAACGGTGTGTTGAGTGATTTTGGAACGTAACCGTGTTTGTGTTTGAGTATGACTTTAGAGTCATTAGGTCCAAATTCCATGCACGTCGCGCTCACAGAGAGTGCGTGCAAATCCCCTATGCGCTTCACTGAAGCGAGAGCCAGCAGAAACACGGTCTTAAGAGACAGGTATTTCAAATCAATAGTCTGCAGAGGCTCGAATGGTCCACCTTTCATGGCCTCTAGTACCACAGAAAGGTCCCATACGGGGACTGTGGGAGGTCTGGGGGGATTTAGTCTTTTAGCTCCCTTCAGGAAGCGAATAACTAAATCGTTCCTTCCTATTGACTGACCTAGCGTTGTGCTCGAGAACGCTGTTATGGCCGCCACATAGACTTTGAGCGTGGACGGGGTTCTGCCCTTGTCCAGCAGCTCTTGTAGAAAGGAAAGCACCTCCATCACACCACAGTTAGTGGGTGACGAGCCGCGAGCTGCGCACCAGCCCGAAAACACTGACCATTTTGAGGAATAGAGCCGTCTCGTAGACGGGGCTCTAGCCTGCGTGATCGTGTTTAATAGTCCTTTAGGGAGTTCATCATATATTCGCTGGTGGCCCAGACATGAAGGGACCACAGCTCTGGGTGAGGATGCCAAATCGAGCCGCTGGCCTGAGAGAGAAGGACTCTCCTCACTGGTATCGGCCACGGGACAGTGCTCGTCAGCTGCATCAGCGCTGGGAACCAGGGCTGGTTTTCCCAAAACGGTGTTATCAGCAGTATTGAACATCCTTTTTCGCTGACCCTCTCTATCACCTGAGGTAGGAGAGAGACGGGGGGAAAAGCATAGAGATGACGGCGGGGCCATTCGTGGGCCAGCGCGTCTCTGCTTTTTGAGTAAAATTCCAGACAGTGAGCGTTGTTCGGAGACGCAAACAGGTCTACTTCCGCTCTGCCGAATTTCTTCCACAGTAGTTGTACTGTCTGTGGGTGTAGAGACCATTCGCCTGCTGGAACATTGTTCCTGGACAGTCTGTCTGGCCCTATGTTTAGAAGCCCCGGCACATGCGCTGCTTTCAGCGAGCGCAGGTTGCGCTGAGCCCATACCAGGAGGCGTTCTGCAAGTCTGTATAGGTTTTTGGACCTGAGACCGCCCTGGCGATTTATATAGGAAACCACTGACATGTTGTCCGAGCGGACTAATACATGGTTTCCTTTTATTTGGGGACAGAAGCGCATCAGCGCGTTCTGTACTGCCAACATTTCGAGGCAGTTGATATGCAGGAGCTTTTCCCGTTCTGACCACTGGCCAAAAGACGGTCTGCCCTCGAGCAGAGCCCCCCATCCCGAGGTGGACGCGTCCGTAGACACCACTTTTATTCTCGAGGAAGTCCCCAGGCTTACACCTAACTGGTACCAGTCGATTGCTCTCCACGGATTCAGGGCTGTGACACATTACTGATTGACCGTGATACGAAGCCGACCGGGCGCCCACGCTTGACGCGGGACGCGCGCTTTCAGCCAGAACTGCAGTGGGCGCATACATAGCAGACCCAGCTGCAGAACTGATGACGCTGAGGCCATGAGACCCAGCATTTTCTGAAATTTTTTGAGCGGGACAGACGCGCCGCAGCGGAACGAGCCCGCTGTGCGCTGAATGTCTGCTGCGCGCTGTGGTGACAGCCGCGCTATCATTGACAGCGAGTCCAATTCTGTGCCCAGGAAGGAAGTTTTCTGACTGGGGGACAGTGAGCTCTTCGCCCAATTGACTCTGAGACCCAAATTCTCGAGGTGATCGAGTAACATGGTCGTATGCTGTACAAGCACTGAGCGAGACTGCGCTAGAATCAGCCAATCGTCCAAATAGTTCAGTATGCGCACGCCTTTCAGTCTGAGAGGAACGAGCGCTGAGTCCATGCACTTCGTAATGTACGGGGTGTCTGGGACAAACCGAACGGCAGGACTGTGTACTGATATGCCTGGCCCTCGAAGGCGAGTCTCAAAAATCGCCTGTGACGTGACGCTATCTGTATTTGAAAATACGCGTCTTTCAGATCCACTGACACGAACCAGTCTCCTTGGCGAACTTGCGCGAGGATTTTTCTGGTCGTGAGCATCCTGAACCGACGCTTCACCAACGCTTTGTTCAGTTGCCTTAGATCTAATATGGGTCTGTGACCCCCGTCTTTTTTCGGTACCAGGAAATATCTGCTGTACAGCCCCCCTTCGCTTTGAGCTTGAGAAAGGGGCTCTATGACCCCTTTGCTCAATAGTTTCGCCACTTCGGCTCGAAGCAGGTGTGCTGCTTCTGTCTGCATTGTGGTCTCGACGCGCGCTGTATAGCGGCGCGGGCGTCGGTGAAACTGTAGCGAATAGCCTCCTTTTATAATGTCCAGCACCCATTTCGAGACCCCTGGAAGCTTTTCCAATGCGTTTGCATGAATAGCTAGAGGCTGAATACGAAGCGCGCTCCGTTCTTTCATTAACGGAGTGGTTTCGGTATGCTGTGGCACCAGAGACGTGCTCGTGACATTCGGGGCGTGGGGCACGCTGATAGCGGGAACTATTATGTCTGTGTGTGTGTATGTGGTTGTGTGGCAACAGGCACATTTAACACACTGCAAACACCGTTCGCCTGCATACACGTTAGTTTCGTTTGTACAGAAACCTTTTGACGTGCATAATGTGATGTCTGTGGGCACTGTTAAGTGGACACGTTTACCACATGTGAAGCGCAATCGATCTGAGCCGATTTTATGTTCGCAGGGTCTGTATGACAGGTTGTGCTTGTGTGTAGAAATGAGCACTGGAGGAGTGGGCATTTTTGACTACACGTGAAACACCATCGGCCGTGGCCGGGACTCCAGAAAATACACTCTATTGGGGGTTTATCTGGGTAGCCGTGAGAACAACCTTTGTGTGCAGGCAAGCGGGCGACAGAACCGGCTTGTTGGCTGCAGCAAACACTGGAACAGTCACATTTAACACACTCCAAACATCGTTCGCTTTCATGGAGCGAATGCACGCTGATTTCATGCAAAACGTGCTCGTGATATTTGAGGCATGGGGCACGCTGATAGCGGGAACTATTATGTCTGTGTGTGGATGTGGCTGTGGGGCAGCGGGCACATTTAACACACTCCAAACAACGTTCGCCTGCGTAGAGCGAATGCACTTTTGGTTTCGTTTTCACAGAAACCGTTTGACGTGCATAATGTGGTGTCTGTGGCCACTGTGAAGCGGGCATATTTACCACGTGTGAAGCGCAATCGATCTGAGTCGATTTTATGTGCGCTGTGCTTGTGTGTAGAGATGAGCACTGCTAGTGGGCATTCTTACACGTGAAACACCATCGGCCGTGGCCGGTTGTGAAGCGCAATCGATCTGTGTCGATTTTATGTGCGCTGTGCTTGTGTGTAGAGATGAGCACTGCAGTGGGCATTCTTACACGTGAAACACCATCGGCCGTGGCCGGTTGTGAAGCGCAATCGATCTGTGTCGATTTTAAGTGCGCTGTGCTTGTGTGTAGAGATGAGCACTGCAGTGGGCATTCTTACACGTGAAACACCATCGGCCGTGGCCGGTTGTGAAGCGCAATCGATCTGTGTCGATTTTATGTGCGCTGTGCTTGTGTGTAACGTTAGAGATGAGCACTGGTTAGTGGGCATTCTTACGACACATGAAACACCATCGGCCGTGGCCGGGACACCAGACAATACACTTTATTGGGGGTTTATCTGTGTAGCCGTGGGAACGACTTTTGTGTGCAGGCAAACGGGCGACGGAGCCGGTTTGTTGGCTGCAGAAAACACTGGAACAGTCACATTTCCTGGAACTGGACGAGCGAATAACTTTGGTGGGGGTCCGGCAACAGCGGGACTCGTACACCGTCGTTTTCCCAGTTGTGCTAGGACGATTTCGGAGGCTCAGGTTTCAACTCAATCCTGGGCCGCGGGCCGCGTCTGGCGGGGCGGCGGCCAGACGAGAAAAACGTCAGAAAGCGTTAACCACGGGTGCCTCTCAGCAACGGTGAGAGACCATGTTACGCAGCGCTGACGCGGCTAGGCGGCGGCGAAAGCGCGGCGAAGCCGGTTTGACGTCTGACGGCAAGCTTTAGAGGGGAGGGCCGACTTAGCACGCCGTCCAGCGGAGGGCAGACATAAGTGGGCTGCTATCGCCTCTTCTGAGCAGCATGCGCGTTCCCGCTTTGGCGGGAAACGGAAATCCTCTTCCTCCTTCATGGCCCCCCTCGTCAGCGGCGTCGATGGAAGCGGTGGCAGACAGCGGCCGCTTTACGTCCGGCACAGAGGCTGACGAGGTCGATGAAGCAGGCGGGCGAACCGGCGAGCTTTGTCGGCTGGGGGAAGTGTCCGGGGCCCGCTGGGCACGGCGCTTTTTACGGCGCTACACCGCGGCGGGCGGGGGAGCAGTCTCAGTGAAGAAGGCAAGGCAAGTCCTCAGAGTCACCATTGGCATCTGCACGAGCCGTATGAAGGCATCTTTAAAAAGACGCTTTGCTCTTTTTAGAGAAACAGTGTGTATCGCAGCGGCGACACACACTGTAGATTATAAAGGATATAGGCGCCGGAAAGCGCAGCAGGAAGGCACGGAAGGCGGCGTGGCCAGCAGCTTCAGTGGCTCGTCCCGCTGAGATGCTTGCAGTCAAACGGCGGCTTCTTATCCGGCTCCAGCGATGCGTGTGCTTCGCTTGAAGGATGAAAAATCAGATAATAGCTGCCTATGAGCGATATTTATAGGTCTAGACCACGCCCTTTTAGGCGGGAAGCTACGAAAAGGGCGCGAAGCGACGCAAAGGGCGCGAAATGCCCCCATTGGATCTGGCGTCGCGTCAGGCCTCGCTCTAATAGGCTGCTGCAGTTGCCGCAGAGCAGCCAATAGGCGCGCAAGCTGTTTCGCCTATGTCTGTATGCTGCTGCAACGCGCTTTACATTATTTCAAAATTAAGGATAATTTTTGGCTTCAATATCTCGCAGAAAAGGATTTTCCCCTAGCGTAAGATACTTCTTACGCAGTACTCGTTCCCTCTAGTAAGAGAACTCACTGACAGAAAACCTTTGCTTAGAGGCCATTTTCAATTGAGAGAGCTTAAAGTGAGAGCCCACAGAGCACAAAGAGAAATAGATTAGAAAGCTTCTGTGCAAGCTTTTATAGCTTTGCACCTACCCCGTAAACCATGTGAATTATGTTTTCTCCTCCCACAAAAAAACATGGGAAATATCAAAGTTCTTGTTTGAATTAAGATTCCCCCTACCCCCATGTCATGTGAACTGTCAGTGGTTCTCGCAATACTACAGGTATGGTTGTGTTAGTTTTTTGTTTTTTTTTATTATTATTATTATACTTAACATATAAAATTATAGTGCATATTATAAAAGCATAGCATGTTATAGTGACCTCAATATCACCCAAAACAAATGTGTGTAAATTTTTTATATTTCTTATGTTTTATACAGCAAAAAGATCCTGGGGTCAAAGAACACCGATGTGACAAAATGTGTACAGGGCATTGAAAAAATAATATCATGTTAATTTTATGTTTACCAAGTTTTCCCCATTAAATCAGGAAAAGTCATAAAAAAAAAAAAAAGTCAAAAAATAAAAATAAATAAATAAATAAATTATATATGTACATACGTTAAACATTGAATGGGGTCAAATTGATCCCAAGGATAACAGGAGGGTTAAAATTGCTTTTTGCATTTTCTTCTCTATAAACCTCAAATTCTGCCCCCTAATCCACAGGGCCCCATCGTCAGCATACAGAGATTTACCTATGCTTGCATTAATTTCATCAAATATATCATTTTCTCATGACATTACAAAAGAACTGGGTTGCATACACTGCCCTGAGGGATCCCGTTTTCCATGTGATATATTCCTGAATATTCAGTACCTACTCTAACTTTTATGGTCCTATCAAAAAGAAACTTCAAAACCCAGTTGTACAGCCTGCCTCCCACACTTAATTTATTTAACTTAATAAGCAACCCTTCTCTCCATAACATGTCATAAGCCTTTTCTATATCGAAAAACACTGCTAACACTATTTGCTTATTTACCTGTGCTTTCCTGATTTCTAATTCCAAGATTAATACCGCATCCTATATTTCTCCCTTTTCGAAAACCACTTTGATAAGGTGATATCAAGTTTCTTTTTTTCTAAATAATATGTTATTCTTTCAGTTACCATTCTTTCCATTGTTTTCCCTAGTTGCGAAGTTAGCGCTATAGGTCTATAGTTTGTTGGATCTGAAGCATCTTTCCTATCCAGGTTTAAGTATAGGTACTATAATAGACTGTTTCCATTCTACTGGGATTTTCCCAAAGTCCCACATTTTATTAAATAGCTTGAGGACAACATAGAACAACACTGAGAACAACACTGTCTTTCGTGTGAGCCAACATACCATAACACACGTCATCATTCCCTGCTGACTGCTCTACATTCAAAATTGCCCTTTTTAATTCAAACAAACTAAAAGGTACTTCTAAACTCATATTTGTTGCTGCTTTTCTAAAATTTACTCCAGGATTCAAAGCAAGCGTTCTATCTCTAGCTTTCTTAGCTAATTCAGACAAGTTTTCTGAGCTGTATGTTTTTACTAAAGTCTTAGCTAGAAGTTGTGCTTTTTCTATATTACTAACAGCTGTTTTCTTTCCACTTATCAATACTGGAATTACATAGCTCCTCCTAATTCCACTAATGTTCCTAACCATATCCCAGATATCCGATAACAGAGTTTCTCTTCCTATACTATTGCAATACTTCAATTCAATTCAAGTTTATTTGTATAGCGCTTTTCACAATACAAATCGTTGCAAAGCAGCTGTACAAAAGTTTTGGCTACTACAATATATTTAGTAGCTTATTAGTGGTGAATACTGTATGTTAAGTCGATGTACATATGATATAAATGTTAAAATCAGTAACTGTGTAATCAAACAGATGATGAACACTAATTGAAATGATTATGTTCTGTAATCAAACTTGTAGGAAAATTATGTAGTGCTGTATGTTGTTTCAAGGCTGGCAATACTGCCTCCAATAGTTCCGTTTAGCTGGTTTAATCGGCTTTTCCGAACTACTGCCTGAGATTTTTTGAACTGGATTAAAGTTTCCAATGAATGATGTTTCTTTAGATGCCTAAATGCTACAAATTTCATTCCACCACGGCCCAATTTTTATCCCTCCCTTACTTGAACTTTTTGGAATTAATTATTTTGCTGATAGTATAATAATTTCCACTGGCTTTCTATTATATTCATCTTCATCTAATACACCTTCATTATTTAATTGTTCATATTCAATTTTACCTTTTTCTAGAAACAATTCCCAATTTGCTTTATTTAACTTCCATCTTGATATTGTTTTAACCTCTTCTAGAGGAAATACAATTCCTATTCTTATATTAATTGGAAAGTGATCGCTCGCAACTAGTGCTTCTTTGAGCACCTCCTATAGAAATTACTGCAATGCTATTTGATACTATAGTTACAGTTTTTCTTGATTGCTTTGATGCATTCGTCAACTCAAACTCCACATTTTCAAAACACTTAACACACAGGCCTAAACAGTGGCAATCGTGTTCAAAATGACACATTTTGTTTGCAAAGGGCTCTAACCGTGCCAAAACATTTAAAATATGCAACAAAAGCAAACTTTACAACACAACTTGCAAACAAGTCTATGAGCTCTTTCAGTCAATCATTACACAATGGACAACAAAATGCAAAATACAGAACTCAAATCAGTGCACCTTTGCTTGTCATTGTAGCCTATTGCCAGTGCCATTTGTTGTCTTTCTATATAAGCTGTGTCAAATTTGCCTTTTTGCAAAGAATTGGATCCAGAATAAGAAATTATTTGATTCATTTTTTCAAACCGTGTCTGAAAACTGAAATGCTGTAAAAATGATCCTCCTCTTCATTGGACCCCTCTACCTCTTACTCACACTCTCAACTGCGTTAGACCTCCTCCATCCATGCTGGCAAAGAACAACACAAATGTGGCACCTTTTTTTTTATAAGGCCTGCAGACTAATTGCTAATTGAAGATTTGTGTGAAGGAGTATCAAACAGGTGCTACATTGATTTCATACTGATCTAGGTAGTTTCTAATAGTTAGGAATAGATGGTTTCTGTTTGGTTACCATAGCTGAAACAATGGAGTTTGGACTGCTTGAATGACATCCGTGTTAACTGTTTTGCAACAGGGTGGGGGAAATGTGTCAATCCAGTGAGAAACGCATTTGCAAGACGTGTCTTCTGCTCTGCTGAGATAGTGATGATGAAGATTGAGTGGATACTAGTTTCTTTAACCAGGTCAAAGCAATCAAGAAAAACTGTAAATCTATTGCACTTTCCGTATTCTGACTACTATTATAGGCTACCTTGTATCTGTTCCTACATTTAAGCATACTAATCCATTTTCCTCTAAATACTCCTCTGTTGCTACACCATTTGCATCAATCTTCTTACTACCCCATATTACATTATGCACAAAAAAATCCCCACACCATACTATTTTACCTTGTATATCCCCAACTATATTATTTAGCACAGAATAAATTATTTCACATGGGTTATAATAATTTATTAATATTATCTTTTTTATTATATTCCTGCCGAAACTTTAATTACTATTGCTTCATTTTCTTTATCTATACTTATTAACTTATATCTTACTTCATACTGTACAAAAGTTGTTACTCCACCTCCATTTCCAGTTTTCCAATCATTTCTAATTGATGTACTGTTCCAGATGTATATCATGTTGTTGTTGTTGTTGTTGTTGTTTGTTATTATGTCTCTTCGTTTTATTTAAATGTTTTCCTATTCATATATGAATGATTATTTATGTATGTATGTACCAAGAGCTCCTCAAAAATAAATTATTATATATAAATAAAAAACAATAATTTTAAAAAATCATTGTATTTGCAAACCTGGCTAGAGTAAAATAAATACAAATCTTTCTGATTCTGATTTTCTTTGTCGTAAAGGTTTTGATACTTATTAATTAATTTTCCTTTTTGATTGCATTTGTTTCTGCCTTGTTGATTTTTACGTCAATTCGTATCTCATTCAAATTCAAAGAGTTTATTTATCTGACATTTAGCCTCATCTAGTTCTGCTCCAACATGCAATCATGACGTGCATCGTATGATGTAGCATAGCTCCGCCTTTACGGGTTTCAATTAGGTCCTGTAGGGTACTATAAAGCTCTTCTCGCAAACCCTTAGTTTTCACAAATTTTTTTGTAGCGTAGAAGCTTGAAGATTTGTAATCATGTCTGGAAGAGGCAAAGGCGGCAAGGGACTCGGAAAAGGAGGCGCTAAGCGTCACCGTAAAGTTTTGCGTGATAACATCCAGGGAATCACCAAACCCGCTATCCGTCGTCTCGCTCGCCGTGGCGGTGTCAAGCGTATTTCTGGTCTGATCTACGAGGAGACCCGCGGTGTGCTTAAAGTGTTTCTGGAGAACGTGATCCGCGATGCCGTTACCTACACTGAGCACGCCAAGAGAAAGACCGTTACCGCCATGGATGTCGTGTATGCTCTGAAACGACAGGGACGCACTCTGTACGGCTTTGGAGGTTAAACGTTTCTATACTAGCATATAAACCCAAAGGCTCTTTTAAGAGCCACCCACTTTTACAAGAAAGAGTTCACTTCATTGTGTTTGATTTGTTTAATAACTATCTTGCATATGAACACAATCGTAATTATTTTTTTAAATTGTATCCCGAAATAAATACTTTCAACACGCTTTGATATATACCCCGCTTCACAGACAAAACTTAAGCCTAGTCCGAAGCTTAAATGCATGCCTGAGCTGTTTTAACTGGAGGAAACGTTTATTAAAAATATTTAAATGTCCAAATTGAACTATGACATAATCTTGGCTTAGTCAAAGCCCTGTCTGTGAAACCAGGCGGTAAAGTCTTTGTTGCCCAAACTTTTATTGGTGTCAACTGATTTCTGAAATTTTGCCATGACAATCTGTTTTCTATTTAAAATGCAATGTTGACCCCGGACTACAAAACCAGTCCTTAGTAGCACGGATATATTTGTAGCAATAGCCACAAGCACATTGTATGGGTCAAATGATCGATTTTTCTTTAATGCTAAAAATCATTAGGATATTAAGTAAAGATTATGTTCCGTGAAGATATTTAGTAAATTTTCCCACCATCAATATATCAAAACTTAATTTGCATTAATTTGATTAGAAATATGCATTCCTAAGAACTTCATTTGGACAACTTTAAAAGGTGATTTTGTCCTATCCTAACAAACCATAACTCAATTAATGTATTCAGCTATTTATTCAGCTTTCAGATGACGTATAAATCTCAATTAAAAAAAAAAAAAAGATCCTTATGACTGGTTTTGCTTTTGTTCTTTTATGATTGCGTTTATCACTGACATTTGAGCGGGAAACTAAGAAAAAGATCCCTGTGGGGGAGGCGACGGGAAGCGTTCAAATTTAGAAGCCTGTGATTGGCGGATGTGTCTGTTTAGCCACCCATTTCCAACCAATGAAATACGCTTCATTCATTCATGCGCAAAAACACACAATCAGGGAGGGGAACCCCAGCCCTCTTAAATTAGCATGAGCTTTCAATAAATGGCCAGTACATGCTTCCAGTTCCAAAACGCTATTGTGTTGTTCACCGCGAATCAACATGCCTGAACCAGCGAAGTCTGCTCCCAAGAAGGGTTCGAAGAAGGCTGTCACCAAGACCGCCGGCAAAGGAGGAAAGAAGCGCAAGAGATCCAGGAAGGAAAGTTATGCTATCTACGTCTACAAAGTGTTGAAGCAGGTTCACCCCGATACTGGTATCTCCTCTAAAGCGATGGGGATCATGAACTCTTTCGTCAACGATATCTTCGAGCGCATCGCCGGTGAATCATCTCGTCTGGCTCACTACAACAAGCGCTCCACCATCACATCTAGAGAGATCCAGACCGCTGTGCGTCTGCTGCTGCCCGGTGAACTGGCCAAACACGCCGTGTCTGAGGGCACAAAGGCAGTGACCAAATACACCAGCTCTAAGTAAAGAATGATCTGACTTAAGCTACCCAAAAGGCTCTTTTAAGAGCCACCCATATTCTCGTCTAAAGAGCTTTCATTTGGTTAAATGTGGCTGGTAAAATTGTTAACTAGAGGTGTTTTTAGCGTCTTTTGCAGATAAAGGAAACCGCTTATAAAACACTGGTTTAAAAGATGTATTTATCTTGGTTATATGCGCTTTAACATCATACACAGTGATTTATGTTAATAATCGTGTAAATCAAGTAGTTTCATCACAATGTTGACAAAAAATAACGACGCAATTATCAGAGAAAGACCGTCACCGCCATGGATGTCGTATTTGCTCTGAAACGACAGGGACGCACTCTGTACGGCTTTGGAGAGTAAAATTACCCGTACGATCATAGAAACTCAAAGGCTCTTTTAAGAGCCACCCACCTTAAAAAAAAAAAAAATGTTAATTTAATTATCTGAGTTGTTCGGTAACTGTACATACAATGCTTTTTTTTAGTGGGATTTTCAAATCCCAAAGTGAAAGGCTTGAAATGCATGTCTTGAGTTGTATTGTATAAATGTGTTGTCCATCCAAGTGAAATATCGTCTTTAAGTCAGTAGCAACACAATAAACGCCTTAATCAGTCACATTACACATATTACGTAAAATATAATAAAAAGGTAGTTAATGTAGTACACGTTAAGTACATTGTTTTGTCTCAAGATAAACACCAGTTATGTTATTTTTCTTAGCCACGTTTATAAAAGATACTTAAAAGTTAAAATTAAATTAAAGCCTGGTCCTGGTGTTATCTTAACCCTGTCTGTGAAATCAGGCAATGAAGGTGTTTTTGCTTTAGTTTTTTATTGGTGCATTAACTGATTTCTTAAGTCCATGATATTTGCTTAAATCCAAGTTCTCTTCAAGAGTTGATTTAACTCCTTCAGACCTGAATTTTTTTCACTGAACAAAAAAATGTTTACCTACTTGATATTTGCTCTTCTCCAACATATAAATGAGTCTAAAAAAGAAAGATTTGTGCCAACTCATTTTTTATTAGATTTTTCTCATGTCCACTACAATGGACACTGGGTCTGAAGGAAAACAAAAATCCTCATTTTTTTTAAGCATACATAATAAATAGAGTTTGTGCACTATAGTTGAAATAGTGTTTAAGATTTTGAAAAGAACACATACTGTACAAATAAACAATGCAGTAAGAATGTGGAAAAAAGGTAAGATTATATGAAATCTAAAAAATGTTGTTTGAACCCTTTTTTTTTGGTTGAAGTGGGTGAATTGAAGTATATGTATAAATGTCTTTGTGTGTGTGTGAATGGGTTTATGTGTACTTGCTGATTGTTTTGATGAATATATGATTGTGTGCATTATTGTATCAAGGTATTAGTGTGCATGGAGGGGGTGTGAATGTGTGTATTGCATTGTATTCACTGATCACACATCCACTATAGCTGTTCCTCACTAAAATCAATGAAATATTGATTTACAGGCTATAGTCAATTTGAAGACATAAATGAAATCATAATAATATTAATTTCATTCATTTACATCAACATTCATAAAACATTAACATTAGATTTTGTAGCTCTGTATTTAGCTTTGAAATGCTTCAACAAATTTCTCAACCTGTTTTACAATTAATTGATGAGGTTCCTGCTGATATCGCTCAAGACCTGGTGTCCATTGTGATGGACATTGCATTTGAAAAAAATCCTGTGTTCTGCAAATCTGAAAGATCTTCAAAATAACTTTGAATATTATCATTTGATAGTCTTGATTTTATAATAGATGCAAGTTGATGAGTCTACCATTAACATAACTCTGCATATAAAAGGTCAAATGTGGGCTTCCTTCTCTTCCTCTCTAAGTGGTGATCATGTCTCTCTTTTGTAATTGTAATTGTAATTATCACAAAGGCTTTATGAGCGGGAATTGCTATTGTTTAGTGTTTATTATTCATCAAATCAAGTAAATATACATAGAAAATAATAGTTATTATTTGTAGCATGTTGTTCAGCATTTTATAATTATTTTTGAAAAATCATGTGACACTGAAAACTGTCATGATGCTGGAAATACAGCTTTGCTAGTGCAGGAATCAATTGCATTTAAAATATATGAAAAGAGTAATAGATGTATACATTATTATGTTGTCTATATTTAAGCTCTAAAAAGCATTAGCATCTGCGTAATCTGCAAATATGATTTGATACACTTGCTTTACTTTGTGTTTATACGGATAATCACAGATTCAGAGTGGCTAGAAGCTCTGTGGAGCTGAGTATTGAGTCTACACGGTTCTCATGTGATATTTAAGTACCTCAGCGCCGCTCAGCAGCCCTTCATTCTATTCCGTATCGACGTGTAGACACATCTATCTAAAGACATGGCCGAAACCGCTCCAGCTGCCGCTGCTCCGCCGGCTAAAGCTCCCAAAAAGAAGTCTGCCTCTAAACCCAAGAAAGCGGGCCCGAACGTCAAGGACCTCATCGTCAAGACCGTGACCGCCTCCAAGGAGAGAAGCGGCGTGTCCCTCGCCGCCCTGAAGAAGGCTCTTTCAGCGGGTGGCTACGATGTGGAGAAGAACAACTCCCGCGTCAAGACTGCCGTCAAGAGTTTGGTGACCAACGGTACCCTGGTCCAGACCAAAGGCACTGGCGCCTCCGGTTCCTTCAAGCTCAACAAGAAGCAAACCGAAACCAAGAAGAAACCCGCTAAGAAAACCCCCGTGAAAGCAAAGAAGCCTGCTGCTAAGAAACCCGCTGCTAAGAAATCTCCCAAGAAGGTGAAGAAACCGGCCGCCACCGCTGCAAAGAAGGCGACAAAGAGCCCCAAGAAAGTCAAGCCTGCAGCTGCTAAGAAGCCAGCCAAGAGCCCCAAAAAGGCCAAGAAGCCAGCAGCCGCTAAGAAAGCAACCAAAAGCCCCAAGAAGGCCAAGGTAGCTAAACCTAAAACGGTGAAGCCCAAGGCAGCAAAGCCTAAAAAGGCAGCACCCAAAAAGAAGTAAATGTCACACTTTGTGTTTGTTTCTTCCCAAAACAAAACGGCTCTTTTAAGAGCCACCTACTTGGTACGACTAAAGAGCAACATTTTATCTTAAATAAATTCTCATTTGAGAGAGACGGTTAACTCGGGGAGCGTGTATGCTTTTAGCTCAGAACGATACATACCTCTACAATACATTGTTATAAACTTACGTAAAACATTTATTGATGATTACCTTTTATTCACTTTAGCATCTTAAATTTAATATCTGAAACGTATTAACTGATGTAGCTAAATCATGATTTGGCTTGATTTGAAGAGAATATCAAGAGGCTGATCTACTTACAAAAGCATATGTTTATGTGGACAATTCAATGTGGATTTCAATATGCGATTGTATAACCTTGGTTATTTAACCTTCGTCTGCATTAAACGCATTTCATAGGAATAAGAATTTACGTCGTCAATTCATTAATTCATTACAACTGATTAAAATGAAAGCTGGAAGAGGGGAGGGGTTTGGAGTTTTGGAGGGACGCGCAGTGATTGGTTTGCAGCTGTGACAGACTCTGGCCAATAGACGACGAGCACTCGCTCTTAAAAACTGATGGTCAGGCCACAACCCTATTATTTCTGCATTGATCAGCAGCAACAACTACAGCGTTTCAATAATGAGTGGAAGAGGCAAAACCGGAGGCAAAGTCAGAGCAAAGGCTAAGACTCGCTCATCCAGAGCAGGTCTGCAGTTTCCCGTCGGTCGTGTTCACAGGCTTCTTCGCAAAGGCAACTATGCTGAGCGCGTCGGTGCTGGAGCTCCCGTTTATTTGGCTGCTGTGCTCGAGTATCTCACTGCTGAGATCTTGGAGTTGGCTGGAAACGCCGCAAGGGACAACAAGAAGACCCGTATCATCCCCCGTCACCTGCAGCTGGCGGTGCGCAACGACGAGGAGCTGAACAAACTTCTGGGCGGAGTGACCATCGCTCAGGGCGGTGTGCTGCCCAACATCCAGGCTGTGCTGCTGCCCAAGAAGACCGAGAAGCCCGCCAAGGGCAAGTAAATGAGCTGCAGTCTGATAAATACTTCAAACAACCAAAGGCTCTTTTCAGAGCCACCCACTTTCTCTGTAAGAGCAGTTTGAATGATATGGTAAACAGGAGCACCAGTGCAAACAAAGAGACACACACCCTTGCCTACATTAATAGGCTATAATGATGTTGGCGGTGTACAAAGCGAATTTTGATACACGTCAGAGAACGATGTGTTACCGAAATAACCTTTAAAAAGATGCGAAAGTTAAAATATTGTGTGTCGATATATGTATAACCACACGTTTGTAATGTTAATGCTGTTAGGCTGCAATAGAAGGATAGGGAAACATTTTTTTTTTAATTAAAGGCAACATCCCGATATTTCAAAGACCCAAATGTTCTTTTCACAGCCACCTACATTTTCTATAAGAGCGTTGAAAAAATGTGAACCTATCCATACCTATATAAGTAACTTGTCACTACTTTCGCTGTGGACACAAACAGCGAATGAGGATAAACGTAATTGTCATATAATTTTGCTTTAGAGAAATATCGCTGTTATAAAAAAAAATTGAGAAAAGTGTTACAATGTTCAGTGTAAATCGATTATTGTATGATCACACATTTACGATATGTACGCTGTTATACTGCAATAGGTGGATAGGGAAACATTAAAAAATATATAGAAAACATTTTAAGCCCATTGTCACGAGTAGTGTAAATACTAAAAGTACTTTAACAGAGTATTTATGGTATGATAAACATAAATGTAAAGAAATATAAATTAAAATTTAATTAAAGTCCAATAATGGGACAAAGAACAAATAACATTTGAGCGGGAATCGTAGACTGCCGCCTCTTGTAAGAAAAAAACAAAACAAAACAGGAAACGCACTGCTGTTGGCCACCTCATGCTCTGACGAAAAACAAAAGCCAATCAAATGCGATTACAGAGGCACCGCCCAATGCAGCAGTAGAGTTTAAAAAGGTGCTGCAAACAAGAACAAAATCATTCTGTTTTGAAGAACAAGCAGAGAACTCGAGAAAATGGCAAGAACCAAGCAGACCGCTCGCAAATCCACCGGTGGAAAAGCCCCGAGGAAGCAGCTTGCTACCAAAGCCGCTCGGAAAAGCGCTCCAGCCACCGGCGGCGTCAAGAAGCCTCATCGTTACAGGCCAGGAACTGTAGCTCTGCGAGAGATCCGTCGCTACCAGAAGTCCACCGAGCTGCTGATTCGCAAGCTTCCCTTTCAGCGTCTGGTCCGAGAAATCGCTCAGGATTTCAAGACGGATCTGCGCTTCCAGAGCTCCGCTGTCATGGCTCTTCAGGAGTCCAGCGAGGCTTATCTGGTCGGCTTGTTTGAGGACACCAACTTGTGCGCCATCCACGCCAAGAGAGTGACCATCATGCCCAAAGATATTCAGCTGGCTCGCCGCATTCGTGGAGAGCGCGCTTAAACCCACAGCTTCTCATAAACCTAAAGGCTCTTTTCAGAGCCACCTAAATGTTTCAAACAAAGTGGAATTTCCTCGTCTCTGTTGTTCTGTGCTCACTTACACATGACTTTTTTTTTTTTATTGAACAATCGTTCATGTACGAACAACTTAGCAATACCAAAACATCATTATTTCGCAATATACAGAACAGGTGCATACAAATAAAATACAAAGAACGGAGAGAGAGAGGGGAAAAAAACATGCAGGGGGGCTGGTGATTTTCTTGTAAATCATATTCTATAATAATAATTGGAAACAAATGTACTGCATTTTTACCTTTAGGGCTTTTGTACACAGAATAAACTCATTATGAAATGCACGAAAGGTTAGTTTTACTTTAAAGTGTTTTGACTTATTTATATTGAATTTACCCAACATGTGGATGCTATCTACCAGAAGATCATCTTCACTATTATTCATTAAAAGTCCATAGCTAATGCCCTTTAGGGTGAAGCTATATCAGTAACGTACCTTTGGGTAAAGCCAGTCATGGATAACCATAATGCATCCACATACATACAATGAAAAAACAAGTGATCTGTGGTTTCAATATCATTACAGAATATACATTTGTTAGTATCAAATCCAAATTCCAAATCCAAATCTAAGTCTTAAGTACTCACTGGATGGAAATATTCCATTTAAAATTTTTAAATTAATTTCTTTAATATTGGGAGATAAAGGAAAGGTTAAGTATTTAGTTCCGAGAATATGGATGGTATCTTTTTGGAAATAATAATAAATCGAATTTCTGTAAACCTTACACATGACATAATATGCTAAACTGCAGCAAATTTCCTAGTTGATATAGGAACATCGGGAAAATGCTTTTGTTACTGCAAGTGAATATTGCAACATGTCTTATTAATGAATTTTCGTCCGCAGGTGTAATAATGGTTCTAAACGAAACAACTGTGCAGATTGGGAGAAACTGACTTCACTGAAAGTAAAATTAAAGAGGTCCATTTGTATAACAAATTAAATGTGTTCTTCTATCACCATGATTTATTAAAATTTCTGAATAAAGCATTTTAAATTCTCATGTAATTTTCTCTTTATTTGAGGTAGTTTAACAGAGCAATGTTAATGTTTAGTTCTTAAATGTTTCAACATTGTTTTCACCTCCAGTACTTAAACTTCTAATGTTTGTCATTCATTGTTACTGTATATGCACTACATACTGTAAGACTTGATCAACAGTGTCATTAAATTCCACAATACCTACATAATTCACTTGGATGTTTCTAGATTTGATTTAGATTTCCATTTAATGTAGTATGGCCGATTCAGATTCTAGTCATTACTGATTATTCTTCTCTTCTCAATCCGGTCTCAATATTTCCTATTCCTACTTCCATTTTACTTATATGTAAGTTCCAACCTGGTCCATTTCTGTCCCCAGTACAAATGTGCATTAAAAAATATATAAAAATACATGTTATTCCTGCACATTAATCTAACTGCAAATTTAAACTATATTAATACAAAATAAATAAATTATATATATTTATAACCTTTAATACCTAAAGCACTGAAAATATAACATTTGTACATGTCCCCAGTCTCTAACGCTACATTTTAACATGAAATATAATGTTTAAAATCCTTCAGAAATGATTTTATTTTGCATTTTTGTGTACCTCTATATCCCATCTTTGCTTTAAATTTTTACAAGACACTTTTTCAATGTAACGTTTCAACATCTGGATCTTCTGAAGGCAATAAAATTACCTAAAGCATGTGGTCTCATTTTCTTGTAACTTTTCAAACTGTCCTGTTACCTTAATTATTGTTTAGGTTTTTCTTGTTTATTTAAAATAATAAATAAATAAATAAATAAATAAATAAATAAATAAATAATTAAACTAGTTCTAAGGTCTGAAGAGACTCACATTAAATCATACAGGAGAGAAACCAGTCAACTAAGTTTGTGGCTAACCTTTTACAGTGCTTGAGTGTTGTTGTCTTTTACTGCATATGATAATTCAAGATGATAGTTAAACCAATTCTAAATGCACCTGCAGAGTATTATTCCAATCATGTCTCTGGTCATTGAGAATTGTTTTAATAATGTGCAAAAATCTCACCCTGTTCTCATGAAGCAAGTATTGTGTCTCGTCTCATCTCTTGAGTTAAGTGTTGGCGTTAATGATAATCAAACAACAAACAACAAGGAGAAAACCATTCCCTGCTCTTCACAGAACAGCATTTGTAGCTTTTATAAAAATTTATATAGTGAAAATTGTGCCCTACCATCACATTCACATAAATACATTATTACAAGAGGACATATGTGACCCTGGACCACAAAACCAGTCATAAGGTTAAATTTTACAAAACTGAGATATATACATCATATGAAAGCTCAGTAAATAAGCTTTCTATTGGTGTATGGTTTGTTAGGATAGGACAATATTCGGCTGAGATACATCTATTTGAAAATCTGAAATCTAAGGGTGAAAAAAATCAAAATAATGAGAAAATCACCTTTAAAGTTGTCCAAATTAAGTTCTTAACAATGCATATTACTAATCAAAAATTACATTTTGATAGGTTTACAGTAGGAATTTTACAAAAAAATCTTCATGGAACATGATCTTTACTTAATTTCCTAATGATTTTTGACATAAAAGAAAAATCAATAATTTTGACCCATACAATGTATTTTTGGCTATTGCTACAAATATACCCCAGCGACTTAAGACTGGTTTTGTGGTCCAGGGTCACATATGTCTTCATTGATCTAGTCACATGATTCTGCTCTCAGATTGCACCAGATTTATGCATTTAAATTAAAAATGAACAAAATGTTCTTAGAACAGTGGTTCTCAACTCCAGTCTTCGGGGCCCACTGCTTTGCACATTTTGTATGTGTTTAAATCTGACACACATTTAGTTCAGTTCATGGATCTTTCTCCTAACCATCTGATGATCTGAATCAGGTGTGTTAAATGAGGGAGACATATAAAATGTGCAGAACATTGGGCCCCAAGGACTGGAGTTGAGAACCATTGCCCTAGAAGAACCAATCATTTTAATTTCATTTTTATTATTTTTTGTTATTTATATTTTATGTCATACCCCGTTCTCCACCTATAAACATAACCCTAATAAAAACCTCTACAGACCACTAGACTAGACCACAAGACTTGTACATTTCAAGAATCAAGAAATGGGCAGGTAACATCATCACAGGCCCCTTTCTCCCTGGCCACAAAATGTTTACACTTTTCCTCTCAGGCAAACGTTATAGATCTCTGTGAACTAGAACATCTAGACACAAAAAGTGTTTTAGAGTCACATTATCTCCAGATTTGACATATAAATTACCACTTGCTTTTATCATTAATTCTCAGTAACTGACAGGCATAATTAGATATCATGCAAATACATGTACTGTACATATTTGTTTATAGAGTTAATACAGTACGCAGTGCACAAAACTGTACACAGATTTTCTGTTCCAGATGTATATCATGTTGTTTTTGTTTTTGGTTATTTTCCTACTCATGTGTCATATAGGATTGATTATTTATATATGTATGTCCGAAGAACTCCTAAAAAAAAAAATAAAAAAAAAATAAATAAATAAAAATAAACAAAAAACAATAAAATAAAAAATCATTGTGTTTGCAAACATCGCGCAAGAAAAAAAAAATACAAATCTTTCTGATTCTTATTTTCTTTGTCCTAAAGGTTTTGCCACTTATTAATTAATTGTCCTGACGATTGCTTTTCATCATCAATTAGATATCTCATTCAAGTTCAGAGTTTTTAGAATATTTATGACATCTAGTTACATCTAGTTCTGCTCCAACAACCAATCATGACGTGTATCGTATGATGTAGCATAGCTCCGCCTTTACTCCGCCTTTACGGGTTTCAATTAGGTCCTGTAGGGTACTGTAAAGCTCTTCTCGCAGAACCTTAGCTTTCACAATTTCAGTTGTTGCGTAAAACTCTGAAGAGTTGTAACCATGTCTGGAAGAGGTAAAGGCGGCAAAGGACTCGGAAAAGGAGGCGCTAAGCGTCATCGTAAAGTTTTACGTGATAACATCCAGGGAATCACCAAACCCGCTATCCGTCGTCTCGCTCGCCGTGGCGGTGTCAAGCGTATCTCCGGTCTGATCTACGAGGAAACACGCGGTGTGCTGAAGGTGTTCCTGGAGAACGTGATCCGCGATGCCGTTACCTACACTGAGCACGCCAAGAGAAAGACCGTTACCGCCATGGATGTCGTGTATGCGCTGAAACGACAGGGACGCACTCTGTACGGCTTTGGAGGTTAAACGTTTCCACACTAACATATAAACCCAAAGGCTCTTTTAAGAGCCACCCACATTTCCAAGAAAAAGTTAAAATTTTCTTCATTTCATTGTGCTTGTGATTTGTTTAATAACCGTCTTATGAGCACAATTGTAATTCTTCAAGATTTTTTACCCCAAAATGTAGTAGTTTAAGCACACACTGACATATAAATGCATGTCTGAGCTGTTTTAACGGGAATAAACGTTTATTAAAAATACTTGCATGTCCAAATTGAACTGTGGCATAATCGTAGCTTAATCAAAGTCCTGTCTGTGAAACCAGGCCATAAAGGCGTTTTTGCTTTCTTAATTGGTGTTAATAGCCAGAAATACTTTGCATGGGTCAAAATGATCGATTTTTATTTTATGCTAAGAATCATCAGGATATTAAGTAAAGATTATGTTTTGTCAAGGTATTTTGTGAATTTCTCACCGTCAATGCATTCAAAATTAATTTTTGATTAGTAACGTGCATTCCTAAGATTTTGACAACTTTAAAAGATGATTTTGTCCTATCCTAACAAACCATAAATCAAATATTTTATTCAACTTTCAGATTTCCTTCTTTTTGTTGTTTAATGGCGGGTGGCATCCAACGTTAAGGTGTAATACTGCATACCGAGTGTGAACCAGAGTGACTAACAGAAACTTAACCATCTAGAGAGATCCAGACCGCTGTGCGTCTGCTGCTGCCCGGTGAACTGGCCAAACACGCCGTGTCTGAGGGCACAAAGGCAGTGACCAAATACACCAGCTCTAAATGAGGCCTGGCTTTATTTACCCCAAAGGCTCTTTTAAGAGCCACCCATCTTTTCGTCTAAAGAGCTTTTATACATATTATTGGTTAAATATGTGGTTGGAAAATAATGGTTTGCTAGAAGCGTTTATAGCCTCTTTTGCAGATAAAAAGTTGGAATGCAGAAAACGCTTATGTTAAGTTCATAACACATCACTTATAAAACACTGGTTTAAGAGACGTACTGATATCGGTTATATGCATTTTAACACAGTGATTGATGTTAATCATCGTGTAATTCAAATGGTTTTACGACAACAAATAACGAAGCAACATCAGAGGTGTACTCTGTGATGCATATTATTCATTTTGTTATACAGCTTTTTTTCTTTAAGGTGCAGGTCATTCAAAAGAACAGCATTTATTTCTCATGCCGTTATATTGTTTCTATCCATCAAACAAATGTGCATAGAAAATAATAGGTATTGTTTATAGCATGGTTATCAGCATTTAAAAATTAATATATTTGAAGAGTTATTTGACACTGAAGACAAATATATTATTGCTAGCACAGGAACCAATTTATTTTTAAATATATTCAAACAGAAAAGACATATATATGGATAGATAGATGTATAATTACTTAGTCTATATTTAAACTCTAAGAACGCATTGGCATCTGCTAGTTTCTGTAAAGATATTTTGATACGATTTGCAGTTCTTTGTTAATTTTGCACCATCAAAATAAACCAGATAAAAAATTGGCTTCAAACTTTTTTTTTATGTCAAATCTCTCTTCTCCCAAATTCCTCACAAACGGATAATCGTACCACTATTGTGGGTGGCTGGATCAGCCTACAGCCGGAGCACTGCCGCTTTATGTAAGAATAGGATTCATAGATTTGACCATGCAATTGTAGATATCACTAAAATGGTTGGTTTTAATAATGTGCAACCACTTTATATAGATATGAAAAAAAAAAAAAAAAAAACGCTTGGCACTCTTTTTTTCCTTTGTCCTTTTTCTCTATCAAATGTTTTAGTGTCATATTACAACATAAATTAAGGTCTTTTAGAATCATTTCAGAAATATTTAGATATTTTGTGACAGAAAAATGCATAAAAAATATATATATATGGCGTTTGGATGGCACCCGGTGGCTATTTGTGGTATAACGCCCTAAACAAACTTTCACAGGAACCTTTTTTTTTCATATCAACTTCAAATTTGGAACATAACTTATTTAGATGTAAGGCTTCGATTTGATATCAAATTTAGGATAAAACCTGTTATGTAAAATATGTACATTATAAATAGAGTTGTGACGTTCGCGAACGAACCGATTCTTTTGAACGGCTCATAAACATGAACGATGGGAGCCGAGTCGTGGCTGGGGTGGGAGCCATTCTTTCTGTCGTTCTTTTTTCCTATGCGTGTTTCACACAGATGCACACAAATTATTCCCGGATGGTCTACTACTTAACTTAAGAATTCGAAGTGCGGATCAATGCACACTCTAACGGCTAATACATTGCCCACAACACATTACCCAGTGTCCGAGGATTCGATTAGAACTACAAACACGCATAAAAATTGTAAAAAAAAAACTACAAACATGGCGGATAAGCGCGACCAACGGAGAAAGGGGTTTTAGTGATAAATAATCAATGTGTAACCTAATAAAAAATATTTATTTAATGTTATCCATGGTATATTTCATGTGCAGCAACATTATGAACTTTTATAATGATAGGTTTGGTCATTAACTTTTAAATGCATCATTATGCAAACACGAGCAAAGTTCTCGGCATAAAAGACTCGTATAAGAACGTGCCTCTTCATTTCTCTCTAATACGGCAGGAAATCAAATTAAACGAAATGTAGATGATATTAACTGACAGGGCAGTTTAAACAGTGACAGGATTTAGGTAACTAAGTAACAGACGAAGTAGTATGTCCCAAAGCTTGCCTACTATTCTGCTACATACTCAAAAGTATGTACTTTTTCTTCACAAAAAGAGTACATACTTTAAGGGCATAGTATAAGTATGCGAACTGGGACGCAGCAACATACTTTGTACTAAAGGTAGATCCAAAATAGTGATGTTGATAGTGAAGCAGAGGGATGTTGTGCAGCCCTATGGAATATAGTCCACACATGACAAATGATGTAATAATCAATATTTCAGAATAATTCAAACTCAGATATTGGTGTGTGATATCTGAGTTTTAATTATTTGACTACAAATCTCACCTCATCATTCCTCCCAGTGATTATTTCCAGGATAAACTGAGATGCCCCCAAGCTGGCTTCTTAAAACTGACTAATATTTAAAAAGAGCCAAAAGAGCCGTTCTTTTGAACGGCTCTTTGAAAGGAACGGATCGCCAAGATCCGGATCCCCTCAAAGAGCCATAAATCCCATCACTAATTATAAATATAAAATATAATAAAAAATGTACGTTGTATTTTCTTTACAGTAAATTTAAACTTAACTTTAAATTTGTTGATGCAGTATTTTTTAATTGGTTTGGTACTATTTTTATAAGTAAAGTGTGCATTTTCAAATCTCTTAGTACAAAACTTCAAACTGATCACATTTGTAACACCAGTCATTCTTTAAAATCTGATGTCATGATTTAATTGTATTTGCACATATTGTCATTCAACTTAATCATTGTTTCAGAACACAAGATCATTATGATATATATTGAGAACATTTGCTTTAATCACCCAAACAAAACAGTAAGATCTTTTTTCAACTTAGTACTTTCACCAATCATTTCATTCAGGAGCAAATAATACAAGGAAAGCGTTTCAAATTATCCTTGGTGCTGAATGAGTGTAACTGAACTGTAAAAATTTACACAGCAAATATTACACTTATGTTCAGACATATATATATATATATATATATATATATATATATATATATATATATATATATATATTATATATACATATAAGTCACCACCTGGATTTAACTAAGTGCTACACTCTAAAAAGTGCTGGGTTAAAAAATAACCCAACCATAACCCAGCTGCTGGGTAACTATGGGACAGAACACGCGTTGGGTTGTTTTGACCCAAGTGCTGGGTTAAATCATTTGACCCAATATGCTGGGTTGTTTATTTGACCCAACCAGTGGGTCAGATTAACTGTGTTGCTGGGTTAAAAACTACCTAAATATTGGGTTATTTGTTGTCTAATTGCCTTGCTACCTTTATATTTACCAATAATAATATATAAATCACAAAAGAATGTAAAATTATTATTGTTTTTCTGTAATACAGTTACACAACACAAAAAAATGCATCTGTAAATGTCAATTTAATGAGTTTTCATATTTCTTTTTAATACAGTTTTCAAATAGGTGCAGCTGTCACACATTTTGTCCAACCCTTACAGACACAAATAATGGTTTTAGTAGATCAGTTTCTTTTAAACACAAAACTGTAAACAAGGCACACTATATTCATATTCTTTATGTCAACATTGCAGCAGCAGAACACTCAAAAATGAATTATTACCAAATTAGAATCATTCCAAACATTATGCCATTAAAACTTAGCCAAACAAAGAGTCCACCAGACAATTCTTACAATTTAAAACATGTTACAAGTGACCAAGAAAAAAAACTTTTGCCCTCAAAAACTTCACACATGAAGACTTATGTCCATCAATATGATATACTGCAAGCTGGAGAAATTCCCAGGCAACAAGTCCGCTTCAATGGCATGGCCTGGAACAATGGCGATGGCCTAGAAATGTCGTTGTCTCATCCCAAGGCTCAAATCCACCATGTTGGTCCCCACCTGTTAATTATACGGCATTTAGTCTTGCAACATAACTAGCATTTTAAGTTAAGTGTATTTTATGAACATAAACATAGAGGCATGAAATAAATGCTCATTTTGCTTCTCAACTTTTCATACAGTTGTGGTCAAAATTATTAGAACACTAGTATTTTCACCAGCTAAATAAGGTTTTAAATCAGTGATTTCTCTTTTGCTGTAGTGTGTCAGTAGGAAATATCGGTTTACATTTCCATTCATTTTGCCATTAATTGTGATAATCCAGTGACATTTTTGTTTGCACAACAGCCAGTGCTCCACACAGGATCTGATCTCATCATCATCCAGAAGAACTGTGACAGCGTCTCCAAGATGCTCCAAGAGACCTGCCTGCAAAGTTACAGTACTGTTAAGAGTTTTAAGCACTTGTCTAAAAATGTCATAAAATGATGCTGTCAAAAATAATGTCATAACTAAATGTTCTTTATCAGTTAACCTTGATTAACTAAATTAAATCAACATTTGGTTTGACCATCCTTTTGCGTTTAAAGCAGCTTTTGCCCTACAGTAGGTGCACTTGCACATAGTTTTTCAGGTAGCTTTGCAGGTAGGTCTCTTGAAGCATCTTGGAGACGTTGTCACAGTTCTTCTGGATTTAGTCTGTCTCAGTTTGTTCTGTTTCTTCATATCATTCCAGACAGACTGGATGATGATGAGATCAGATCTCTGTGTGGAGGATTGGCTGTTGTGCAAACAAAAACCTCACTGGATACACAATTAAAGGCAAAATGAATGTTTGGAAATGTAAACTGATATTTCTTACTGACACACTACAGCAAAAGATAACAAACACTGACTTAAAATAATTTTTTAGCTGGTGAAAATACTACTGTTATAATAATTTTGGCCACCACTGTGTTTATATATATATATATACACCCTTATTAGAGCAGAAAACGTAAAACAAAACTTACAGGTTGTACGTCAATGAATGGCCTCCGGGATTCCGTGGTTGTGGGTCTGAAGACCTTTTATCCAGAGTGGGCAGGACTTTGAAAGCACTTTCCCCTTTAGCATCTAAACCATAGGAATAATATGCAAACTGTGAAACATATTTTATAATCAAAACAACAAACTGAAACCCTTTCATATGAAGATTTCTTCATTCCTTTAAATAATGCAAATTAATTCCCACCCTCATTCAATGTAACAAACATCCACTGAGACGGCGAGATGTGATGAACCCAAGTGCAGTTTATTTACAGTGACGATAATCCATAAATCCAAACAATCCAAACGTGAAACATAATCCAGACAATGACTTGACATAAACTTGACAGACTTGACTTGACTTAACTTGACATAAACAGACTTGACTTGACTTGACTTGGCTTGAACAGACTTGACATAAACTTGACTTGGCATGAACAGACTTGACTTGAAACAGACTTGAAAAACACTCACCAGACAGCAGAATTACAACTTCAATACTTCAATACGCGACAGGGACCATTAAAACACAAGGGCTATTTATACAGACAATGAGGAACACATGACAAGAATGAACCAATGAAAAACAAGGAACAAGACCATAGCAACCAATGACAACCAATCAGAACGTGACACATGAAACTAGGGAACCAATGGCAGGAATACATGAGGGAAGGGAAGCAAGACACAACAGCATGAAATGATTACATAATAAAAGACATGAAAACATGAACATGAAACAAAACAAAACCCCACGTTACATATCCCCCCCTCTAAGGGCGGCTCCAGACGCCCAAAACACACCACCCAAAACAAAACAAAAACCCAAAAAGTCCAGAAGGGTGGTGGAGCAGAGACAGTATATGGGGGAGGGATGGAGGGCCAGGCCCATGCAGGGGAACAGGACTGGGATCATGGCATGGAGTATGGAAAGGTGGTGAGCCTGGATCCTGGGGCAAGGGCAGGTCTACACAATGGGAGAATGGAGGTCCTGGGCCGTGGAGCAGTGACAGACAGTGGAACACTGGAGGACCTAGGCCGTGGAGCAGTGGCAGACTGTGGATCAATGGAGGACCTGGGCCATGGAGCAGTGGCAGACTGTGAAACAGTGGAGGACCTGGGCCATGAAGCAGTGGTAGACTGTGGAACAGTGGAGGACCTGGGCCGTGAGGCAGTGGCAGACAGTGGGAAACTGGAGGACCTGGGCCGTGGAGCAGTGGCAGACTGTGGATCAATGGAGGGCCTGGGGCATGGAGCAGTGGCAGACTGTGGATCAATGGAGGACCTGGGCCGTGGAGCAGTGGTAGACTGTGGAACATTGGAGGGCCTGGGGCATGGAGCAATGACAGACAGAGAAGCTCTGGAGGACGTGGGCCATGGAGATATGGCAGACAGTGGAACAATGGTGGACCTGGACCGTGGAGTGATGGCAGACAGTGAAGCTCTGGAGGATCAGGACCGTGAAGTGATGGCAGACAGTGAAGCTCTGGAGGATCAGGGCCATGAAACAGTGGCAGACTATGGAGTAGTGGAAGCCACGGCGGGGCCGGCAGAGCAGGAAGCCATGGCGGGGCCGGCAGAGCAGGAAGCCTAGGCGACGCAGGCAGAGCAGGAAGCCATGGCGGAGCCGGCAGAGCGTGAAGCCTTGGCAGTGCAGGCAGAGCAGGAGGCCTTGGCGGTGCCGGCAGAGCAGGAGGCCTTGGCGGAGCAGGCAGAGCGTGAAGCCTTGGCGGAGCAGGCAGAGCGTGAAGCCTTGGCGGAGCAGGCAGAGCGTGAAGCCTTGGCGGTGCAGGCAGAGCAGGAGGCCTTGGCGGAGCAGGCAGAGCGTGAAGCCTTGGTGGTGCAGGCAGAGCAGGAGGCCTTGGCGGTGCAGGCAGAACAGGAAGCCATGGCGGAGCCGGCAGAGCAGGAAATCCCGCTATGGACGCCGCCTCGGTAAGAGGCATGGGCGCAGCGGGTTCGTGGACAGACGTGGCCTTTGGGACGCAGTGAGCAGCCCACACACTTAAAATGGCGATGGCCATCACAGGCAGCGCAGTGGATAGAGGGGGGCCCACCAGGCTAGTGGGTGTGTGGCTTGGGAGCGTTGGCTCTGCGGGTATGCCTGCAGCCCGTACTGACATTAAAGGAGGGTCCAGTATGCTGGCAATCAAGACCTGATGAGGCTTTGAAGGATAAATTGAGGCTTGGCATGGCTCTGGCGTGGCGGCCATCTTGGCCGGGGACTCTGGTGTGGCGGCCATCTTGGCCGGGGACTCTGGCGTGGCAGCCATCTTGGCCGGGGACTCTGGCGTGGCGGCCATCTTGACAACAGGCTTAGGGATGGCAGCCATCTTGGGTGCAAACTTTGCGTGAGTAGGCCCTGGAGCGGCAGGCTTGGCGTGAGCAGGCCCTGGAGCGGCAGGCTTGGCGTGAGCAGGCCTTGGAATGGCAGGCTTGGCGTGAGCAGGCCCTGGAGCGGCAGGCTTGGCGTGAGCAGGCCCTGGAGCGGCAGGCTTGGCGTGAGCAGGCCCTGGAGCGGCAGGCTTGGCGTGAGCAGGCCCTGGAGCGGCAGACATGGTGTGAGCAGGCCCTGGAGCAGCAGACATGACATGAGCAGACATGACGTGAGCAGGCCCTGAAGCAGCAGACATGACGTGAGCAGGCCCTGAAGCAGCAGACATGACGTGAGCAGGCCCTGGAGCAGCAGACATGACGTGAGCAGGCCCTGGAGCAGCAGACATGACGTGAGCAGGCCCTGGAGCAGCAGACATGACGTGAGCAGTCCCTGAAGCAGCAGACATGACGTGAGCAGGCCCAGAAGCAGCAGACATGACGTGAGCAGGCCCTGGAGCAGCAGACATGACGTGAGCAGTCCCTGAAGCAGCAGACATGACGTGAGCAGGCCCTGGAGCAGCAGACATGACGTGAGCAGTCCCTGAAGCAGCAGACATGACGTGAGCAGGCCCTGAAGCAGCAGACATGACGTGAGCAGGCCCTGGAGCAGCAGACATGACGTGAGCAGTCCCTGAAGCAGCAGACATGACGTGAGCAGTCCCTGAAGCAGCAGACATGACGTGAGCAGGCTTTGAAGCAGCAGACATGACGTGAACAGGCCCTGGAGCAGTAGACATGATGTGAGCAGGCTTTGAGGCAGCAGACATGACGTGAGCAGTCCCTGAAGCAGCAGACATGACATGAGCAGGCATGGCGTGAGCAGGATGTGACATGTGAATAATTCCAGACATGGCGGTTAAGTGTGGAGAATGAGGAGTGGCAGATACTGAAGAATAGCAGGGTTCCTCGTCAGCTATCCCCACAGTAAATGAGGAACCACTCAACCTGAGAGCAAAGTCAATATATGTTTCCAATGACCAATGAATTTTTCCACCAGGCAATTGAGAACGAATGGGTTCATTTAAACCCACTCTAAAAATGTCCTTAAGTGCCACATCATTAAAAGCAACCAGATGGCACAGTCCACAAAAATCTTTTACATAGTCCTCTATCGTTTGGTTTCCTTGACGCAAAGAGAGGAGACGAACAACCGCTGGGTTCATTTTGTTGGTCGCGTATTCTGTAACAAACATCCACTGAGACGGCGAGATGTGATGAACCCAAGTGCAGTTTATTTACAGTGACGATAATCCATAAATCCAAACAATCCAAACGTGAAACATAATCCAGACAATGACTTGACATAAACTTGACAGACTTGACTTGACTTAACTTGACATAAACAGACTTGACTTGACTTGACTTGGCTTGAACAGACTTGACATAAACTTGACTTGGCATGAACAGACTTGACTTGAAACAGACTTGAAAAACACTCACCAGACAGCAGAATTACAACTTCAATACTTCAATACGCGACAGGGACCATTAAAACACAAGGGCTATTTATACAGACAATGAGGAACACATGACAAGAATGAACCAATGAAAAACAAGGAACAAGACCATAGCAACCAATGACAACCAATCAGAACGTGACACATGAAACTAGGGAACCAATGGCAGGAATACATGAGGGAAGGGAAGCAAGACACAACAGCATGAAATGATTACATAATAAAAGACATGAAAACATGAACATGAAACAAAACAAAACCCCACGTTACATTCAACTACTGCAGGTTAAGTTTAGGTATGGGGTCAGATTCAGAGATGTAGAATATGCTCATGCAGAATAAGGCATCAGTTTGTGCTTCATAAGTACTAATTAACAGCCAATATACAAGCTAATAAGCAACTAGTTAAGTGTTACTGTACCATTGTATTTACCAGTTGATGTGTGTCAAATACAGTTGCATATGTTTTTTATAGATTGACATATTATAAGAAAAAGCTTACCTTAAGTCATGTCACCTTATCCCTTGCTGAGCACTCGCAAGAATTAGGTCTGCAACTGTAGCCCAGTCTTCAAAAAGTCTGCCTCTGGATATAGCTTCCTAAAGTCTTGTGAAATCTGATAAAATCTGAAAAACAAATGTGGTTCAATAAGTTTAAGGTTTATACTGGTCTCCTAGTTTGTAATGCAACACAGGCATTCACTAAAATGCCGTTCACATGCCGCGCCTAAAAACGCGTGAAAACGCAAGACGCGTCGCTTTCTCATTCTTTCCAAAACGCAGCTTGCTCTCACATGGCGTCTGCCGTTGCTAAGCAACCATGTCCCGTGCCTGGAAAAACGAGCTTCCAATACGAACGGCATCTACATCTGAAATAACAAACTTCAGTGCGCAAAAAACACGACATGTGAACGTCCGCATACACCACGAGAAATTAAGTCTAACTTTACATACTGTAGCTAAGACAACATTACATTTAAGTAATAAACAATAGTACATACCAGTCATATTGTGGTTTAACATTATTAAAGTAAGGGACATAGCGTTTTAGCTAATGCAGATAAGTTACCTCAAGGAAAAAAGCGCGAAAATGCTCAACATAAAACATATGGATCTATCGTTGGATTCGGCACGTCGCAGACATTTACTTGAAAAAATATGCCCTTAAAAGATAAATTTTTGTATGGAATTATCTAATTTTGACAAAACATTACAAAGCCATACAGTATGCAGACAGTAAAGGAACTTACCCCCGTATTTCTGACCTACTCTTTCCATAAGGCGTTAAAATAAAGGCCATGTGTATACTGTAAGTTATACAAATAACACTACACACACACACACACACACACACACACACACACACACACACACACACACACACTTTATATAACAATAAAGCGATTGTTGAGGCAAAAAAGTACATCGCTAGGGCTAGGCTGCTTAAGTTACAACGTTCGTCATTCACGGAATAAAATGCCAACCCCGCACAGCGACATATCAAATATTGCATTAAACAGTGAAATCAGTGTGCTCTAAAACACAACTTATTAAAAATAAAGGTAAATAATGATATAATCATATTAATTTACCTTATAATCCTGCTTGCTGCGAGGTGCGTGACCGCCTTGGCAAGGAGACGAGTGAAGAATCCAGAATGTTCGATGAAGTGAAAAAAATAAACAAACCGGTTGGGTCAAAATAACCCAACCCAGGTGTTCATAGTGAAAGAACCCCTTATAGTCCATTTGACCCAGCACGATCAACCCAACTGTGTGTTTACAGTGCCTCAAACAACCCAACATTTTGACCCAGCACAATTAACCCAGCAATGTGTTTACAAAAATAACCCAGCACTTTTTAGAGTGTATGATCTGTGGTTGCTGCAGTTGGTCAAGTCTAGGTTCAGCAACAGTATGTGCTCAAAGAATGAGGTCAGCTGACTACCTGAATATACTGAATTACCAGGTTATTCCATCAACGGAATTCCAAATTCCAAGATGACAATGTCAGGATTTGAAAGAGTGGTTCAGGGAGCATAAGACATCATTTTCACACATGGATTGGCCACCACAGAGTCCAGACTTTAACCCCTATTGAGAATCTTTGGGATGTGCTGGAGAAGGCTCAGACTCTACCATCATCAATGCAAGATCTTGGTGAAAAATTAATGCAACACTGGATGGAAATACAGTAAATGTTGTGCCATTGCAGAAGCTTATCGAAACAATGCCACAGCGAATGTGTGCCGTAATCAATGCTAAAGGTGGTCCAATGAAATATTAGAGTGTATGACCTTTTTTTTTTTGGTGGCAACTTTTTTTTTTTGGCCAGGCAGTGTATATTTACATAAGCAAAATATATTTATTCACTGTTCATTTATTTGAACAGTGCAAACACAGTTCTACTTATATGGTAACTAATTGTGATCATCAGGGGAAATGTTATTATATCAAATATTATTATTATTATTTTTCCCCTAAAAAATCTTTGTGTAAGTCTTGTAACTAGAAATTTATTACAACCTTTAGAACATTAAAAACTTTTCTGGGGAATTACAGTAATTATTTCATTAAAAACAGTACATACAGTAGGGAATATATTGGCAAACTCTTACCTGTAGTAACAGGGTTTGTACAAGGTGCTTAAAGTGCTTGAAGTAGGCTATTTGAATTTGACTTCTTGAAATTTAAGTCCCGGAAAACCCTTGAAACAGCCATATTTTTGAGAAGGTACTTGAAAAGTAAAAAAAAAAAAAAAAAAAAAAAAATCTAATAATAATAATAAAAAAATAAAATAAAATAAAACATTGTATATGAAATTAGTTATTATTGGTTAGGGAGAGGCGACAGCAGCAAGGAACCAAAACTCCATCAATGACAGACATGGAAAACATACATAAATAAATAAAACTTTAGAAGAAACCAGGCTCAAAATATAACTTTATACTTTAAAATGTTAAAGTTGTTATTCTTATGTTTTATTAGTTTATTAGAATTTCAAGGATAATAATATTGTTTGATAAAAGAGATATCTGAATCTTTAGTATTTAGTCCTTGAAAACTAGGAATGTACTACAACCTTTGGAACATAAAAAAAAGAACTTCTGGTTTTAGAATTAAATTATTTATTTTAAATGAAAATGTGTGTAAATATTGGCAAAAGATCACCTGTAGTAAATCAGTCAGGACACTAGGCCTTTATGAACAGCTTTCTAAGTACTTAGATCTTATGAACATATTGTGTACTGTACATATATAAAAGAAAGGTTTTGGCAAAATCGCACCTGTAGTAAAACATTGTTTAGTATTACAAGCTTTACAGTTTAACAACGTGCTATTGTAAACGTTTAAAGTCACTTTAATTAAAATACATTAGACGTTTAAACCGAATCGGTGGAATTATCCGACAGTCCCTTACACATCAAGCGCTGATATTTTAAAGCTTTCTCTGGTTTAAATTTGCTGCTACAATACACGTGGGCAGTTTAGATTTTTGTTTTCATGTCTATATAAAGTGGTTGCATATTGTTAAAACTAATCGCATTAGTGATATCAACGATTGCATGGTCAAATCTATCAATCATATTCTTGAAAGCGGCAGCGCCCCGACTGTAGGCTAATCCAGCCACCCACAATAATGGTACGATTATCCGTTTGTGAGGAATTTTGGAAAAAAAAAAAAAGTTTGAAGCGAATTTTTATTTGGTTAATTTTGATGGTGCAAAATTAACAAAGAACTGCAAATCGTATAAAAACATCTTTACAGATTAAAACTATGCAGATGCCAATGCTTTCTTAGAGTTTAAATATAGACTAAGTAATTGTACATCTATCCGTCTATGTCTCTTTTCTATTTGAATGTATTTAAAAAGCAGTTGGATCCTGTGCTAGCAATGCTATATTTGCAGTATCATTAGTCTTCAATATCACATAACTTTTCAAAAATAATTTTAAAATGCCGATAACCATGCTATAAACAGTACCTATTGTTTTTATGCACATTTTTTGATGGACAAAAAACAAAATAACGGCATGAAAAATAAATGCTGTTCTTTTTAATGACCTGCGCCTCAAAAAAAAAAAAAATGTGTCATGGAGTACACCTCTGATGATTGCTTTATTTGTTATCGTTGTAATAAAACCATTTGAATTACAAGATGATTAACATAAATCATTATGTATGATGTCAAAATGTATATAACCGATGTCACTGCGTCTTTTAAACCGGTGTTTTATAAGTGATGTGTAAGAAACTTGATGTAAGCGTTTTCTGTATTTCAACTCTATTTGCAAAACATGCTAAAAAGATCTCTAGCAAAACAATTAAAATACCACCAGCCATATATTTAACCAGTGAAAGCTCTTCAGACGAAAACATGGATGGCTCTTAAAAGAGCCTTTGGGTTAGCTCAAATCACGCCTCATTTAGAGCTGGTGTATTTGGTCACTGCCTTTGTGCCCTCAGACACGGCGTGTTTGGCCAGTTCACCGGGCAGCAGCAGACGCACAGCGGTCTGGATCTCTCTAGATGTGATGGTGGAGCGCTTGTTATAGTGAGCCAGACGAGATGATTCACCGGCGATGCGCTCGAAGATGTCGTTGACGAAAGAATTCATGATCCCCATCGCTTTAGAAGAGATACCAGTATCAGGATGAACCTGCTTCAACACTTTGTAGACGTAGATAGCATAGCTCTCTTTCCTGGACCTCTTGCGCTTCTTTCCTCCTTTGCCGGCGGTCTTAGTGACGGCTTTCTTTGAACCCTTTTTGGGAGCAGCCTTCGCTGGTTCAGGCATCTTGACTAGCGGTAAACAATACAATAACGGCTAGGAAGCATGTACTGGCTATTTATTGAAAGCTCATGCTAATGTAAGAGGGCTAGGTTCCCTCTCCCTGATTGTGTATTTTTGCGCATGAATGAAAGAAGCGTATTTCATTGGTTGGAAATGGGTGGCTAATCAGACACATCCGCCAATCACAGGCTTCTAAATTTGAACGCTTCCCGTCGCCTCCCCGGCACAGGGATTAGGGATGGGCGATACCACTTATTTTGTTTTCGATACGATACCGATATTTTTAAGGCCAGTATCATCGATATCGATACCGATACGATACTTCTAAACTTAATTTTAAATTATTACATTTATTAAATTAATAAGAGTAAAATATGTAATTATGCCCTTTTTTATAACCTTTTACACTTTATATTTGAAATGCATTTTAACATTTAATATGCAACTAATTAAATTTTATTTTCTACACGTGGTTAAAATATGTTTACTTTAGTGGTAACTACAAAACCTACAGTTGAAAATACTTGGTTTCATAAGGGGCTGCCAGTGACAGGCTGTTGCACACATAAAATACAACATTTTTTTTCTGCCAGTGTATAATTTATATTAACATTACTACAAAACATGATCAATGAACTTTAAGTGTTAATTTAAAGAAATGTAATTGCACTTGTGAAATGCAAATTATGTAAGCTTCAATTTCAGTTTGTTTATTGAGAAATAGCTCAAACATGTTTTTATTTTCTGTCCTCTGATAAGCATTGTTCAGGGCTGTCGTTCCCAAAAGCATCAATGATTTCTTATGATACTTTTAGGAAACACATCCCTGTTTGAATGCACTGTCTAAAGGGAGTGAATGCTCTCTGTGATTGATTGGTTCTGTCTTGAATCATTTGCGTGCGTTCAGATGAGTAGGAAAAGTGTTCTATCGTGAACAGTTATTCTCTAACATATGTTATGCATCCAATTCAATGCACATTGTACTCCTGGCTTTTTATTAAATAAACAAAATCACTGGTAAATAAAACACACCTTAGTATCGATATTTTCAATTTGAGTATCGATACTTTCGATACTCGCATCAGTATCGATATATCGATATTTTAGGATCGATATGCACATCCCTAACAGGGATCTTTTTCTGACTTTTTCCGCTCAAAAATGTCAGTGATAAGCGCAATCATGAAAGAACAACAAAGGAACATATATGAAATATGTGAAACTCTTTTCAGACTTCACAACTTGAATATAATGGTTACATTTATGTGGGTGCTGGCCTACAAGGGACTTAAAGGCAATGAAATGGCAGATTCATTAGCAAAGGAAGCAATCAGGCAGGAAACTACAATGGACATCTTATTAAGCAAAACAGAAATAAAGACAATGATTAAAAGACAAATCATCAGCAAATGGCAAGATAAATGGAAGCAAAGACAAACATCTTTATACCATCCAGACGGAAGTGGGAAGGATGAGGAAAACAGGGCGAAATACCAGGGAGAAAAATATAATATCAAGATTAAGATTGTGGGTCACACAACACTAAATAAGACATTGCATCTCATCGGGAAACATCCAACAGGTCTGTGTGAGTGTAGTCAGTATTCAGTATATACTATGTCACTGTCAAAAATATTTTACAGAAAGAAATATTTAGAAGGACACCACAGGAGACACTAGATGTAAAGCTAATACTCGATCAAAGAGGGATTTATAAGTCTTTCATTTTATTTTTGAGGGAAACTGAGTTAATTAATAGGATATGAAGGTCTTATTATTATTACTTCATTGTTTTTTTTTTAGTTTTGGGGTGGTTATTAAGTTTCTGTTAGTCACTCTGGTTCACACTCGGTATGCAGTATTACACCTTAACGTTGGATGCCACCCGAAATTAAACAACAAAAAGAAGGAAACCTGAAAGCTGAATAAAATATTTGATTTATGGTTTGTTAGGATAGGACAAAATCACCTTTTAAAGTTGTCAAAATCTTAGGAATGCACGTTACTAATCAAAAATTAATTTTGAATGCATTGACGGTGAGAAATTCACAAAATACCTTGACAAAACAATCTTTACTTAATATCCTGATGACTCTTAGCATAAAATAAAAATCGATCATTTTGACCCATGCAAAGTATTTCTGGCTATTAACACCAATTAAGAAAGCAAAAACGCCTTTATGGCCTGGTTTCACAGACAGGACTTTGATTAAGCTACGATTATGCCACAGTTCAATTTGGACATGCAAGTATTTTTAATAAACGTTTATTCCCGTTAAAACAGCTCAGACATGCATACAGTAGTCAACATTCGAAGTGGATCAAAACCTTTCATCAGATTTGTCCTAAAACCAAAAAGAATACCTGTTCTTATCTTAGGACAACTTTGATGAACTTTTTTGATCCACTTCGAATGTTGACTACTGTATGTCAGTGTGTGCTTAAACTACTACATTTTGGGGTAAAAATCTTGAAGAATTACAATTGTGCTCATAAGACGGTTATTAAACAAATCACAAACACAATGAAATGAAGAAAATTTTAACTCTTTCTTGGAAATGTGGGTGGCTCTTAAAAGAGCCTTTGGGTTTATATGTTAGTGTGGAAACGTTTAACCTCCAAAGCCGTACAGAGTGCGTCCCTGTCGTTTCAGAGCATACACGACATCCATGGCGGTAACGGTCTTTCTCTTGGCGTGCTCAGTGTAGGTAACGGCATCGCGGATCACGTTCTCCAGGAACACCTTCAGCACACCGCGTGTTTCCTCGTAGATCAGACCGGAGATACGCTTGACACCGCCACGGCGAGCGAGACGACGGATAGCGGGTTTGGTGATTCCCTGGATGTTATCACGTAAAACTTTACGATGACGCTTAGCGCCTCCTTTTCCGAGTCCTTTGCCGCCTTTACCTCTTCCAGACATGGTTACAACTCTTCAGAGTTTTACGCAACAACTGAAATTGTGAAAGCTAAGGTTCTGCGAGAAGAGCTTTACAGTACCCTACAGGACCTAATTGAAACCCGTAAAGGCGGAGTAAAGGCGGAGCTATGCTACATCATACGATACACGTCATGATTGGTTGTTGGAGCAGAACTAGATGTAACTAGATGTCATAAATATTCTAAAAACTCTGAACTTGAATGAGATATCTAATTGATGATGAAAAGCAATCGTCAGGACAATTAATTAATAAGTGGCAAAACCTTTAGGACAAAGAAAATAAGAATCAGAAAGATTTGTATTTTTTTTTTCTTGCGCGATGTTTGCAAACACAATGATTTTTTATTTTATTGTTTTTTGTTTATTTTTATTTATTTATTTTTTTTTTATTTTTTTTTTTAGGAGTTCTTCGGACATACATATATAAATAATCAATCCTATATGACACATGAGTAGGAAAATAACCAAAAACAAAAACAACATGATATACATCTGGAACAGAAAATCTGTGTACAGTTTTGTGCACTGCGTACTGTATTAACTCTATAAACAAATATGTACAGTACATGTATTTGCATGATATCTAATTATGCCTGTCAGTTACTGAGAATTAATGATAAAAGCAAGTGGTAATTTATATGTCAAATCTGGAGATAATGTGACTCTAAAACACTTTTTGTGTCTAGATGTTCTAGTTCACAGAGATCTATAACGTTTGCCTGAGAGGAAAAGTGTAAACATTTTGTGGCCAGGGAGAAAGGGGCCTGTGATGATGTTACCTGCCCATTTCTTGATTCTTGAAATGTACAAGTCTTGTGGTCTAGTCTAGTGGTCTGTAGAGGTTTTTATTAGGGTTATGTTTATAGGTGGAGAACGGGGTATGACATAAAATATAAATAACAAAAAATAATAAAAATGAAATTAAAATGATTGGTTCTTCTAGGGCAATGGTTCTCAACTCCAGTCCTTGGGGCCCAATGTTCTGCACATTTTATATGTCTCCCTCATTTAACACACCTGATTCAGATCATCAGATGGTTAGGAGAAAGATCCATGAACTGAACTAAATGTGTGTCAGATTTAAACACATACAAAATGTGCAAAGCAGTGGGCCCCGAAGACTGGAGTTGAGAACCACTGTTCTAAGAACATTTTGTTCATTTTTAATTTAAATGCATAAATCTGGTGCAATCTGAGAGCAGAATCATGTGACTAGATCAATGAAGACATATGTGACCCTGGACCACAAAACCAGTCTTAAGTCGCTGGGGTATATTTGTAGCAATAGCCAAAAATACATTGTATGGGTCAAAATTATTGATTTTTCTTTTATGTCAAAAATCATTAGGAAATTAAGTAAAGATCATGTTCCATGAAGATTTTTTTGTAAAATTCCTACTGTAAACCTATCAAAATGTAATTTTTGATTAGTAATATGCATTGTTAAGAACTTAATTTGGACAACTTTAAAGGTGATTTTCTCATTATTTTGATTTTTTTCACCCTTAGATTTCAGATTTTCAAATAGATGTATCTCAGCCGAATATTGTCCTATCCTAACAAACCATACACCAATAGAAAGCTTATTTACTGAGCTTTCATATGATGTATATATCTCAGTTTTGTAAAATTTAACCTTATGACTGGTTTTGTGGTCCAGGGTCACATATGTCCTCTTGTAATAATGTATTTATGTGAATGTGATGGTAGGGCACAATTTTCACTATATAAATTTTTATAAAAGCTACAAATGCTGTTCTGTGAAGAGCAGGGAATGGTTTTCTCCTTGTTGTTTGTTGTTTGATTATCATTAACGCCAACACTTAACTCAAGAGATGAGACGAGACACAATACTTGCTTCATGAGAACAGGGTGAGATTTTTGCACATTATTAAAACAATTCTCAATGACCAGAGACATGATTGGAATAATACTCTGCAGGTGCATTTAGAATTGGTTTAACTATCATCTTGAATTATCATATGCAGTAAAAGACAACAACACTCAAGCACTGTAAAAGGTTAGCCACAAACTTAGTTGACTGGTTTCTCTCCTGTATGATTTAATGTGAGTCTCTTCAGACCTTAGAACTAGTTTAATTATTTATTTATTTATTTATTTATTTATTTATTTATTTATTATTTTAAATAAACAAGAAAAACCTAAACAATAATTAAGGTAACAGGACAGTTTGAAAAGTTACAAGAAAATGAGACCACATGCTTTAGGTAATTTTATTGCCTTCAGAAGATCCAGATGTTGAAACGTTACATTGAAAAAGTGTCTTGTAAAAATTTAAAGCAAAGATGGGATATAGAGGTACACAAAAATGCAAAATAAAATCATTTCTGAAGGATTTTAAACATTATATTTCATGTTAAAATGTAGCGTTAGAGACTGGGGACATGTACAAATGTTATATTTTCAGTGCTTTAGGTATTAAAGGTTATAAATATATATAATTTATTTATTTTGTATTAATATAGTTTAAATTTGCAGTTAGATTAATGTGCAGGAATAACATGTATTTTTATATATTTTTTAATGCACATTTGTACTGGGGACAGAAATGGACCAGGTTGGAACTTACATATAAGTAAAATGGAAGTAGGAATAGGAAATATTGAGACCGGATTGAGAAGAGAAGAATAATCAGTAATGACTAGAATCTGAATCGGCCATACTACATTAAATGGAAATCTAAATCAAATCTAGAAACATCCAAGTGAATTATGTAGGTATTGTGGAATTTAATGACACTGTTGATCAAGTCTTACAGTATGTAGTGCATATACAGTAACAATGAATGACAAACATTAGAAGTTTAAGTACTGGAGGTGAAAACAATGTTGAAACATTTAAGAACTAAACATTAACATTGCTCTGTTAAACTACCTCAAATAAAGAGAAAATTACATGAGAATTTAAAATGCTTTATTCAGAAATTTTAATAAATCATGGTGATAGAAGAACACATTTAATTTGTTATACAAATGGACCTCTTTAATTTTACTTTCAGTGAAGTCAGTTTCTCCCAATCTGCACAGTTGTTTCGTTTAGAACCATTATTACACCTGCGGACGAAAATTCATTAATAAGACATGTTGCAATATTCACTTGCAGTAACAAAAGCATTTTCCCGATGTTCCTATATCAACTAGGAAATTTGCTGCAGTTTAGCATATTATGTCATGTGTAAGGTTTACAGAAATTCGATTTATTATTATTTCCAAAAAGATACCATCCATATTCTCGGAACTAAATACTTAACCTTTCCTTTATCTCCCAATATTAAAGAAATTAATTTAAAAATTTTAAATGGAATATTTCCATCCAGTGAGTACTTAAGACTTAGATTTGGATTTGGAATTTGGATTTGATACTAACAAATGTATATTCTGTAATGATATTGAAACCACAGATCACTTGTTTTTTCATTGTATGTATGTGGATGCATTATGGTTATCCATGACTGGCTTTACCCAAAGGTACGTTACTGATATAGCTTCACCCTAAAGGGCATTAGCTATGGACTTTTAATGAATAATAGTGAAGATGATCTTCTGGTAGATAGCATCCACATGTTGGGTAAATTCAATATAAATAAGTCAAAACACTTTAAAGTAAAACTAACCTTTCGTGCATTTCATAATGAGTTTATTCTGTGTACAAAAGCCCTAAAGGTAAAAATGCAGTACATTTGTTTCCAATTATTATTATAGAATATGATTTACAAGAAAATCACCAGCCCCCCTGCATGTTTTTTTCCCCTCTCTCTCTCCGTTCTTTGTATTTTATTTGTATGCACCTGTTCTGTATATTGCGAAATAATGATGTTTTGGTATTGCTAAGTTGTTCGTACATGAACGATTGTTCAATAAAAAAAAAAAAGTCATGTGTAAGTGAGCACAGAACAACAGAGACGAGGAAATTCCACTTTGTTTGAAACATTTAGGTGGCTCTGAAAAGAGCCTTTAGGTTTATGAGAAGCTGTGGGTTTAAGCGCGCTCTCCACGAATGCGGCGAGCCAGCTGAATATCTTTGGGCATGATGGTCACTCTCTTGGCGTGGATGGCGCACAAGTTGGTGTCCTCAAACAAGCCGACCAGATAAGCCTCGCTGGACTCCTGAAGAGCCATGACAGCGGAGCTCTGGAAGCGCAGATCCGTCTTGAAATCCTGAGCGATTTCTCGGACCAGACGCTGAAAGGGAAGCTTGCGAATCAGCAGCTCGGTGGACTTCTGGTAGCGACGGATCTCTCGCAGAGCTACAGTTCCTGGCCTGTAACGATGAGGCTTCTTGACGCCGCCGGTGGCTGGAGCGCTTTTCCGAGCGGCTTTGGTAGCAAGCTGCTTCCTCGGGGCTTTTCCACCGGTGGATTTGCGAGCGGTCTGCTTGGTTCTTGCCATTTTCTCGAGTTCTCTGCTTGTTCTTCAAAACAGAATGATTTTGTTCTTGTTTGCAGCACCTTTTTAAACTCTACTGCTGCATTGGGCGGTGCCTCTGTAATCGCATTTGATTGGCTTTTGTTTTTCGTCAGAGCATGAGGTGGCCAACAGCAGTGCGTTTCCTGTTTTGTTTTGTTTTTTTCTTACAAGAGGCGGCAGTCTACGATTCCCGCTCAAATGTTATTTGTTCTTTGTCCCATTATTGGACTTTAATTAAATTTTAATTTATATTTCTTTACATTTATGTTTATCATACCATAAATACTCTGTTAAAGTACTTTTAGTATTTACACTACTCGTGACAATGGGCTTAAAATGTTTTCTATATATTTTTTAATGTTTCCCTATCCACCTATTGCAGTATAACAGCGTACATATCGTAAATGTG
Organism: Garra rufa; assembly: GCF_049309525.1. Lineage (NCBI taxonomy): Eukaryota > Metazoa > Chordata > Actinopteri > Cypriniformes > Cyprinidae > Garra > Garra rufa. Next base: position 35,567,666 of record NC_133385.1, on the reverse strand, counting down.
TGATCATACAATAATCGATTTACACTGAACATTGTAACACTTTTCTCAATTTTTTTTTATAACAGCGATATTTCTCTAAAGCAAAATTATATGACAATTACGTTTATCCTCATTCGCTGTTTGTGTCCACAGCGAAAGTAGTGACAAGTTACTTATATAGGTATGGATAGGTTCACATTTTTTCAACGCTCTTATAGAAAATGTAGGTGGCTGTGAAAAGAACATTTGGGTCTTTGAAATATCGGGATGTTGCCTTTAATTAAAAAAAAAATGTTTCCCTATCCTTCTATTGCAGCCTAACAGCATTAACATTACAAACGTGTGGTTATACATATATCGACACACAATATTTTAACTTTCGCATCTTTTTAAAGGTTATTTCGGTAACACATCGTTCTCTGACGTGTATCAAAATTCGCTTTGTACACCGCCAACATCATTATAGCCTATTAATGTAGGCAAGGGTGTGTGTCTCTTTGTTTGCACTGGTGCTCCTGTTTACCATATCATTCAAACTGCTCTTACAGAGAAAGTGGGTGGCTCTGAAAAGAGCCTTTGGTTGTTTGAAGTATTTATCAGACTGCAGCTCATTTACTTGCCCTTGGCGGGCTTCTCGGTCTTCTTGGGCAGCAGCACAGCCTGGATGTTGGGCAGCACACCGCCCTGAGCGATGGTCACTCCGCCCAGAAGTTTGTTCAGCTCCTCGTCGTTGCGCACCGCCAGCTGCAGGTGACGGGGGATGATACGGGTCTTCTTGTTGTCCCTTGCGGCGTTTCCAGCCAACTCCAAGATCTCAGCAGTGAGATACTCGAGCACAGCAGCCAAATAAACGGGAGCTCCAGCACCGACGCGCTCAGCATAGTTGCCTTTGCGAAGAAGCCTGTGAACACGACCGACGGGAAACTGCAGACCTGCTCTGGATGAGCGAGTCTTAGCCTTTGCTCTGACTTTGCCTCCGGTTTTGCCTCTTCCACTCATTATTGAAACGCTGTAGTTGTTGCTGCTGATCAATGCAGAAATAATAGGGTTGTGGCCTGACCATCAGTTTTTAAGAGCGAGTGCTCGTCGTCTATTGGCCAGAGTCTGTCACAGCTGCAAACCAATCACTGCGCGTCCCTCCAAAACTCCAAACCCCTCCCCTCTTCCAGCTTTCATTTTAATCAGTTGTAATGAATTAATGAATTGACGACGTAAATTCTTATTCCTATGAAATGCGTTTAATGCAGACGAAGGTTAAATAACCAAGGTTATACAATCGCATATTGAAATCCACATTGAATTGTCCACATAAACATATGCTTTTGTAAGTAGATCAGCCTCTTGATATTCTCTTCAAATCAAGCCAAATCATGATTTAGCTACATCAGTTAATACGTTTCAGATATTAAATTTAAGATGCTAAAGTGAATAAAAGGTAATCATCAATAAATGTTTTACGTAAGTTTATAACAATGTATTGTAGAGGTATGTATCGTTCTGAGCTAAAAGCATACACGCTCCCCGAGTTAACCGTCTCTCTCAAATGAGAATTTATTTAAGATAAAATGTTGCTCTTTAGTCGTACCAAGTAGGTGGCTCTTAAAAGAGCCGTTTTGTTTTGGGAAGAAACAAACACAAAGTGTGACATTTACTTCTTTTTGGGTGCTGCCTTTTTAGGCTTTGCTGCCTTGGGCTTCACCGTTTTAGGTTTAGCTACCTTGGCCTTCTTGGGGCTTTTGGTTGCTTTCTTAGCGGCTGCTGGCTTCTTGGCCTTTTTGGGGCTCTTGGCTGGCTTCTTAGCAGCTGCAGGCTTGACTTTCTTGGGGCTCTTTGTCGCCTTCTTTGCAGCGGTGGCGGCCGGTTTCTTCACCTTCTTGGGAGATTTCTTAGCAGCGGGTTTCTTAGCAGCAGGCTTCTTTGCTTTCACGGGGGTTTTCTTAGCGGGTTTCTTCTTGGTTTCGGTTTGCTTCTTGTTGAGCTTGAAGGAACCGGAGGCGCCAGTGCCTTTGGTCTGGACCAGGGTACCGTTGGTCACCAAACTCTTGACGGCAGTCTTGACGCGGGAGTTGTTCTTCTCCACATCGTAGCCACCCGCTGAAAGAGCCTTCTTCAGGGCGGCGAGGGACACGCCGCTTCTCTCCTTGGAGGCGGTCACGGTCTTGACGATGAGGTCCTTGACGTTCGGGCCCGCTTTCTTGGGTTTAGAGGCAGACTTCTTTTTGGGAGCTTTAGCCGGCGGAGCAGCGGCAGCTGGAGCGGTTTCGGCCATGTCTTTAGATAGATGTGTCTACACGTCGATACGGAATAGAATGAAGGGCTGCTGAGCGGCGCTGAGGTACTTAAATATCACATGAGAACCGTGTAGACTCAATACTCAGCTCCACAGAGCTTCTAGCCACTCTGAATCTGTGATTATCCGTATAAACACAAAGTAAAGCAAGTGTATCAAATCATATTTGCAGATTACGCAGATGCTAATGCTTTTTAGAGCTTAAATATAGACAACATAATAATGTATACATCTATTACTCTTTTCATATATTTTAAATGCAATTGATTCCTGCACTAGCAAAGCTGTATTTCCAGCATCATGACAGTTTTCAGTGTCACATGATTTTTCAAAAATAATTATAAAATGCTGAACAACATGCTACAAATAATAACTATTATTTTCTATGTATATTTACTTGATTTGATGAATAATAAACACTAAACAATAGCAATTCCCGCTCATAAAGCCTTTGTGATAATTACAATTACAATTACAAAAGAGAGACATGATCACCACTTAGAGAGGAAGAGAAGGAAGCCCACATTTGACCTTTTATATGCAGAGTTATGTTAATGGTAGACTCATCAACTTGCATCTATTATAAAATCAAGACTATCAAATGATAATATTCAAAGTTATTTTGAAGATCTTTCAGATTTGCAGAACACAGGATTTTTTTCAAATGCAATGTCCATCACAATGGACACCAGGTCTTGAGCGATATCAGCAGGAACCTCATCAATTAATTGTAAAACAGGTTGAGAAATTTGTTGAAGCATTTCAAAGCTAAATACAGAGCTACAAAATCTAATGTTAATGTTTTATGAATGTTGATGTAAATGAATGAAATTAATATTATTATGATTTCATTTATGTCTTCAAATTGACTATAGCCTGTAAATCAATATTTCATTGATTTTAGTGAGGAACAGCTATAGTGGATGTGTGATCAGTGAATACAATGCAATACACACATTCACACCCCCTCCATGCACACTAATACCTTGATACAATAATGCACACAATCATATATTCATCAAAACAATCAGCAAGTACACATAAACCCATTCACACACACACAAAGACATTTATACATATACTTCAATTCACCCACTTCAACCAAAAAAAAAGGGTTCAAACAACATTTTTTAGATTTCATATAATCTTACCTTTTTTCCACATTCTTACTGCATTGTTTATTTGTACAGTATGTGTTCTTTTCAAAATCTTAAACACTATTTCAACTATAGTGCACAAACTCTATTTATTATGTATGCTTAAAAAAAATGAGGATTTTTGTTTTCCTTCAGACCCAGTGTCCATTGTAGTGGACATGAGAAAAATCTAATAAAAAATGAGTTGGCACAAATCTTTCTTTTTTAGACTCATTTATATGTTGGAGAAGAGCAAATATCAAGTAGGTAAACATTTTTTTGTTCAGTGAAAAAAATTCAGGTCTGAAGGAGTTAAATCAACTCTTGAAGAGAACTTGGATTTAAGCAAATATCATGGACTTAAGAAATCAGTTAATGCACCAATAAAAAACTAAAGCAAAAACACCTTCATTGCCTGATTTCACAGACAGGGTTAAGATAACACCAGGACCAGGCTTTAATTTAATTTTAACTTTTAAGTATCTTTTATAAACGTGGCTAAGAAAAATAACATAACTGGTGTTTATCTTGAGACAAAACAATGTACTTAACGTGTACTACATTAACTACCTTTTTATTATATTTTACGTAATATGTGTAATGTGACTGATTAAGGCGTTTATTGTGTTGCTACTGACTTAAAGACGATATTTCACTTGGATGGACAACACATTTATACAATACAACTCAAGACATGCATTTCAAGCCTTTCACTTTGGGATTTGAAAATCCCACTAAAAAAAAGCATTGTATGTACAGTTACCGAACAACTCAGATAATTAAATTAACATTTTTTTTTTTTTTAAGGTGGGTGGCTCTTAAAAGAGCCTTTGAGTTTCTATGATCGTACGGGTAATTTTACTCTCCAAAGCCGTACAGAGTGCGTCCCTGTCGTTTCAGAGCAAATACGACATCCATGGCGGTGACGGTCTTTCTCTGATAATTGCGTCGTTATTTTTTGTCAACATTGTGATGAAACTACTTGATTTACACGATTATTAACATAAATCACTGTGTATGATGTTAAAGCGCATATAACCAAGATAAATACATCTTTTAAACCAGTGTTTTATAAGCGGTTTCCTTTATCTGCAAAAGACGCTAAAAACACCTCTAGTTAACAATTTTACCAGCCACATTTAACCAAATGAAAGCTCTTTAGACGAGAATATGGGTGGCTCTTAAAAGAGCCTTTTGGGTAGCTTAAGTCAGATCATTCTTTACTTAGAGCTGGTGTATTTGGTCACTGCCTTTGTGCCCTCAGACACGGCGTGTTTGGCCAGTTCACCGGGCAGCAGCAGACGCACAGCGGTCTGGATCTCTCTAGATGTGATGGTGGAGCGCTTGTTGTAGTGAGCCAGACGAGATGATTCACCGGCGATGCGCTCGAAGATATCGTTGACGAAAGAGTTCATGATCCCCATCGCTTTAGAGGAGATACCAGTATCGGGGTGAACCTGCTTCAACACTTTGTAGACGTAGATAGCATAACTTTCCTTCCTGGATCTCTTGCGCTTCTTTCCTCCTTTGCCGGCGGTCTTGGTGACAGCCTTCTTCGAACCCTTCTTGGGAGCAGACTTCGCTGGTTCAGGCATGTTGATTCGCGGTGAACAACACAATAGCGTTTTGGAACTGGAAGCATGTACTGGCCATTTATTGAAAGCTCATGCTAATTTAAGAGGGCTGGGGTTCCCCTCCCTGATTGTGTGTTTTTGCGCATGAATGAATGAAGCGTATTTCATTGGTTGGAAATGGGTGGCTAAACAGACACATCCGCCAATCACAGGCTTCTAAATTTGAACGCTTCCCGTCGCCTCCCCCACAGGGATCTTTTTCTTAGTTTCCCGCTCAAATGTCAGTGATAAACGCAATCATAAAAGAACAAAAGCAAAACCAGTCATAAGGATCTTTTTTTTTTTTTTAATTGAGATTTATACGTCATCTGAAAGCTGAATAAATAGCTGAATACATTAATTGAGTTATGGTTTGTTAGGATAGGACAAAATCACCTTTTAAAGTTGTCCAAATGAAGTTCTTAGGAATGCATATTTCTAATCAAATTAATGCAAATTAAGTTTTGATATATTGATGGTGGGAAAATTTACTAAATATCTTCACGGAACATAATCTTTACTTAATATCCTAATGATTTTTAGCATTAAAGAAAAATCGATCATTTGACCCATACAATGTGCTTGTGGCTATTGCTACAAATATATCCGTGCTACTAAGGACTGGTTTTGTAGTCCGGGGTCAACATTGCATTTTAAATAGAAAACAGATTGTCATGGCAAAATTTCAGAAATCAGTTGACACCAATAAAAGTTTGGGCAACAAAGACTTTACCGCCTGGTTTCACAGACAGGGCTTTGACTAAGCCAAGATTATGTCATAGTTCAATTTGGACATTTAAATATTTTTAATAAACGTTTCCTCCAGTTAAAACAGCTCAGGCATGCATTTAAGCTTCGGACTAGGCTTAAGTTTTGTCTGTGAAGCGGGGTATATATCAAAGCGTGTTGAAAGTATTTATTTCGGGATACAATTTAAAAAAATAATTACGATTGTGTTCATATGCAAGATAGTTATTAAACAAATCAAACACAATGAAGTGAACTCTTTCTTGTAAAAGTGGGTGGCTCTTAAAAGAGCCTTTGGGTTTATATGCTAGTATAGAAACGTTTAACCTCCAAAGCCGTACAGAGTGCGTCCCTGTCGTTTCAGAGCATACACGACATCCATGGCGGTAACGGTCTTTCTCTTGGCGTGCTCAGTGTAGGTAACGGCATCGCGGATCACGTTCTCCAGAAACACTTTAAGCACACCGCGGGTCTCCTCGTAGATCAGACCAGAAATACGCTTGACACCGCCACGGCGAGCGAGACGACGGATAGCGGGTTTGGTGATTCCCTGGATGTTATCACGCAAAACTTTACGGTGACGCTTAGCGCCTCCTTTTCCGAGTCCCTTGCCGCCTTTGCCTCTTCCAGACATGATTACAAATCTTCAAGCTTCTACGCTACAAAAAAATTTGTGAAAACTAAGGGTTTGCGAGAAGAGCTTTATAGTACCCTACAGGACCTAATTGAAACCCGTAAAGGCGGAGCTATGCTACATCATACGATGCACGTCATGATTGCATGTTGGAGCAGAACTAGATGAGGCTAAATGTCAGATAAATAAACTCTTTGAATTTGAATGAGATACGAATTGACGTAAAAATCAACAAGGCAGAAACAAATGCAATCAAAAAGGAAAATTAATTAATAAGTATCAAAACCTTTACGACAAAGAAAATCAGAATCAGAAAGATTTGTATTTATTTTACTCTAGCCAGGTTTGCAAATACAATGATTTTTTAAAATTATTGTTTTTTATTTATATATAATAATTTATTTTTGAGGAGCTCTTGGTACATACATACATAAATAATCATTCATATATGAATAGGAAAACATTTAAATAAAACGAAGAGACATAATAACAAACAACAACAACAACAACAACAACATGATATACATCTGGAACAGTACATCAATTAGAAATGATTGGAAAACTGGAAATGGAGGTGGAGTAACAACTTTTGTACAGTATGAAGTAAGATATAAGTTAATAAGTATAGATAAAGAAAATGAAGCAATAGTAATTAAAGTTTCGGCAGGAATATAATAAAAAAGATAATATTAATAAATTATTATAACCCATGTGAAATAATTTATTCTGTGCTAAATAATATAGTTGGGGATATACAAGGTAAAATAGTATGGTGTGGGGATTTTTTTGTGCATAATGTAATATGGGGTAGTAAGAAGATTGATGCAAATGGTGTAGCAACAGAGGAGTATTTAGAGGAAAATGGATTAGTATGCTTAAATGTAGGAACAGATACAAGGTAGCCTATAATAGTAGTCAGAATACGGAAAGTGCAATAGATTTACAGTTTTTCTTGATTGCTTTGACCTGGTTAAAGAAACTAGTATCCACTCAATCTTCATCATCACTATCTCAGCAGAGCAGAAGACACGTCTTGCAAATGCGTTTCTCACTGGATTGACACATTTCCCCCACCCTGTTGCAAAACAGTTAACACGGATGTCATTCAAGCAGTCCAAACTCCATTGTTTCAGCTATGGTAACCAAACAGAAACCATCTATTCCTAACTATTAGAAACTACCTAGATCAGTATGAAATCAATGTAGCACCTGTTTGATACTCCTTCACACAAATCTTCAATTAGCAATTAGTCTGCAGGCCTTATAAAAAAAAAGGTGCCACATTTGTGTTGTTCTTTGCCAGCATGGATGGAGGAGGTCTAACGCAGTTGAGAGTGTGAGTAAGAGGTAGAGGGGTCCAATGAAGAGGAGGATCATTTTTACAGCATTTCAGTTTTCAGACACGGTTTGAAAAAATGAATCAAATAATTTCTTATTCTGGATCCAATTCTTTGCAAAAAGGCAAATTTGACACAGCTTATATAGAAAGACAACAAATGGCACTGGCAATAGGCTACAATGACAAGCAAAGGTGCACTGATTTGAGTTCTGTATTTTGCATTTTGTTGTCCATTGTGTAATGATTGACTGAAAGAGCTCATAGACTTGTTTGCAAGTTGTGTTGTAAAGTTTGCTTTTGTTGCATATTTTAAATGTTTTGGCACGGTTAGAGCCCTTTGCAAACAAAATGTGTCATTTTGAACACGATTGCCACTGTTTAGGCCTGTGTGTTAAGTGTTTTGAAAATGTGGAGTTTGAGTTGACGAATGCATCAAAGCAATCAAGAAAAACTGTAACTATAGTATCAAATAGCATTGCAGTAATTTCTATAGGAGGTGCTCAAAGAAGCACTAGTTGCGAGCGATCACTTTCCAATTAATATAAGAATAGGAATTGTATTTCCTCTAGAAGAGGTTAAAACAATATCAAGATGGAAGTTAAATAAAGCAAATTGGGAATTGTTTCTAGAAAAAGGTAAAATTGAATATGAACAATTAAATAATGAAGGTGTATTAGATGAAGATGAATATAATAGAAAGCCAGTGGAAATTATTATACTATCAGCAAAATAATTAATTCCAAAAAGTTCAAGTAAGGGAGGGATAAAAATTGGGCCGTGGTGGAATGAAATTTGTAGCATTTAGGCATCTAAAGAAACATCATTCATTGGAAACTTTAATCCAGTTCAAAAAATCTCAGGCAGTAGTTCGGAAAAGCCGATTAAACCAGCTAAACGGAACTATTGGAGGCAGTATTGCCAGCCTTGAAACAACATACAGCACTACATAATTTTCCTACAAGTTTGATTACAGAACATAATCATTTCAATTAGTGTTCATCATCTGTTTGATTACACAGTTACTGATTTTAACATTTATATCATATGTACATCGACTTAACATACAGTATTCACCACTAATAAGCTACTAAATATATTGTAGTAGCCAAAACTTTTGTACAGCTGCTTTGCAACGATTTGTATTGTGAAAAGCGCTATACAAATAAACTTGAATTGAATTGAAGTATTGCAATAGTATAGGAAGAGAAACTCTGTTATCGGATATCTGGGATATGGTTAGGAACATTAGTGGAATTAGGAGGAGCTATGTAATTCCAGTATTGATAAGTGGAAAGAAAACAGCTGTTAGTAATATAGAAAAAGCACAACTTCTAGCTAAGACTTTAGTAAAAACATACAGCTCAGAAAACTTGTCTGAATTAGCTAAGAAAGCTAGAGATAGAACGCTTGCTTTGAATCCTGGAGTAAATTTTAGAAAAGCAGCAACAAATATGAGTTTAGAAGTACCTTTTAGTTTGTTTGAATTAAAAAGGGCAATTTTGAATGTAGAGCAGTCAGCAGGGAATGATGACGTGTGTTATGGTATGTTGGCTCACACGAAAGACAGTGTTGTTCTCAGTGTTGTTCTATGTTGTCCTCAAGCTATTTAATAAAATGTGGGACTTTGGGAAAATCCCAGTAGAATGGAAACAGTCTATTATAGTACCTATACTTAAACCTGGATAGGAAAGATGCTTCAGATCCAACAAACTATAGACCTATAGCGCTAACTTCGCAACTAGGGAAAACAATGGAAAGAATGGTAACTGAAAGAATAACATATTATTTAGAAAAAAAGAAACTTGATATCACCTTATCAAAGTGGTTTTCGAAAAGGGAGAAATATAGGATGCGGTATTAATCTTGGAATTAGAAATCAGGAAAGCACAGGTAAATAAGCAAATAGTGTTAGCAGTGTTTTTCGATATAGAAAAGGCTTATGACATGTTATGGAGAGAAGGGTTGCTTATTAAGTTAAATAAATTAAGTGTGGGAGGCAGGCTGTACAACTGGGTTTTGAAGTTTCTTTTTGATAGGACCATAAAAGTTAGAGTAGGTACTGAATATTCAGGAATATATCACATGGAAAACGGGATCCCTCAGGGCAGTGTATGCAACCCAGTTCTTTTGTAATGTCATGAGAAAATGATATATTTGATGAAATTAATGCAAGCATAGGTAAATCTCTGTATGCTGACGATGGGGCCCTGTGGATTAGGGGGCAGAATTTGAGGTTTATAGAGAAGAAAATGCAAAAAGCAATTTTAACCCTCCTGTTATCCTTGGGATCAATTTGACCCCATTCAATGTTTAACGTATGTACATATATAATTTATTTATTTATTTATTTTTATTTTTTGACTTTTTTTTTTTTTTATGACTTTTCCTGATTTAATGGGGAAAACTTGGTAAACATAAAATTAACATGATATTATTTTTTCAATGCCCTGTACACATTTTGTCACATCGGTGTTCTTTGACCCCAGGATCTTTTTGCTGTATAAAACATAAGAAATATAAAAAATTTACACACATTTGTTTTGGGTGATATTGAGGTCACTATAACATGCTATGCTTTTATAATATGCACTATAATTTTATATGTTAAGTATAATAATAATAATAATAATAATAAAAAAAAAAACACAACCATACCTGTAGTATTGCGAGAACCACTGACAGTTCACATGACATGGGGGTAGGGGGAATCCTAGTCTCGCGTAGCCAGACCTTCAGACTGACGGCTGAAGGTCTGGAATTCATGGAAGCTTTAGTTGGCCAAGGCCCGCCCATAAGACCGTTTGATCGACATGTCAAACAACCAATCACAGTTCGTTTCGTTCAGTGTCACGTTTCGGGGCGTGGAGATGCTCCCACAACAACAGACTAGCGTGCAACAAGTCAGTCATTGAAATAACCAGCATTGAAAGATAACGAAGAAGAGGGAGAAAAAGCAGTAAGTCAGTAATTTGTTCGCGAACGTGGCAAATGTGTATAACAACAATGGCGTCTGCATAAGCACCTTTTAGCAAAACGCTGAATTAATCAGTCTGCGCTTTGTTTCCCGGCGGAACGAATATAAACGCGACACTTGCGTCTCCTGGAAATCCGGTCAAATTCAACGAATCAGATGACGACTTCGACATTCCTGAAGTGTTTCCAGTTAAGTGTACCATATGCATCAGACGTTTAGCCAACGTTCCGTGGGCGTGACGTCTGAGGCTGAGACTAGGGGAATCCTAATTCAAACGAGAACTTTGATATTTCCCATGTTTTTTTGTGGGAGGAGAAAACATAATTCACATGGTTTACGGGGTAGGTGCAAAGCTATAAAAGCTTGCACAGAAGCTTTCTAATCTATTTCTCTTTGTGCTCTGTGGGCTCTCACTTTAAGCTCTCTCAATTGAAAATGGCCTCTAAGCAAAGGTTTTCTGTCAGTGAGATTTTGTCACAGGTGTTTGACAGTAAAAGTGGGGGGCTGTATTTCAGAGTGTTGTTAAGTAGTCAACAAAGACATCAATTACCTGACACTAATCTTTTAGCAAAAAAAAAAAAAAAAAAATCATATTCTGGAGGTTTTAAATTGCTGGGGTCAAATTGACCCCAGTGGAAAAAAGGTGTTAGCGGATTTTAGGGTAACAGGAGGGTTAAAGGTAGAGCAATGGGCAAATAAATGGGCTTTTAAACTATCGATAACTAAAACGCATGTTATTTGCTTTTCTAGAAGACATAAGGAAATAACGCTTAAGCTATATGGCCAAACTCTTGAGCAAGTCAAAGTTGTTAGATTTCTTGGAACACTTCTAGATGAAAAGTTAACCTGGAAACAGCATATAGAGAAAATAAAAGGAAAAACCAAGAAAGTTAGCAAACTTTTGAGATGTTTAGTTGGAAAAGATGTTTAGTTGGAAACTAACATCAATGCTAAATATTTATCAGGCTGTTATGAGAGCCTTGTTTGACTATGGGTGTGTAGCTTATATGTCGGCTGCACACTGTAAACCCTAATAAGTTCAGACTACTCAAATGATTTGAGGAAAGTGATTCCCTCAGTTCGTTTGAGTAATGGGAAAATGACAACTCGATTTATTGAGTTGAACGAATGTGGTCTCTTCATTGAATTAACTTAAATGTTTAAGTACAGATAACTTAAAAGGGCTAACAGACTAAACTTCCTAAATTTTCAGCTTATATATAAATATATATATTCTACTTGTATTAAATAATTTATAAATCATTAAAACAAGGTTTTTTTTCCACATCAACCACTTTATTAGGCTTATACTGCATTTACATTACTTATAACAGTAAGCTCACATTTATAAAATTCATGAACAAAATCATGAGCTCCTTTTTTAACAGTAAACTCATATTTTTGTCTGTAAGCCCACACTGTCATATTTTTAAAAGACATATGTACAACAAAATAGCTAATTTTTAATTTTAACAGTAAGCTCACATTTCCAGAAAGACATGAACAACAGCATCATGAGCTTACATTTTTTAAAGTACATTCACATTTTTTAACAGTAAACTCCTATTTTTGACTGTAAACTCACATTTAATATCACATTTTTAAACAAAACAGCTCATTTTTAATAGTAAGCTTACATTTTTAAAAGACATGAACAACAACATAAGCATTTTTTTTAACAGTTAACTGTTTTAAATGTAAACCTATTATTTATTTATTTTTTCACATTTTTACAAGACAAATTTGAGATATACCAGTTCCTTGGAGTGTGTGTTATACAAAAAAAAAAAAAAAAAAAGGTGTTTCTTCTCTGTTGGTGAAAGTCTTACTGACTGTTAACATAAACATGTTTTTAATTTCCAATGTAAAGGTCATTTTCATTTTTTTTTTCTCAGCTGACAAGAAAAGCACAAAACCTGTAACATAAATTTGTCCAAACAGAAGGCACATTGATTCAGGAAGGTCACTTAGATTGTCCACCACTTTTCCAAGAGTTGAGAGGCTGAAGAGTAGTCCCATCTTCAACTATTACAATCCCCACTGACAACAGCAAGATTTGAGCTGTGATCATCAGACATCTATTAAAGATGAAAAAACATTATCAAATTAAAGTTAATTCACATGCATGCAAGCTCATGTAGATTTCAAACAGTGCAACTTAATCTTAAGGAACAGTTCACCCAAAAATGCAAATTCTGTCATTGCTCACTCTCATGTCATTCCACACCCCTAACACCTTTGTTCTTCTTCCAAACAAAAATTAAGATTTTTTTTAAGGAAACCCAAGAGATTTCTGTTTCTCCAGAGATCCAATGTAACATTTTCAAGGTCTAGAAAAAAAATCCATGAGACTTCAGTGGTTTAAACTCAATTTTATGAAGCAGCGCGAGTGTTTAGTGCAAAAACATGTAATTTACCACTTACAAAATAAAATTATTCAAGGCCTGTTCAGATTTCAGATCTTGCGTGAACACAAAACACATGCACTGTGATGCTCTCGTGAACATGCATTGGGGATCTGTATTTTTAATAGTTTTTATAGTTTGTTTCATGCAAACCTAAGCATGTGCGTTGTTTAATAAAATTGAGGTTAAATCACTGGAACCACATGTCTTTCTTACCTTTTCTTGTCCGTCTATGGAGAAATGGAAAACTCTTGAAAATTATTTTAAAAATCTTCATTTGTGTTCCAAAGAGGAACGGAAGTCTTACGAATATGGAATGACACGAGGGTAACTACTGACAAAATTCTAATTTTTGAGTGAAATAACACTTTAGATTCAAATTTATATAATGAGTGTGAGTGATCTAATGTGTGCTTGTCTTTTTGACATTATTTTCTACATGGAATACTTACCAAACATGTCGAAGAAATCCCCAAACATCTCCAAACACAAGAGGTGGTCCTTGGAGCACAAGAGTTCGGTCGGCTCTGACAACTTCTGTGTGAAAACAAAAAAAACAATTATATTAAATCTAACCACTGGCTATTACTACTTTTTTTTTTTAATGAAATTCATAACAGCATTTAAATCAGGGGTGTCAATTCTTGGAGGGACAGAGCCCTGCAGAGTTTAGATGAAATCCTAATTAAACACACCTGATCCAACTACGTTAACGTTGTTACAACATTTTTGCACGTCTTTCCCGACAATAAAAAGTCAACAAATCGCTCACAGGGACATGTAAAACAGTCACAGCTCTGCTAATGGTAACTTGATTAAAAACAAAATGCAGATAGGATTGAATACATTTTATAAAATCTATTAAAAACGAATAATTAATATTATGCACCAAGAACACATTACATGAACAGAATTATTAATTAAAAACATAGGCCTATCTCTGTAAATGTGTCACAATTTCGTTAATTTTTAGCTTTGCATTGTTCTCCTCATGAAACCTTTAGTAAACCTGCATTAATAGCCACACGGATGCAATATACTGTTACAAACGTATTTTCATTCTCAACTGTTTGTGACCATTTAAGACATAACTGACAAGGGTTTACGTGAATAATCACCAAGCGAGCGCCTCATTTTGAAATATTTTTGCGTGCATTTGACCGTTTATGCGCGCACCTTGAGGTAAAAGCGAACTTTAACGGTACATGTCCGAGTTTTGTTCCCTCATAAGCGCATACACAACAGCGCAAGTTCTCATTCTCGCTTTTAAAAACACAACATCAAAGAAACATTAATAAATTAAGCAAGTCACAACGTACAGGCGTGTTAAACATTAACTTACCAGCGTAATCCATGGGCCTTCGTCACGACCGACTCCATCCCTGTCCCTGCCTGCTTCACGACCGCCTGCCTGCAAGTGCCGCTGGGGGAGGGAAAAAAGTTAAGCGGGAAATTCAAATGTTCTTATAGAAATTTAGAAACTCCGGCATATTTATAAGTACAAAATACTCCAAAAATAAAACGGAACCAAGCAAAATTTACACTTATATTTTACCATTAACCTACCTGTGTAACTTCACTCTAATGAATCTTTCACGACGGCTTTCTTCCCGCCTGCTTTACCGCCAGCTTACTTGTGCTGCTACTGGAGCAAAACAAAAAATAGCATTGGAATAACGTGTAAATCAATTAAAAAAAATGTATATGAGCGTTTAAATCTCTACTTACTGATTTAACTTTTGTCTTTCTTGTGTCAGATGGTTTCTGCTAGTAGGGCTGGGAATCGATTCCAAAAAGAATCGATTCCTCGATTCCGAGGCATTGGGAATCGAGAGTCGATTCCAACGTTTGGAATCGATCCTCTCAAGTGGAATCGACTCCTCATTCAGAGCCGTTTTCAGTTCAACAAAACTTACCTCTTAAACGGAAGGCTGCATTCCATGAAGGCTATATTTCGGGTGCAAGTCATCAAACGTCGATTGACGAAAATAAACGTAATAAAAACGACTCATTACTAAACTCGTCTGAGTTTAAGGATGCAGCCTTCAGCTTGAGAAGCACTCATTAATTTGCCTCTTGCTCGCTAATAGTTATTATAGTCAGATACATTTCCACGAAAAGATTCGTTCGGATAGATCATTTAAATGAACCAGTTCAAAAAACGATTCAGATGTTATTTTATGGGAGAACTGGCTCATGATGTCCACAATTTTGAGCGCTGCACGACAGAATAGATCATTACGTGTCTTGATCTTATTTACATCTTAAATAAATGCTATTTTTAATCTTTCTATCAGCCATTGATAACTCTGAAAGAAAATGCAGAGAGCACGTATCAGTGGCCGAGAGCGCATCTGATTGACAGCTACGCCTCGAGCTCTTATATCCACGAGCTCTTATATCATCCTGCATTAATTACGAAATTATAGCTCTTATATCAGTGTTGTTGTTAAAATTCTGTTTATTTTGTTTCAGTGTATAGTTTGCTAATTTTGTCATTTTATATACGTCACGTCTTGTTTTATTCATGCAATAAATGCATGTCCACTGCTGAGCTGTGGGTTATGACTAACTTCCTGGGCAATGAATTACAATTTGAAATCAGTCAGAGCTACAAATGAAGCTTCATATTATGAGAAGGTAACTTTATACGACCTAATTACATCCTGCATTTATTGCGAAATTAGTTTCCTCCAATCTAAAAAACAAGAATCGAAAAAGAATCGAAACAACAGTGAGGAATCGATTCTGGAATCGAATCCAATCGATTCCAGAACCAGGAATCGGAATCGATTCCAAAATTTTCGGAATCGAACAGCCCTATCTGCTAGTGCGTCTGTCCTGCTGGTTCTTCAGCAAAATTCAGCATGATGAGAAAAAATACCGCCTTGTGTCATATAACTTATATCGACCAATCAGCGCGGTTGTCAAAGCAGAATTTCAAGTGCGACCAATCATTTTAAATAGACATTGTGAATCTTTCAAATTAATTAAAATGTTGAGTTCAGATAACTTAAAATATCAATTAAAAAGTTTTTTGCTGCCAAATGAGTAAGTTAACCACACCTGTTTAAGTTTTGATGCCAAAACTTGGTATTTTAAGTAATGTCAAGTTATATTAACTTAATCTCTTTATTAATGACAACAGTGGGGTTTACAGTGCAGACAGTCACCTTAAGAAGTTGGATGTGGAACAGGCACGGAGCCTTTTAAAGGGATAGTTTGAGCATTTAAGACATGAAGTTGTATTCAATCCTTATCAGCACTATAGTGTATACACACTGACCCACACTGCGTTCACCTCCCTGGTCAGAGTTCTGGCCGCTGGAAGTTTTTCAAGAAAGTAGTCACGGTTAGTTTCCGGGGCCTCAAAACTGTGCGTTTTTACGTGAAAAAAATGTATGCGTTTCAAAGCTTGATTAATTTACATCACAAAAAACACTCCCGACAAAAATCATACCTCAGTTTTAATCGGCACTATTTTCTTTCCGTTTCCATCAATCCGCGCTGCTGTCAGTTCGCACGTTCAGATCAGCTGTTCCCACTGCACACTCGAATGACAACGACGTAAATAGTAGAAAATTAACAATGGTGTGTAGAAAATACTTTTTGTTAATGCTTTTAAATTTGTGTTTTGGTTGTTCTGTGCTTATGAGAATACAGAATGTTCTGTGCTTAATGAAAAGACAAAGTGTACACTATGTAACAGAATCTGTTTAGTAAAATGTGTGCGTGTAGTTGCGAACTCTCTACATTTATGTCATTTCTGAGAAACCTTTGTTTACAGGCACGTAGGAGAAAAGAAGCCCTGCAAAAGTAGTAGCAATTTGAAGGTCACTTTAGACTAGACTTTTGGTCACTCTAAGAAGAAGAATGGGATGGGGCTGTATTTTCTTCTCTGTGCAGGAACGGGTTGGCGATAACAGGCCCTGATTGGAGGAGAATGGTTGAACGATATCAGGAGGAGAGGCCTGCAGAATCAAGAATATAAATGCATATTTTAGCTTTGTGAGACATTCCTGGACTGCCCAGAATGTCAGATTTGATATTGGCTGTTCTGGAATCCTGAGCTCAGCACTCTTTGATTTTACTATTAAATTGGCTTTAAACTTTGACGCGGACTCGAGCTGTTTTATTTAAAGGGCGAATAAACGAGCTGGGGGGAAGTAGGTATTTTTACAATACCGGAAACTTCCAACAGGTGCGAACTTGTAAATTCCCAGGTTGTGACCACAAGAATGTGCAGGGATCGCCGTTCAGATTCCATCGTTTTCCTGTTTCTGATATAGTTATGAGACAGCTTTGGCTGGTTGCCATCGGCTACTCTGCGGGAGCTAAAATATCCAGTATCAAGGATTTTCGTGTGTGCAGTGCTCACTTCAGCGAAGACGATTACATCCCCAACCAAGGAGGAAAAATCAAAAAACGGATTTTAAAGAGTTCTGCTGTACCAGTACCACGGGTAAGCTCTATTTACTAACTTTATGTCACATACGACAGGTTTATTTTGAAGCTAATGTCGGTTTTTAGGCTAACGTTACACTGAGAATATTCTAACCGGGGCAGTGATAGCATCGAAAATAATCGACTGTCTATGTGGTGAGAAAATCGGCAAATGTCATAACTAATTAATTTAATTGAATCTATATAACACAACAAAATATGATGCTTTGCTATATTTGTTATTTTCTGTAACTATGCGGAACGTGTGTCGGTATCATCGTGTTTATAAGTGTGCTTGAAGTCACATACATACAGGTAGGTCTAAACCAGGTATCTCCAACTCCGGTCATCGTGAGCTACATTCCTGCAGCTCGATGTTTTCCTATGACAGGACACCTTTCTCAAATGAGACATTCTGTACAAGCCTGCTAATTACCCGTTGATTTGAGTCAGGTGTGTTGCATCAGAGAAAAACTAAAACCAGCAAGACAGTAGCTCACGAGGACTGGAGATCCCATGTCTAAACTGTACAGTAAACAATCGATGTTTAGACTCCTGTGGAAATCACGTGAAACGAGGTCTAATATAAAAATAAATATATAGTCTGTTCCGTCTGACATTGTGCTAAAATTGGTTTCATCATCAGAAGTTTCGTAGTCAGACATGTTGTCAGCGAGTCGCGCTATCAACAGCTGATCGGAACGTGCGAACTGACAGCAGCGCGGATTGATGGAAACGGAAAGAATATAGTGCCGATTAAAACTGAGGTATGATTTTTGTCAGGAGTGTTTTTTGTGATGTAAATTAATCAAGCTT